>NW_027361731.1:18325000-18775000 GCF_039654945.1 Dendrobates tinctorius | reverse complement strand
TGGGAGCAGAGCCATGTATACAGGATGGGAGAGTGGGAGCAGAGCCATGCATACAGGATGGGAGAGTGGGAGCGGAGCCATGTATACAGGATGAGAGGGTGGGAGCGGAGCCATGTATACAGGATGGGAGGGTGGGAGCAGAGCCATGTATACAGGATGGGAGAGTGGGAGCAGAACCATGTATACAGGATGGGAGAGTGGGAGCAGAGCCATGTATACAGGATGTGAGAGTGGGAGCGGAGCCATGTATACAAGGGAGGGAGAGTGGGAGCGGAGCCATATATATAAGGGAGGCCGGGAGAGTGGGAGCGGAGCCATATATAAAGGGGAGGTAAAGTGGGTGTGGAGCCATATATACAAGGGAGGGAGAGTGGGAGCGAAGCCATATATACAGGGGAGGGAGAGTGGCAGCAGAGCCATATATACAAGGGAGGGAGAGTGGGAGCGGAGCTATATATACAGGGGAGGGAGAGTGGGAGCGGAGCCATATATACAAGGGAGGGAGAGTGGAAGCAGAGCCATATATACAAGGGAGGGAGAGTGGGAGCGGAGCCATATATACGAGGGAGAGTGGAAGCAGAGCCATGTATACAGGATGGGAGAGTGGGAGCGGAGCCATATATACAGGATGGGAGAGTGGGAGCGGAGCCATGTATACAGGATGGGAGCAGAGCCATGTATACAGGATGGGAGAGTGGGAGCGGAGCCATGTATACAGGAAGGGAGAGTGGGAGCGCAGCCATGTATACAGGATGGGAGAGTGGGAGCGGAGCCATGTATACAGGATGGGAGCGGAGCTATGTATACAGGATGGGAGAGTGGGAGCGGAGCCATGTATACAGGATGGGAGAGTGGGAGCGGAGCCATGTATACAGGAAGGGAGAGTGGGAGCGCAGCCATGTATACAGGATGGGAGAGTGGGAGCGGAGCCATGTATACAGGATGGGAGCGGAGCTATGTATACAGGATGGGAGAGTGGGAGCGGAGCCATGTATACAGGATGGGACAGGGGAGCCATGCATACAACAGGGGGAGCCACACAGAGCTGGACAGGACGGGGGGAACCACACATACATTTTCTGATGATTAGAAAATAATCAGCATGTACAGAACTCCAGTACAATTTTTCTTAAGTGCTCAATGCTCCATTTCCTTGTAGGTTCCAATCATCATTAGCAGTGACGGTCATCAGTAGAAGTATCCAAGTGCTCTCACTGAAACAGAGAAACAAGCCAGATGCTCCCAGTCATTCAAAACCTATGGTGAGTTGAGTCACATTATAAATGTTATAATTAAATGATAAGTATGCACTGCTAAACTACAACCGCGTCCATAGCCCCGCTCCCTTATGACCAAAGCCCCGCCCCTGTCACACCTCCATCCCCGCCCTGCCGGACCATGGAAGAATGGTCTTGCTTGAAGCCGGTCCCTGGTGCAAAAAAGGTTGGGGACCACTGCTCTTGACAACAATACTGAAACAATTCTAAACACAATATCGAGTCCGAACCTGAATAAGAGCAAATTGAAGAGCGCACAGTCACTACAGTAATCTTTCAGTGTTAATATCCATTTGTGTACAGATCCACCTTTACGCAGTAACTAATGATGGCAGCTGAATGTACATTAACCATCAGTAAGGTATACGATTGTGTGTGTGATCTCCTCCAGTGAGAATGCAGGGTTATCAGCAACAGAAGCATCACATAGATTACTGGCACCTCTACAGTTAACACGGCAGACCAATCACATTCAAGCGAGGGGATATAAGTGACAGTACACTAGGAGGGGCCGAACATTGAGAAAGAAGGGCTGTGCCCTTCAAAATGCGTTGTCGGTGCAGTGGGGAATCTCCTAGCAACAGGAGGACGCTCCCCTGCGGCACACTCCATCTAACACCACTCCAAGCTGTGAAGCAACGGGACGCCCACACAGCCTCAGCCATCTCCACAGCAATTGTCATATACCACTGCTATTCAGCAGATAGCAGTATTTTATCTGTGGCACATAGGCTTAGAGGGACCATAAGACTGGGGGCATAGTATCTTTTGTTCTTACATTTTGTACCAGACAAGACTGCTGTGTACATTAGCACAGTGTGGCCATAAAACTGGGACAGCGACTACTTTCTCTTGATCTTTCACTTTTACATTAGACAGGATTACGCACAGAGCCTGTCCAGTCGTCAGCAGCCCCTGCGGTATTCCCATTTGTCTGAGAGTGCCAGTGTGCTTTTTAACCACAAAATTAAAATATTGTTTTAACTTGTCCCAGCTGTGCAGTACAGAGGGGCTGTACAAGATAACCATTTAATACCTATGTGCCAGTGGAGGCCTACAGGGACACATCTGCTCACCCAAATGTTTATCCAGTGACAGATACCGGTTCAGTAATCTGTATACAGACTCCATGTCTGCTCTCCATCAGATAACCTGCTTCAGTTATATGATCCCTGCTCCAGAGGATGCAAGCGGTGATCAGATGCCCCCAGCCTTTGATCTGTATAACTCACAACGCCATTTATGACAGTTCGAATCAGCAAAAAAAATTGTTTTCTATAAAAATTAGTCAAAAAATGTAAATACTCCAGACCCTCCATTTCCATGGAAAAGACACGTATGACACTACGGTTTCTCAGGACCAATTCCACAATTGTTTTTTTTTTTGTTTTTTTACCATGTTTGCTATATGGTAAAACTGACCAGACAATATGATTCTACAGGTCACTACGAGTGCTCTGATATCAAACGTAGTTTTTTCTTTATTTAGTAGGTGAAAAAAATTTCAGAATTGTGTTAGAAAAATTTTTTTTTTGGCTTATGTCGCCATTTTCTGAGACCCATAGTATTTTCATTTTTGTGTTTTATGATGGGTAAGGGCTTATTTTTTGATCACCGAACTGATGTTTTTAGTGATATCATTTTTGGGTACATACAGTATTTTGATCACCTCTTATTGCAATGTTGTGACGGCCCAAAAAAAAAAAAAACCCGTAAGTGTGACGGAATTTTTTTCTTGTTGCGCCATTTACAGATCGGATTAATTTATTTTATATTTTGATAGATCGGACGTTTCTGAGCTGAGTGATACCAAATATGTGTATTTTTAATTGTTTTATTTTCAATGGGG
The DNA here is from genome assembly GCF_039654945.1 of Dendrobates tinctorius. Lineage (NCBI taxonomy): Eukaryota > Metazoa > Chordata > Amphibia > Anura > Dendrobatidae > Dendrobates > Dendrobates tinctorius. The sequence goes on along the minus strand of NW_027361731.1, from coordinate 18,771,874 downwards.
CAAAAGGGGTGATTTGAACTTGTGGGGGGTTTTTTCAAAACCTTTTTTTCACACATTTTAGTGATTTCAATAGTCAAGGGGACTCAAGGCTGCGATCGTCTGATCACTTGTTCTATATGTAGAAGTAATGACGAATCTGTGAATGCCGGCCACGGGCGTGTGAGCCCACATCAAAGGCAGGGACATGACCTTTGACGTAAATATACGTCAAATGTCGTGAAGGGTTAATATTGAATGCTGTGATTTAGTATGTGATTTACAAGCTCAATCCAGATCATTCTCTATGGCCGGGGTCAGACTTGCGAGAAACTCTCACGAGTCTCGCACGTCAATACCCAGCACTGCCGTCAGCACTCGGATCGTAGCGTTCAGCTGCATGTATTTCTATGCAGCTGAACGCTCCGGTCGTGAGTGCTGGCAGCAGTGCCGGGTATTGACGTACAAGACTTGTGCGAGTTTCTCGCAAGTGTGACCTCGGCCTACAAGCGACTTTCCTAGTTTATCTCTAGTTTAATGTGGGACTGCACATTATTACAACCAGATTCCCATCTATTAGTTGGGTTTCAACATGGGACTCAGTACTTTCACTGTTTTAATATAATTAATAAGTTTAATACTGGACCCAGCACTAAAACTTGGGGTGCACCACTCATACCTGGGGCCCACTCATAGCACCAACTATTTACATAAGGGCTCATTCAGATGTCCATGCAAACCGGCTAGAAATCGGACCGCAATGCACGGACTGGTAGAGACTCTCCTGACCCAAGCGGTGCAGTGTCATAGAATACATGAAATTGTCACGCTCGGCTCAGAGACCCGCGGCCAGTCAGAGCTGAATACGTGCATTCCTTCTGGTCCAAGGTCATTTTTCTAAGTCACATTTTGTTATTTAGCTTGGGACTACATCTACACTGTAGAAATATATTAGTGGATATATTAAAAGTATCAACTACTCTCAAGACTCAAAATACATTTTTTGCTTTCAATATTGCGCTACGGCTCAATAAATTCCGCTTTTTTCATTTTTTTAAAAAAATGCCTGGTGGAGTAAAAAAAAAAGTGATTGTCACATCTTTATCCTTCGAAGAGGTTACCTTCAGGATTCTCTTCAAATTAGGCATTGTCAAATAAAATCCTAAAAAAATGTTTCAGGAAAGAAAAATCAAAAAAATCCACAAAAAAAACTCAGCTTCAACAGTCTAATTTTTTATTAAACGACTACTTTAGAGAAAAAAAATATTTTTAATGATTTTAGTGATAAGCTTAGAGTGACTAGGAATATTTATAATTGGTCAGGAATAAGATCTTGCTTACCTAAAAGGCATGACCAGGAGGGGTAAACTCTCCATTTCCTGAGGCTAAGAGAGTAGAAGATTTCAGTTCTGGCCACAATGAGGAGTGATCAGATACAATTCATCGTAATTACTCCACTGCAGAGCTAGTAGTATTTATATTGGAAGATCAAAAGATATAATCCTAACTGGTGAGGGTTCACTACTATCCTACCTCACAGCTTGTCCGTGAACGATGACTAGTTTTTTAGTATGATTGGCAGTGTATTTTTTTCCCTGCCACCAATGGGTCCAGTTTGTATTTTCTGATCAGGTGGCGAATCTGACCCAGATGGTTCAGGATCTGGCCGAAGGGTCAGTTTCCTAGTACCATGGGTGCTTCTCAAAGCTCTCTGCTATCGACTGTAGTTATGACTTCTGTACCCACTGACGTGCAGTTGATCTCTCCCAAACCAACGGCGGCACTACCGGATACATTTTTGTGGGAGAAAGACTCGTTTAGGGTTTCTGGCAGAGTTGCAGATTGTTTTGTAACTTATGTGGGGTGGGGGTCACGCATTATCCTTGTCCTCCCAAGCAACAGAACAATGTTATGTTGATGCCTTTTTTGATGCCTTAGGGATGATCTATGATGAACCTGATATTGTGCAGGTCGCAGAGGAAGAGACCTTGAACCTGACACAGGGTAGCTGCACTGCTGAGGACTATAGTAACAAGTTCTGGTAATGGTCCTCTGAAGTGCGGTGGAATGATGCTATCAAGTGCCAGTTCCACAGAGGTATTTCTGATACACTCAAGGACGCTCAGGCTTTGCATACTCCACCTTGCTCCTCGGGAGAGGCCATGACCCAGGCCATTTGTATGGATTGAAAAATTCGGGAGAGGTCTGGTGAACGATAGAGGGTATCGGTCATTTCTCCTGAGTCCATACACTTACCTGATCAAAATCAAATAGAATTGAGAATGCTTAGCGCATAAATTGGCCAATTCATGTGTACCTGGTACCTTTAGTCTAGGAGAGACGTCACATTAGGTTCCCATAGAGTTGTAGACTGTCAGAGGATTGGCATTGTTAGGTCCTGGTATACGAGAATCGCTTTACTGTGGCTACCAGGTACGCATGAATTGGCCAATTTATGCACTAAGCATTCTCAATTTTTCATATTTCTAGTGCAGTAATGCAATTCAGATTTCATGTTTCATTTTTGCATGCTATAGCGATGCAGTGTGCTGCCTTGTTTGTGTATGAGTTGGCAACTCTAGGTAGGCACCTGTTCACACCTAATTCATGTTTGAATGTGACGGTCAGTTTTTTGATTTTCATACACTTACCTGAGGCATAACCTATAGACCTTGGAGCTTCTAGCCCTTGGACCGTTGAGAGCCGATGTAGGCGTTTTCTTGGACTCTGCCTCTATTGCGGTCGCGCTTGACATTTCCTTAAGGACTGTGTGACACGCCCACAAGCAAGCAGGCCAACCCAGCCGACTGGAAACGACTAAATCTGGGTGATTGTTGAGGAGGTCGCCCACACTTCCAGGTGCACTTTTACTCCTCAGACAAGATACTGTTAAACATGGAGCTGCTTTTTAATAACTGATGGTTATCTGCGTTAGCTTTCATTGAGTGTGGGTCTGCTGCCAATTTCAATGATTCTGGACTGGCTCACAAATTAGGACAGGGACAGTTAGATTGGAAAGACCCGTTAACATTTTTGCTATTGAGAAGACACTGTTACTTTTGAATCTTGATCAACTGGTTCCTGTGGAGTTCTCACTTGCAGTGGGAATACTTCACTCTGAGTCCATCTCCTGCTATGTGTTGGACAAGTTACCTGCTGAGTTGGTTTTGGAGTTTCTATAGTTATGTATTCACAATCCTGTTATTGATTGGTATTGGAAGGATATTGTTAAATGGAGACCTGATTGTTCTAACAAATCTCTTAACTCTGTACAAATTTGCTCTGCTTTTCTTTCTCCATCCAGGAGGACATTGAGGATGTACAAGGTTGTTCTTTGTAGGTAAAGTCTTATCTTGATGTATTTCTTCATCGTTCTGCGTGAGAGCCTGGTACTGGTTCCTGAGCAGTATGGGTGCTGACTGCCTCCCGATCCTCCTGCTTCTCTGGGTCACATGTTTCCATTCCTGTTTCTTCAGGTGCACGTTGAATTTCTTCTCTTTCTGTAACATGGAGATAATTCTGCTCTATGAACTCTTCACCTTCCTTAATGGTTTTCAGTGTAGCTAACCTCTCTTCTAGATTTTGCAACTTTTCCTCCACCAGGGTCACAAGCTTGCATTTCTGGCACATGAAGTTTGGCTTATCTTCATGGTAAGCAATAAGGTTTGGGCATCTTCCAAAAATTTTAAGTTGAAAGTCCCATCTGCGAAGTTAAGGCTCAACTTTATTGGGAGATTCTGGAGGTAGTCAATCCGGTTGCCTTCAGGTTAAAACTTCACCAGTCTTCCCATGTCTCTAATGTGTTTCACATATCTGTTAAAAAAAAAATTGTCCCTTCTGTGTTGTCTGAATCGTCCCCACCTCCTGGGTATGGGGGCCTTGAAAATAAGTTATGAATCAGTGACATCAGAAGTCATTAACACTTTAACAGACTATTGCAGGTACAATACTTCTGGTACATTTCTTATGCTCCATCTTTGCGAAAGTTAAATATAGCATTTCAATAGTATAGGTACAATTCAAGATTGACAGCACTTCTCAAGTTCTCTAGCACTGTTCCCAATTTTTTATCCTGCACTGCAATGGGCACCTCGTAGTCCTTTCTGGTCGGAATAGGATTTCTGTAAACCTCCAGGACCGGTTCACAAGATGCCTTATGTAGCCCAGTGTAACAAATGGAAGCGGAGGCACAGGTGGTGAAGTCAACATTCGTTGTTTATTGCAAATTATGTGGAACCTCGGGACCACGGTCCGGGGGGCTTCAAAGGGGACGTGACTAAGTGAGCCCCAGACACCCTTAGTAAGTCCCCTCAAACAGGGTCAGAATGAGAATGGAATGTCTGAAGAACACTGGTGCTACCTCTAGTTAGACCCCAGACACGTGGCAGCTGTCCCAGATTTAACAGGAATGGTGGAGCTGACCGGCGGTTCCGGGTACACGGGTATAAGCTGGCACTGGTGTTGTCCAGAGGTTCAGATGGCTGAGTGGCGGAGTGGGGCGAAACTGGCATAGACGGTACAGACGTCAGCCGGGTAACAGGTAAGACAGTCTGCGGAGACAAACAGTGTAAATGGAGTACTAGGTAGAACACTGCAGGAGCACAGGCACAACAACAGCGGAACCAGAAGCTACTAACAGAAGATATTTGTTGCTCCAATGCCCTCCCTATGGCGGAGGGGCCAGAAATAGTAATCAGTACCACGCCATTGGTCAGAGATGTTCTTGAAAAATGTGCGCCGTCTCTTTAAGAGACTGGGAGCACGTGCGCGCGACCTAAGCACTCTCAACCCGGGACCTCCTGACAGCACGCCGGGCAACAGAGGGAAGGAGTAGAGGTTTCAACAGGACGGCACGAGGCTGGCACAGAGCAGGAGTCCTGACGGAGACCCTGCGGAGGTATGGGACCGGGTGCACCGGGACCAGGCGTAACACCCACTCATTCTAGCTGACAAGAGGAATTACCGCTCTCTCGGTGGTTTATGCTACAGCCGGTACTCACTGATAGTGAAAGGGACCTTATTACTCCATCAATCTCTGAACTCTGGACATTGAGAAATCAGTTAGTGTAGAACTTGTTATGGAACTGGAATTTGCTCTCCTTAGAACTTATGGGGCTAAACTCAGAGCATGTGAAATCGTGACATAAGACAGAACAGGAACATAATATATGAAAAGTCTTCAGAGAGGGTGTTTGGATGACACCTTTATCATGGGGTATATTGCTATGCAAAGAAGCAGCGTCTAATGTTACACATCTGTAAGTGGTCTGCCATTGCACAGAGCTTAAAATGTTATTCAGACATATGTTGTCTTTTACCCTGTCAGGATAAATCTTCCTAAACCGTCTAGCTGAGGTGAGCCGTTTGGATCTAAGGGCGGAGCCGAGATCTCCCGAGAATCTGTCTTTAGAGCTTATTTTAATGTAAAGGGGAGTCACCAATATGAAACATGTAGACAAAGAGAGCAGCCTGTCAGTCATTACATGTGTCATACTGGTAACACCCCTTTTCTTTTAAAAGTAGAAGCGTCCTCACGTGGGGTCTGAGGCACAGTCTAAAGTAGAAGCGTCCTCACGTGGGGTCTGAGGCACAGTCTAGAAGCGTCCTCACGTGGGGTCTGAGGCACAGTCTAGAAACGTCCTCACGTGGGGTCTGAGGCACAGTCTAGAAACGTCCTCACGTGGGGTCTGAGGCACAGTCTAGAAACGTCCTCACGTGGGGTCTGAGGCACAGTCTAGAAACGTCCTCACGTGGGGTCTGAGGCACAGTCTAGAAACGTCCTCACGTGGGGTCTGAGGCACAGTCTAGAAACGTCCTCACGTGGGGTCTGAGGCACAGTCTAGAAACGTCCTCACGTGGGGTCTGAGGCACAGTCTAGAAACGTCCTCACGTGGGGTCTGAGGCACAGTCTAGAAACGTCCAAACGTGGGGTCTGAGGCACAGTCTAGAAACGTCCAAACGTGGGGTCTGAGGCACAGTCTAGTAACGTCCTCACGTGGGGTCTGAGGCACAGTCTAGTAACGTCCTCACGTGGGGTCTGAGGCACAGTCTAGTAACGTCCTCACGTGGGGTCTGAGGCACAGTCTAGTAACGTCCTCACGTGGGGTCTGAGGCACAGTCTAGTAACGTCCTCACGTGGGGTCTGAGGCACAGTCTAGTAACGTCCTCACGTGGGGTCTGAGGCACAGTCTAGTAACGTCCTCACGTGGGGTCTGAGGCACAGTCTAGTAACGTCCTGACGTGGGGTCTGAGGCACAGTCTAGTAACGTCCTCACGTGGGGTCTGAGGCACAGTCTAGTAACGTCCTCACGTGGGGTCTGAGGCACAGTCTAGTAACGTCCTCACGTGGGGTCTGAGGCACAGTCTAGTAACGTCCTCACGTGTGTGTATGTCCGGGATTGGCATCCGCACCGTCGCAGCTATAGCCACAAAGTTTGGCACAGTCACACGTCTGGACCCCGAGAGCGTACTAAGCTATGTTGTGATGCGAAATTTTAACCCCGCGCGTCCCAATTCACCAAACAATTTTGCCCCTATCTACATACTGGGGAAAAAGTGTGTGCGCGTCAAGCCCCGCCCCTCATTATGTCATCACAATGGTTGCCATGGCGACGCTGATGTCATAATGAGCGGCGGGGCTTGCAACCTATGTCATAATGGTTGACTATGGGATCGAGGATGTGTGATGGGTATATGGGCACGGGACTATGGGATGGAGGATATGTATGATGGGTATATGGGCACGGGACTATGGGATGGAGGATATGTATGATGGGTATATGGACACTGGACTATGGGATGGAGGATATGTATGATGGGTATATGGGCACGGGACTATGGGATGGAGGATATGTATGATGGGTATATGGGCACGGGACTATGGGATGGAGGATATGTATGATGGGTATATGGGCACGGGACTATGGGATGGAGGATATGTATGATGGGTATATGGGCACGGGACTATGGGATGGAGGATATGTATGATGGGTATATGGGCACGGGACTATGGGATGGAGGATATGTATGATGGGTATATGGGCACGGGACTATGGGATGGAGGATATGTATGATGGGTATATGGGCACGGGACTATGGGATGGAGGATAATTATAATTTGCTATAACTAACCACAGTTAGTTACTATGCCTGGGCAGCGCCGGGCTCTTCAGCTAGTTGTATAATAAGATTGTGTCATATCCAAGTGGTGCCTTCTTTAAAGCCATATTCGAACCTTATTGCTAAACAGTTGGCAATACATAAATTGACGTAGTCAGCAGGATACGCAGAAGGCTTAGAATTGAATTTGATAAACTTCCGATAATCCGTAATTTAAACTACAAATTCTGATAGTCCAGAAAAATTGTGTGATATTGTGTACAAAATGTCTCTCTTTAGGAAAAAAGAGGTTGAAAATGTTTCTGTTGAATTCCAGGGTGGGAGCAGGCTCCTTACCATATTTTGGCCAATGAATGGTCACAATGTGTAGGATTAAGTGAATCATGGGATAAATGTTTAAAAGGGCCTGAACCTGCTGATGTGGTGACATCAGATAGGGACTGCTTCAATATGGGTTACCTTGATGCGGTGAAGCAGCTTGGTATACATTTTTTTGCAAAGAAACATATCGACTAAACACATCCAGCACTTGCTGATTACTGTCATATTTTACTGCAGAGTATTTTTGCAAATCTAGTTTTCTTGATGTGGTGACATGTCTGCAGAGAGAGAGTGGAAAAAAACAAAGAGCTGGGTGCTGTGGGCAGGAGAGGATGGATCTTGTTACATGCTTATAGGAGGCAGCATGAGGAATGGCTTAAATAGCTGCAAAGAATGCAAGCAATAGAACAACAAGTGTGTGAGATGCAGAGTGCTGTGACAATGGTGCACTGTCAGAATAAGCTGTTAATGGATAAATGTGATGGGTACCAGAATGTTGCAGAGAGGGCAGCTGTACGTGTAGCCCAGTACAAATATAAAAAGAGAGACGTGGTAAAGTGAAGAAAAAGGTGGCTTTGGCCATAGCGAAGGCTGGGGTTCAGTGGGATCCCGACCAATGGGATGGTGATGTGTGGGACTCCACTGACTCTGATCAGGATGGGTACTTCAATGAGCAGAGGGAGACTGGTCCTCCTGCTGACTCAGTGAAGGCACATCCTATACATCGCAGGCGGATCGTAGAGACCCCTGCAGGTAGACAGCAGAGAGATGTGATAGAGGATTTTAGTCAACAAGAACTCAAGAACGATCTTCATGAAAGTTTTTCCCAAAAATCTAATGAATCCTTGATTACCTGGGCAGTTAGGTTATGGGAGACCGGAGCCCATGGGGTGCAACTGGACATGGTAGATGGTCCAAAGTTTGTGCAGCTGAGTCATGAACCTGTAGTGAAGGAAGCGTTCCGCACACTGCAGATTCGGCAGCCACATGTAGTCTGCAGTATGCTGGATGTAGTGGCCATGGCATTACAGCATAAATATCCATCTGAAGCAGATTGGCCCCCTAATGAGAAACCATGGTTCACTTGAAAAGATTGTTGTCAGATGTTAAAGAGGTTATGAAAAATGCCATTTCTGCAGACACATATGACATTTACATGGATGTCCTTGTCAGTGCGTCCATCAGGAATCGCATAATCAGGGCTGCTCCCCCAGCTTATAAACATGTAATGATGACCCTGATGGTGAATCAGACTGGGAAAACTCTCTCTAACACCTTAGAGGCAATCCGACAGGAGATTTGGGAGATTGGGGTCCCAAGCACAGTGGTAACTATACGTCTGGGGAGCAGCATAGAGAGTCCAGAGGCGATAGTAATGGCCACCGCACCTCACGCAAGGATATGTTTATTGCCTTGCTGAAAGATGGGGTTCCTAGAGAGAAAATTGATGGCATTGGTACAGATGAAATGTGGAAGTTATACCAAAAGCGAGGTCTTCATAAGAAATCAGGAAGTTCCCAAAAATAATTTAAGTGACCGTGAAAGATTCTGAATCTCCACAGCGTAGGCGTAGTTGGACACGAAGGGGGAGAGGGCCCACTCCCTCTTTGTCGCCAGTGAAACCCACAGCGCCGGGGTTTGAGAATCTTTGCGATCTGTTTCCTGAGGTAAAGGCAGCATTACTGCAGACACTTAAAACACGGCAAAGGAAGTTAACTTCTCCTTCCCCAGTGGTTTCTCAGTCAAAGGGAGATACGAGTGATTGACTCTGGCCGAGCCCTCCATCTGGATAAGCGCCCTCATGTAAATTTGACCATTAATTGGAAAAATAAAAATAGGCAGTGTGTAAAAGCCTTAGTGGATACGGGGGCGGAGGCCAGTTTAATTTATGGTAATCCAAAATAATTCAAAGGAAGAAAGGTGATAATCATAGGACTAGGGGGCAAACAAATAGAAGAAGTACAGACTAAAGTGTCATTGAAAATAGGGAATCTGCCTACAGCCATGTACAATGTAATGATTGTCCCTATACCTGAGTATATAATTGGCATTGACATACTGAAAGGGATGGCTTTGCAATTACCAGATGGTAAGTATCAATTTGGGGTGCCCCCCTCAGTGACAGTCAGACCTTCTCAGCTATCAGTGAGGCCTTTCATTGAAGCAGCCCCAGTGATGGTTGGGAAAGTTAAAATGCCTCCAGTAGAAATCCCTCCCAGCTCAAAGGTGATTAGTATGAAACAGTACAGAATCCCAGGGGGGAACAAGAGATCAGCGAGACAGTTCAGGATTTGTTGAATGTTGGCGTGCTTATACCCATAACTAATGACAATCCGGTTTGGCCAGTGAAAAAAAGCGATGGGTCAAGGAGAATGACTGGATTATAGGGAAATGAACAAACATACCCCTCCCCTCACAGCCACAGTACCTGACACTGTCACTTTGATTGACCACATACAGAAACACAAAGGGACTTGGTATGGAGTGTTAGATTGGGCTAAAGGTACTGTCACACTTAGGCCTGTTTCACACTTCAGTTTTTGTCCATCAGTCAAGATCCGCCGTTTTTCAAAAAAAAATGGATCCGCCATTTTGTTTGGCGGATCCATTTTTTTTCCCCATTGAGTTGCATTACCGGTGGATCTTGACGGATGGCCATCCGTTGGATCTGGTTTTTTTGCGGATCCGCCAAAATTTTGCCGTCCGCTGACATGCCCGAATGGAGCATGTAAAGTTTTTTCGGGTGGCAGGATCCGCACTTCACACTGCGCATGCCCGAAAGACTTCACTCAGCCGGAAATTTAACCCTAAAGTCTGTTCTGGCGGCTGAAAAAAAAAAAAATCTCTCTCTCCTCCCGGGCTGCGGTTCCTTTAAAATTCTTCATTCATCGGATCCGTCAAAAAAACGGTCCAGTGGTGACCTGTGAAGACTCAGACGTCAAGGTTAGATTTCAGAAAGGCAGATTTTAAGGGATTCAGAAAGAGAATTGGAGAAAATGTCCAGGAAGGATGGGAAATCTTGAAAAATGAAATTCTCAAAGCACAATTGTTAACAATTCCGAAAAGAGGGAAGAATAGGAAGCATTTAAGGAAACCAGGATGGATGAACACAGAACTTAAGCACATGCTAAAAAGGAAGAAAGAAATGTTTATAAAATGGAAAGAGGGAGGCATATCTAAAGAAGAATATAATGCTGTCTGCAGAACCTGCAGGGCACAAATCAGATTAGCTAAAGCTGACAATGAATTGAGGCTTGCAAGAGATGTCAAAAGCAATCAAAGGATTTTGGGGATATGTCAAAAGTAAAAGAAAAGTCAAAGATGCTATAGGATTTTTACAGGATGAAAATGATGAAATGGTAAGACAGGATGTTGAGAAGGCCGAACTTTTAAATTCCTATTTTGCATCTGTTTTCTCTCAGAAAGGAAATGTAACCTCAACTGTTCTTCACTGTCCTATTAAGGGAATAGAAGAATCCAGGATATCTATAAACAGAAAGATAGTGAGGAAACACTTAGCTAACCTAAATGAATTCAAGTCTCCAGGTCCAGATGAATTACACCCCAGAGTACTGAAGGAGATAGCAGAAGAAATTTTTGAACCCCTCTCCATAATCTTTGAAAATTCTTGGAGAAGTCCCAGAAGACTGGAGAAGAGCAAATGTTGTTCCTATCTTCAAAAAGGGGAAGGTGGACCCAGGCAACTATAGGCCGGTGAGCCTGACTTCTATACCAGGAAAGATCTTTGAACAAATTATTAAACAACATGTATGTCAGTACCTGGATAAGAATGAAGTGATTAAACAGAGTCAGCATGGGTTTGTAACTAATAAGTCATGTCAGACTAACTTAATTTCCTTCTATGATGGAATCACTGATTGGGTGGATCAAGGAAATGCTGTAGATATAGTATATCTTGACTTCAGCAAAGCATTTGACAAAGTATCTCATAAAATCCTTATTGAAAAAATGACTAAGTATGGAATGGACAAGGCAACTGTTAGGTGGATTCATAACTGGCTTAGTGATCGGACCCAAAGAGTGGTCGTAAATGGCTGCACATCCAGTTGCAAGAATGTCTCAAGTGGGGTACCACAGGGCTCTGTCCTGGGCCCTGTATTATTCAACATCTTTATCAACGATTTAGATGAAGGAATTGAGGGTAAACTGATTAAATTTGCTGATGACACAAAGCTAGGTGGAATAGCTAATACTAGAGAAGAGAGAGGATTCAAAAAGATATAAATAAACTGGAGCAGTGGGCAGCAACTAACAGAATGGTTTTTAACAGGGAAAAATGCAAAGTACTACATCTGGGCAATGAAAATGAAAAAAGCATATACAGAATGGGAGGAATAGGGCTAAGCAACAGCACATGTGAAAAAGACTTGGGTATACTAATAGATCACAGACTGAATATGAGTCAACAGTGTGATGCAGCAGCAAAAAAGGCAAATGCAATTCTAGGATGTATTAACAGAAGCATACAGTCTAGATCACGTGAAGTCATTATTTCCCTCTACTCCTCTTTAGTCAGACCTCATCTGGAATATTGTGTCCAGTTTTGGGCACCACATTTTAAAAAAGACATCAACAAACTGGAGCAAGTTCAGAAAAGAGCGACCAGAATGGTGACTGGTCTGCAAACCCTGTCTTATGAGGAAAGGTTGCAGGATTTGGGAATGTTTAGTTTGCAAAAGAGAAGACTGAGAGGAGACTTAATAGCTGTCTACAAATATCTCAAGGGCTGTCACATTGTAGAAGGTTCATCGTTATTCTCATTTGCACAAGGAAAGACCAGAAGCAATGGGATGAAACTGAATGGGAGGAGACACAGATTAGATATTAGAAAAAACTTTTTGACAGAGTGATCAATGAGTGGAACAGGCTGCCAAGAGAAGTTGTGAGTTCTCCTTCAATGGAAGTCTTCAAACAGAGGCTGGACAGACATCTGACTGGGATGATTTAGCGAATCCTGCTTTGAGCAGGGGGTTGGACCAGATGGCCCAGGAGGTCCCTTCCAACTCTATGATTCTATGATCCGTTCACATCAGTTAGCAACGGATCCGCTTTCCGCCATTTTGGCGGATTTTAACTGACACAAAAAAACTGAAGTGTGAAACAGGCCTTAGCGATGCACCAGCGATCCCGACCAGCGATATGACCCGGTCAGGATCGCTGGTGCATCGCTAAGTGGTCGCTAGTGAGCTGCCGCACAGGCAGATCTCACCAGCGACATCGCAGGAGTCGGGGGTCGCTACTTACCTATCACACTAGGCGATCCTGACGTCCTCCCGCCCGGCTCATCTCTCCACAGGAAGCGCCGCAGGAAGCTGACGAGAAACAGTCCAGGACGTTCTCGCGCGATCAGCGATAACCAGCGGGGTCGGGGGTCGCTACTTACCTATCACACTAGGCAATCCTGACGTCCTCCCGCCCGGCTCCACGCTCGTCGCGCCACAGGAAGCTGACGACGAGAAACAGTCCAGGACGTTCTCGCGCGATCAGCGACAGACAGCGGGGGAGCGGGTCTTTGGTAAGTATCACACACAGCGATATCGCTAGCAATATCGCTATAACGTCACAAGTTATAGCGATATTGCTTAGTGTGACAGGCCCTTAATGCTTTCTTCACCATACCAATTGATAAAAAGGAGTATTAGAGTATAGGGACAGAGAGAGTGCCCGGAGGCACAGAGCACATGATCCGAGTGGATGCCAGAGGGCACGACTGAGCAAAGACAGCGGAATGGAAGTTCAGAAAGGGTGCCCTGGAGCACCAAGAACACAAGGCGGAACAGAGGACCTGAGTACAGCGAACAGCCTGGCAGAGACACAGACGTCCCAGCCAGGAAGCACAACAATAATCATGCACCTTCCTTAGGGGGAGGTCGCCTGATATAGCACATGACCACTACTGGTTCCGGGTCAGGTCCTCTAGCCAGAAGCACCTGACCACTACAGCTTCCGGGTCAGGTCCTCCATTACCATAGAGAGGACCGACCCAGAGACAGCACTGACAGGAGCGCGCAAGCATGACATGGAGGAGCCCCGGGAACGAGAGCTGCGCATGCGCACCCGACGGGAGCCCCCAAAGGACCGCCGTACCGGAGTGAGCGACGTCGGGACCGAAGCCCCGCCTCCTGGTGAGCGCGGCATAACAGTACCCCCTCCTTTACGCCCCCTCTTTCTAGAACTGGAAAATAGCACCTTGACACTAGGAGCGGGATCCAGACACTTCCTAACTGCATGAGGACCAATCAGATCCAGAGTCTCAATACGAGAAAATTTGGTCTCCTGCCATACCCTGGAGAACTCCACGGACAGAGAGTCGGGGACAAGTATGCCTGAGACAGGTCAAACTGGCAGAGGCACACTGAGATGCTTGGAGACCGCAGCAGTGGTGCGGTTACTGAAAGTCAATTCAGCCTTAAGAGGCGAGCTGTTGGCGGATGGTTGCTTAGGAACTTCCTTCTTGGCACAGGACAGACAAGCAGCCACAAAGTCTTTGACATCCTGAGCAATAGACGGCCACCAGTAGTAGTGGGATAAAAGGGAGAGTGTCCTCTTGACACCAACATGGCCAGCAACTGGAGAATGTCCCCAGGATAACACACCTTTAAGGTTACCTTTAGCCACAAAGGTCTCCCCCGGGCGCTGGGATGTCAATTTGACGGAAGCCACGGAAATTACCTTGGACCGGTTACTTGACAGATGTGGAGACTGACTCTAGGCCCCTTATCGACATTGTCACAAGTCACAGGCCGGTTGCTTGCCGGATGTGGAGACTGACTCTCAGCCCCCCCTCTCGACAATGTCACAAGTCACAGACCGGTTAGCGGACGGCGGACCTGTAACCGCTGAAGACGAGCAAGCAGAGTTCTTCGCATGAACGGACAGCAGGCAACTTTTTTGACAGGACGGTCTCCAACGGAGTATTTCACCGGATTGCCAGTCCAGGGTCGGCCCATGAGTTTGTAACCAAGGAAGACCAAGAAGAAGGGTATGAGCCAAAGTTGGCAATACGTGGAAGGAGATCCGCTCCCGATGACATGTGCCAATCTGCAACTCTACTTCTTCAGTGACCTGGTTAACTGTGTCCAGCAAGGGCTTACCGTTGACCAGAACTACCGACCTAGGAGTCTCCAGGGATCTGACAGGAATCCAAAACTTCTTAACTGCCTCGAGACTAATAAAGTTACCCACTGCACCAGAGTCCACAATAGCCTTCACAGTGCAACTTTCGGAAGCAAAATTCAGGGACACAGGCACGATCAGCGGTAAAGAGGAATCAGATACACCAGAGGAGAGCTCACTTACAAGTCCCAGGCAGAGAAACTTCCCCAGCCTCTTGGAACATGAGCGTTTGAAGTGGGAGGCATCCCCACAATAGAAACAGCCCTTGTGCCTGCCTCTTCACACGACGCCATTGAGCTATCTGGAGATGATCCACCTGCATAGGCTCAGGTACCGGATCTATTGCAGATAATTCGGGTAACTGATGGGAAGAACTGAGCATGGAGAAGAGGTGGGAGGCCCCTCTCTCTCTGGCTGACTCGCAGGTGCGTTCCTGGTAGCGCAAATCAATGCGTGTCGCGAGAGAGAGGTCCTCTAAAATGGTAGGAGTATCATGGCCCGCCAGTTCGTCTTTGATCCGGCTGGACAGACCACGCCAAAAGGCCCCTACGAGGGCATCATTATTCCAACCAAGTTCGGAGGACAAGGTGCGAAAACATATTGCGTATTGTCCAACTGTTAAGAGTACCTTGACGGAGATTAAAGAGTGACTCGGTGGTGGAAGCAAGGCGACCCGGCTCGTCGAACACGTTACGGAAGGTGTCCAAAAAGACCGAAAGCTGAGAGACGAGTGGGTCATCCCGCTCCCAAAGGGGATTAACCCATGCAAGGGCCTTCCCCTCTAAGTGAGAAACTATAAATGCTATTTTAGCACGATCGGTGGGGTAATGTTGCGGCCAAAACTCAAACGACACTGATTCAAAATCCAGCGACACAACACAGGGTCAGCACCATACCGAGGTGGCTTACATAAGCGCGGTAGCGAGAGAGGAACCATGGCCTGGGCAGAAACGGATTGTATAGATAGGAGCCGATTGTTATGAATGAGTCACCGTAGGAGGAATAAACAAAAATGCAAGCTAAGTCCAGAAAACCGGAGAGGTTGGTAGCTAGCGGATTGCAGACCCCTGATCCTATTCACAACAACTAACAGTAGCCGTGGAGCGTGCCTACGGTGGTCCTAGACGCCTCGTCACAGCCGGAGAGCTAAATAAGCCTAAAGAAAGGCTGCCAGGTGGAACCGACCCCTATACAGGGACCGTTAGGAGCAGGCCCAGGTGTTCGAGTATAACAGTAGCCGGTACCGAGAGGGACGGCTCACAGGAGACAGGTGGGTATGACTGAGGGACGGTACTGGATACTTGGAAGACCAGGTGTGTACACGGAAGTGTGCTAACTACAGGATAGTGCGAGACAGGTACACGTGAGCACGTATGGCGTGTGGCGAGAAATATGTCTAGAGGTAAACCAAGCAAGACGCGTGCAAGGAGCACGACAGAGTACAGAATGGAGCAGCAGTCGTGCCAGGAGTATTAGAGTATAGGGACAGAGAGTGCCAGGAGGCACAGCGGAGCAAGAGACAGAGCACAAGATCCAAGTGGATGCCAGAGGGCACGACTGAGCAAAGACAGAGTGGAATGGAAGTTCAGAAAGGGTGCCCTGGAGCACCAAGAACACAAGGCGGAACAGAGGACCTGAGTACAGCGAACAGCCTGGCAGAGACACAGACGTCCCAGCCAGGAAGCACAACAATAATCAGGCACCTCCCATAGGGGGAGTTCGCCTGATATAGCACGACTACTACTGGTTCCGGGTCAGGTCCTCTAGCCAGAAGCACCTGACCGCTACAGCTTCCGGGTCAGTCCTCCATTACCATAGAGAGGACCGACCCGGAGACAGCACTGACAGGAGCGCGCAAACGTGACATGGAGGAGCAGCCCTGGGAACGAGAGCTGCGTGTGCGCACCCGACGGGAGCCCCCGAGGGACCGAAGCCCTGCCTCCTGATGAGCGCGGCATAACACCAACCATTTGTCACAGGGTAGTGGGAGAACACTTGGATGAGTTTGTCCTTCCATCACACATGCAGATCTCATTACATTGATGACATTATGGTGCAGGGAGACACAGAAGAGGAAGTAGCCCAGCAGCTACACGCACTGATGGAACTCATGAGGAGTAAGGGATGGGAGATTAATCCTAAAGAGGTGAAGGGACCTGCACAAACAGTGATGTTCCTTGGTATCCAATGGAACAAGGGACACAGGGAAATTACACCACAGGCTAGGCAAAAGATTCATGATTTTGCCATGCCCAGAGACAAAACACAGACACAACAGTTCATAGGACTTTTTGGAGACAGCGCATTCCACACCTTGGCCAAATACTCACCCCCCTCTACAAGGTAACAAGGAAAAAATATCAGTTTGAATGGGGTGAGGAGCAACAGACAGCATTTGAATGAGCCAAGGAAGCAGTGCAAAAGGCATTGGATCTGTGGCCGGTGTTGGATGATGAGCCTGTGGAATTGAATGTGTCAGTACAGGAAAGGTATGCTAATTGGAGTCTGTGGCAAAAGCAGGGGAGAAACAAAGTACCCTTGGGGTTTTGGAATAAAAAATTACCTGAAGCGGCCCAGCGCTATACTCCTGTTGAGTGTTAGTTATTGGCGTGTTATTGGGCATTGATTGACACAGAACAGTTGACAATAGGACATGAGGTAATAATTAGACCAGAAATTCCAATCATGCAGTGGATACGTAGTACCCCAAAAACCCACCGCATAGGCCATGCCCAGGAATCATCGGTAATAAAATGGAAATGGTATATTCAGGACCGGGCGAAACCAGGAGTAAGTGGGATTACAACATTGCATGAGAAAATAGCTAAAGTCCAAGTAGAACTTCAGCCACAAGATGGAGGATGTGTGTATGTATGCACGGCTGTGGATATGTACTCAGGGTACATGATGGCTTGTCCGTGTAAAACGGCCAATGCTAACAGTACCATCAAAACCATGGAAACCATAATATTATATTACGGTATTCCATTGCAAATTCAGAGTGACAATGGTAGTCATTTCAAAAATAGAAAGGTGGCAGAGTTCTGCTCAGAACATAACATTGAGTGGATCGTTCATATCTCATATTATCCTCAAGCCGCAGGATTGGTAGAGCGGTGAATGGGTTATTGAAAGAACAATTGATGAAATTGGGAAATGGAACCTATAAAGGGTGGAGAAAACATTTCAATGAAGCCCTTAATATTCTTAATAACAGACCAATTGGAGAACAGGAAACCCCATTAATGAGGATGATTACCCCCAATTTACAGATCATGCCTCTGAAAGCTACTACCACAGGACAGTTCTCTATTGGGAACTAGAGCCAGGAGCTCTGGGACCTTATAGAGCCACCCCACAGGCAGCAGGACTAGATTTACACTCTCATGAGGAAATCAGACTAGAGATAGGGACTGTAAAGGTAATCAGAACTGCTATAGGATTGCAAATGCCTCCTGAGCATTTTGGTTTTATAGCTCCAAGACCAGGTTTGGCCCTAAGAGGAATTCAAGTGATGGGAGGAGTGATAGATCAGGACTATCAAGGTGAGATCAATGTGCTCCTGCTGAATAGTGGGAAAAGTGACTTGTTGATCCAAAATGGAGACAGGATAGCTCAATTATTAATTTTGTCTATCCAGAAAATGAAAGTAATCAAGGGAACAGCTCCTACAATAACAGCAGTAGGAGGAGACCGAGGTTTTGGCTCCACTCATTCTCTAAATGATGGTGCAAAGATTTGGGTGAAGCAGCCAGGAGATAAAGGTCCTCCAGAACCTGCAGAGGTAATTGTCTGCCCCTTGGGCAATGTGCTAATCTTGATGAAGCCAGGACAAGAGAAGTGGGAACATGGCCCAACAGACAGGTGTTACAGGCATGGTCCTTTTGGTCTCTGTTACTACCCTTTATACAGAGGTGAAAGAGAAACTCTGATCAAGGAAAATGAGGCTTTATGGAAAATCAAGCAGAATTTATGGAGCTATTTGGCACAACTGACAAACATGAGCCATTTTTGTATGGCAAAGACTGCTACAAATGTGTTGGAAACTTGTATGGTAGCCATACCAACCCCCTTACGACTGTGGACCAAATTGAGAAGGGGATTTATTCGAGATGAAGAGACTGAAGATGTGCTCCAGGATTATACATACAACCCGTATTATGCTTGCATAAACTGTACTGGCGAGGACCTTCTTACAGAAGATATGATCACTATAAAGACTCAAAACATTGCATCTGCTGAGTTATGTTACCAAATGACTTGTGACCAGAATAACATAGGTAAATGAAAAACCGGGCATAATGAGATTAATATTATTTGTAGTTCTCGCTCAGATAAAGAGTGTTAAGCCCCCGTTACACATAGCGATATCGCTAGCAATATCGCTGTAAAGTCACCGATTTTGTGACGTAGCAGCGATATTACTAGCGATATCGCTGCATGTGATACTTACCTCCGACCCGCTCCCACACTGGTTATCGCTGATCGCGCGAGAAGCTCCTGGACCATTCCTCGTCGGTCACTTCCTGCGGCGCTTCCTGCTGTGACGACGAGCGACGCGTGGAGCCGGGCGGGAGGACGCAGGATCGCCTCGTCTGACAGGTAAGTAGCGACCCCCGTCCCCAGCGATGTCGCTGGTGAGATCTGCCTGTGTGGCAGCTCACTAGCGATGTACCAGCGATCCTGACCGCATCATATCGCTGGTCGGGATTGCTGGTGCATCGCTAGGTGTAACGGTACCCTAAGAAAATAAGATCGGGAAAAAATATGAGGTGTAACAACACAGTAATTTCCCCCTCATACACACATGTAAAATTGCCCAAGGGGTGGATGTTTCCTTGTGGGAATATAACTTTTAACTATATTCCGGCTAATATAACAGGTGGGCCGTGTGTTATTTCCAGATTAAGGTTAATGATGTATCCTTTATTCCCATATCATAAAATTAAGCGTTCAAAAAGAGGATTGTCTCGCTTACCAGAGCTTTGTAATTGTAACGTAACTTTATTAACTGAATCAGAAATTCTTGGAATGTATCTAACGATGGTAGGATCCCCCGCTATAATGGCATATGCTGCCGATACTGTAGGGAGATTATCTTGTCTCATAGCTAGATCAATAAATACTACGAGTAGAGCTTTAGAGAATATATTACTGGATATGCAAAGTTACCGGAAAGCAATTTTACAAAATAGGGCAACTATAGATTAGTTGTTGTTCATTCATAATCATGGATGTCAAGAGTTTAATGGTGTGTGTTGTTTTAATTTGATCACAGCCAGGATTTTCAGTCTCAGATAGAACATAGAATCGTAGAGTTGGAAGGGACCTCCTGGGCCATCTGGTCCAACCCCCTGCTCAAGGCAGGATTCGCTAAATCATCCCAGTTACAGGAATATGTTAATCACATCACACAAAGTGACAGTAGATGGTGGGATTGGTTATTTTCCTGGCTGCCTGATTTGGGGTATTTACGCTATATTTTAGGAGTAATTTTTGGGATAATCTGTGCACGTATTGCTTTATGTTGCTGTATACAATGTATTCCGTCTTTGTTTTCTCTGTCGCTCATCTGTTGATGTTATTCCTTTAGGATATGGTACTGGATATAAATAAATGGTTTCAGATAGCCAAGGGTGGATTGTAGCGCAAATTATATAAAAGATGCCTAGTTTGAGTGCATATTGAAATTACTGTATATTGAAATATAGATAGGAACCTGAAATGTCAGCATTTGAAGGCCTCATATCCAGTTCTTGAAAACCAGGGTTCATGAGGTCAGACACACAATGGCTATTCAGATGCGGCCTAAAGGGGGTTTTAGACATAGCGATATCGCTATAACATCACCGATTTTGTGACATAGCGATATCGCTATGTGTGATACTTACCTCCGACCGGCTCCCCCGCTGTCCATCGCTGATCGTGCGAGAATGTCTGGCTCCATTTCTTGTCGGGCGCTTCCTGCTGTGACGACACCAGGATCGCCGAGTGTGAAAGGTGAGTATCGTGCGCTATGTCGCTGCGAGGTCTGCCTGTGTGACAGCTCACTAGCGATCATTTAGCGATGCACAAGCGATCCTGATGGGGGTGGATCGCTGGTGCATCACTAAATGTAAAGGGGCCTTTAGTGTTGAGTATACTAAAAGACAATGCTTGTTGAAACAGTATGTTTAATCTTGATTACTGGCAAGAATTAACCTTTGTGTACGCTGGTGACTTACTTGAATTTTAAGAGCAGTGAATGGTGTGAGTATATTGACAAGGCATCACCTGATATTTGTGTCTTAAAGCATATGGGGGTTAAAAGTGGACTAGGCATATAGACAATTGCACATTAGTGTACATAAGGCCATAGAAATATGGCTGGGGAAGCCTAATGTAGAACCAGGAATATAGTTGGCAATCTGAAACCCATTATAGTGTATCCAATCTTAAAGATCTCTTTAACTGTAGTCTGAAATATATATATTTTGTGCTAGGGTTCTGATCATAGTATATTGTTGGAAAGAAACTTTGTTCTGGTTTATACCCCGGTGTATAATTTACTCTTATGTGTAAATATTAGGACAGGAGTAAATAGTCCGAAGAGGCAAGTCTTGTTTGATGTTATTTATTCATGATAGGTGGCCACTGTCATGTGATTGGAACATCAGACAACTAACTTGTGTATTTTCATGTTTGCACAATATTATATTGTGTAAACCTTTGTTTAAAGCATATAAAAGCTGGTAAAGCAGTCACTCAAGGCAGAAGCTTTTATGGACCTGTGTAAGGGGACGCTCTTCGCAGTGTAGATCCTAGGAAGCATTCTCTGTCTTCGCAGACCGCTTCTCCAGCTGAAGTATTTCCAGACAGATGATGTAAGTGCCCCTAGTGAAGACTCTTTCTCTTCTTCTTTCTGATGTGAGTATATGTACCAAAACCTTTGTAGTTTGAAGATATAAGTATACGCAATATCATACTATTTTCTATTTCCCGTAATTTCTATATTATTATCATATATTCCATTAATTTGGTGTTTTATCATTTAAATTAATGATTGTATAATAACATTGTGTCATATCCAAGTGGTGCCTTCTTTAAAGCCGTATCGGAACCTTATTGCTAAGGCCTGTTTCACACTTCCGTTTTTTCAAATCCGTCAAAATCCGTTGGTTTCCGTAAAAAAACGGATCCGCCATTTTTTTGCAGGATCCGTTTTTTTTGTCCCATAGACTTCCATTAGTGGTTACCGCGGATCCGTCAAAAAAACGGATCCGTTTTTTTAAAAACGGATCCGTTTGCATCAGTTTCCGTCAAAAAAACGGAAACGGATCCGTTTGGCGGACACAAAAACGGAAGTGTGAAACAGGCCTAAACAGTTGGCAATACAACACCTGACCCCTCCCCACATAAACCTCATCTGAAGTCCACCCCCCTTTAAGCACAAACCCCCATCGGACGTCCACCCACTCCCATCGGACGTCCAGCTTCCCCATCATAAACGGGACTACCAGACACCCCCCAAGCGTGCATCCTTAACCCCCCTCTCCCGGGACTACCAGACACCCCCCCCCCCAAGCGTGCATCCTTAACCCCCCTCTCCCGAGACTACCAGACACCCCCCCCCAGCGTGCATCCTTAACCCCCCTCTCCCGGGACTAACACACCCCCCAAGCGTGCATCCTTAACCCCCCTCTCCCGAGACTACCAAACACCCCCCCAAGCGTGCATCCTTAACCCCCCTCTCCCGGGACTACCAGACACCCCCCCCCCAAGCGTGCATCCTTAACCCCCCTCTCCCGAGACTACCAGACACCCCCCCAAGCGTGCATCCTTAACCCCCCTCTCCCATCATTAACCCCCCTCTCCCGGGACTACCACACCCCCCAAGCGTGCATCCTTAACCCCCTTCTCCCGTCATTAACCCCCCTCTCCCGAGACTACCAGACACCCCACCAAGCGTGCATCCTTAACCCCCCTCTCCCATCCTTAACCCCCCTCTCCCGGGACTACCAGACACCCCCCCAAGCGTGCATCCTTAACCCCCCTCTCCCGGGACTACCAGACACCCCCCAAGCGTGCATCCTTAACCCCCCTCTCCCGGGACTACCAGACACCCCCCAACCGTGCATCCTTAACCCCCCTCTCCCGGGACTACCAGACACCCCCCCAAGCGTGCATCGTTAACCCCCCTCTCCCGGGACTACCAGACACCCCCCCCAAGCGTGCATCCTTAACCCCCCTCTCCCATCATTAACCCCCCTCTCCCGGGACTACCAGACACCCCAAGCGCGCATTAACCCCCCCTCTCCCGGGACTACCAGACACCCCAAGCGCGCATCATTAACCCCCCTCTCCCGGGACTACCAGACACCCCCCCAAGCGTGCATCGTTAACCCCCCTCTCCCATCATTAACCCCCCTCTCCCGGGACTACCAGACACCCCAAGCGCGCATTAACCCCCCTCTCCCGGGACTACCAGACACCCCCCAAGCGTGCATCCTTAACCCCCCTCTCCCGGGACTACCAGACACCCCCCCAAGCGTGCATCGTTAACCCCCCCTCTCCCGGGACTACCAGACACCCCCCCAAGCGTGCATCGTTAACCCCCCTCTCCCGGGACTACCAGACACCCCCCCAAGCGTGCATCGTTAACCCCCCTCTCCCGGGACTACCAGACACCCCCCCCAAGCGTGCATCCTTAACCCCCCTCTCCCATCATTAACCCCCCTCTCCCGGGACTACCAGACACCCCAAGCGCGCATTAACCCCCCCTCTCCCGGGACTACCAGACACCCCAAGCGCGCATCATTAACCCCCCTCTCCCGGGACTACCAGACACCCCCCCAAGCGTGCATCGTTAACCCCCCTCTCCCATCATTAACCCCCCTCTCCCGGGACTACCAGACACCCCAAGCGCGCATTAACCCCCCTCTCCCGGGACTACCAGACACCCCCCAAGCGTGCATCCTTAACCCCCCTCTCCCGGGACTACCAGACACCCCCCCAAGCGTGCATCGTTAACCCCCCTCTCCCGGGACTACCAGACACCCCCCCAAGCGTGCATCGTTAACCCCCCTCTCCCGGGACTACCAGACACCCCCCCCCCAAGCGTGCATCCTTAACCCCCCTCTCCCATCATTAACCCCCCCTCTCCCGGGACTACCAGACACCCCAAGCGCGCATCATTAACCCCCCCTCTCCCGGGACTACCAGACACCCCAAGCGCGCATCATTAACCCCCCCTCTCCCGGGACTACCAGACACCCCAAGCGCGCATCATTAACCCCCCCTCTCCCGGGACTACCAGACACCCCAAGCGCGCATCATTAACCCCCCCTCTCCCGGGACTACCAGACACCCCAAGCGCGCATCATTAACCCCCCCTCTCCCGGGACTACCAGACACCCCAAGCGCGCATCATTAACCCCCCCTCTCCCGGGACTACCAGACACCCCAAGCGCGCATCATTAACCCCCCCTCTCCCGGGACTACCAGACACCCCAAGCGCGCATCATTAACCCCCCCTCTCCCGGGACTACCAGACACCCCAAGCGCGCATCATTAACCCCCCCTCTCCCGGGACTACCAGACACCCCAAGCGCGCATCATTAACCCCCCCTCTCCCGGGACTACCAGACACCCCAAGCGCGCATCATTAACCCCCCCTCTCCCGGGACTACCAGACACCCCAAGCGCGCATCATTAACCCCCCCTCTCCCGGGACTACCAGACACCCCAAGCGCGCATCATTAACCCCCCCTCTCCCGGGACTACCAGACACCCCAAGCGCGCATCATTAACCCCCCCTCTCCCGGGACTACCAGACACCCCAAGCGCGCATCATTAACCCCCCCTCTCCCGGGACTACCAGACACCCCAAGCGCGCATCATTAACCCCCCCTCTCCCGGGACTACCAGACACCCCAAGCGCGCATCATTAACCCCCCCTCTCCCGGGACTACCAGACACCCCAAGCGCGCATCATTAACCCCCCCTCTCCCGGGACTACCAGACACCCCAAGCGCGCATCATTAACCCCCCCTCTCCCGGGACTACCAGACACCCCAAGCGCGCATCATTAACCCCCCCTCTCCCGGGACTACCAGACACCCCAAGCGCGCATCATTAACCCCCCCCTCTCCCGGGACTACCAGACACCCCAAGCGCGCATCATTAACCCCCCCCTCTCCCGGGACTACCAAACACCCCAAGCGCGCATCATTAACCCCCCCCTCTCCCGGGACTACCAGACACCCCAAGCGTGCATCATTAACCCCCCCCTCTCCCGGGACTACCAGACACCCCAAGCGTGCATCATTAACCCCCCCCTCTCCCGGGACTACCAGACACCCCAAGCGTGCATCATTAACCCCCCCTCTCCCGGGACTACCAGACACCCCAAGCGTGCATCATTAACCCCCCCCTCTCCCGGGACTACCAGACACCCCAAGCGTGCATCATTAACCCCCCCCTCTCCCGGGACTACCAGACACCCCAAGCGTGCATCATTAACCCCCCCCTCTCCCGGGACTACCAGACACCCCAAGCGTGCATCATTAACCCCCCCCTCTCCCGGGACTACCAGACACCCCAAGCGTGCATCATTAACCCCCCCCTCTCCCGGGACTACCAGACACCCCAAGCGTGCATCATTAACCCCCCCCTCTCCCGGGACTACCAGACACCCCAAGCGTGCATCATTAACCCCCCCCTCTCCCGGGACTACCAGACACCCCAAGCGTGCATCATTAACCCCCCCCTCTCCCGGGACTACCAGACACCCCAAGCGTGCATCATTAACCCCCCCCTCTCCCGGGACTACCAGACACCCCAAGCGTGCATCATTAACCCCCCCCTCTCCCGGGACTACCAGACACCCCAAGCGTGCATCATTAACCCCCCCCTCTCCCGGGACTACCAGACACCCCAAGCGTGCATCATTAACCCCCCCCTCTCCCGGGACTACCAGACACCCCAAGCGTGCATCATTAACCCCCCCCTCTCCCGGGACTACCAGACACCCCAAGCGTGCATCATTAACCCCCCCCTCTCCCGGGACTACCAGACACCCCAAGCGTGCATCATTAACCCCCCCCTCTCCCGGGACTACCAGACACCCCAAGCGTGCATCATTAACCCCCCCCTCTCCCGGGACTACCAGACACCCCAAGCGTGCATCATTAACCCCCCCCTCTCCCGGGACTACCAGACACCCCAAGCGTGCATCATTAACCCCCCCCCTCTCCCGGGACTACCAGACACCCCAAGCGTGCATCATTAACCCCCCCCTCTCCCGGGACTACCAGACACCCCAAGCGTGCATCATTAACCCCCCCCTCTCCCGGGACTACCAGACACCCCAAGCGTGCATCATTAACCCCCCCCTCTCCCGGGACTACCAGACACCCCAAGCGTGCATCATTAACCCCCCCTCTCCCGGGACTACCAGACACCCCAAGCGTGCATCATTAACCCCCCCTCTCCCGGGACTACCAGACACCCCAAGCGTGCATCATTAACCCCCCCTCTCCCGGGACTACCAGACACCCCAAGCGTGCATCATTAACCCCCCCTCTCCCGGGACTACCAGACACCCCAAGCGTGCATCATTAACCCCCCCTCTCCCGGGACTACCAGACACCCCAAGCGTGCATCATTAACCCCCCCTCTCCCGGGACTACCAGACACCCCAAGCGTGCATCATTAACCCCCCCTCTCCCGGGACTACCAGACACCCCAAGCGTGCATCATTAACCCCCCCTCTCCCGGGACTACCAGACACCCCAAGCGTGCATCATTAACCCCCCTCTCCCGGGACTACCAGACACCCCAAGCGTGCATCATTAACCCCCCCTCTCCCGGGACTACCAGACACCCCAAGCGTGCATTAATCCCCCGGTACCCAGCCAGACCCCGGGAGCGTGCATTAACACCCCCCCAGAGACTCCATCAGACCCCGCAGACGTGCATTAACCCCCCCAGGACACCACAAGCGTGCATTAAACCCCCCCGACCCAAACAGACCCCACAAGCCAGCCTTAACCCCCCTGGGAGCCAAAGCAGACCCCACAAGTGTGCATTAACCCCCACCCCCCTGACCCAACAGACCCCACAAGCGATCATTAACCCCCTGGGAGCCCAAAGTAGACCTCACATGCATGCATTAGTACCCCCCAAAGTACAACCAGACCCCACAAGCGTGCATTATACCCCAAAAGCATGCATTAGTACGCCACCAAGTACAACCAGACCCCCACAAGCGTGCATTAAGCCCCACCCCCTGCCCCAAACAGACCCCACAAGCGTGCATTAACCCCCACCCCCTACCCCAAAAGCATGCATTAGTACCCCCCAACCAGACCCCACAAGCATGCATTAACGCCCCCGGAACCCCACCAGACCCGTAAGCGTGCATTAACCCCCACCCCCCTGCCCCAAACAGACCCCACAAGCGTGCATTAACCCCCCTCCAGATCCCACAAGCATGCATTAGTACCCCCCGAAGTACAACCAGACCCCACAAACATGCATTAAGCCCCCGAGACCTCAAATAGACCCCACAAGCAAGCATTAACCCCTCCGGATCCTAACAAGACCCCATAAGCATACATTAACTCCCCCCCCCCCCCGGACCCCAAATAGACTCCGTAAGCATGCATTAATCCCCCCTCCCCTCCAGTACCCCAACAGCTCCCAAATCCCACTAGTTAGCCCCAAGTATCAGCCCCATCAACCAAACATCTAAGAAGACACCAACCTGTTACTTACTAATCCCTCCTGCCTGTCACTGACAGCTGAGACACATGTGTAATGGAAGCTTCTCTCCCTGTACCAGACGGCAGAGACACGTGTAATGGCGTCTTCTCTTCCTGCCTTTGCTGTCAGAACACGCCCCCTCCGGTGTGACACGCCCCCGGAAATGACGTCACATCTGGAAGGAGCCCATACAGTCTAGGCATTGTACAGTGTCCAGTGTTGTTGTCAGTGGTCACTGTGTGAGGAGACCGCAACAGGTGAGAGGAGACTGGGTCTGACAGCCTGTGCCTGCTGAGGGGAGAGAAATGAGGGGACTGGGGGGCTGCGTCCCACAGGGGGAGGCTAGTGAGGGGACTGGGGGTTGCGTCCCACGGGGGGAGACTAGTGAGGGGACTGGGGGGCTGCGTCCCACAGGGGGAGGCTAGTGAGGGGGACTGGGGGGCTGCGTCCCACGGGGGGGGGCTAGTGAGGGGACTGGGGGGCTGCGTCCCACGGGGGGAGGCTAGTGAGGGGACTGGGGGGCTGCGTCCCACGGGGGGAGGCTAGTGAGAGGACTGGGGGGCTGCGTCCCACGGGGGGAGGCTAGTGAGGGGACTGGGAGGCTAGTGCGGGGACTGGGGGGCTGCGTCCTACAGGGGGAGGCTAGTGAGGGGACTGGGGGGCTGCGTCCCACGGGGGGAGGCTAGTGAGGGGACTGGGAGGCTAGTGCGGGGACTGGGGGGCTGCGTCCTACAGGGGGAGGCTAGTGAGGAGACTGGGGGGCTGCGTCCCACAGGGGGAGGCTAGTGAGGGGACTGGGGGGCTGCGTCCCACAGGGGGAGGCTAGTGAGGGAGCTGCGTCCCACAGGGGGAGGCTAGTGAGGAGACTGGGGGGCTGCGTCTCACAGGGGGAGGCTAGTGAGGGAGCTGCGTCCCACAGGGGGAGGCTAGTGAGGAGACTGGGGGGCTGCGTCTCACAGGGGGAGGCTAGTGAGGAGACTGGGGGGATGCGTCTCACAGGGGAAGGCTAGTGAGGGGACTGGGGGGCTGCGTCCCACAGGGGGAGGCTAGTGAGGGGACTGGGGGGCTGCGTCCCACAGGGGGAGGCTAGTGAGGGGACTGGGGGGCTGCGTCCCACAGGGGGAGGCTAGTGAGGGGACTGGGGGGCTGCGTCCCACAGGGGGAGGCTAGTGAGGGGACTGGGGGGCTGCGTCCTACAGGGGGAGGCTAGTGAGGGGACTGGGGGGCTGCGTCCCACAGGGGGAGGCTAGTGAGGGGACTGGGGGGCTGCGTCCCACAGGGGGAGGCTAGTGAGGGGACTGGGGGGCTGCGTCCCACAGGGGGAGGCTAGTGAGGGGACTGGGGGGCTTTTCGCAGAGAAGATTCTCGGGAGAGCTGCTTCGACGTACCGCATAGCATAGTCACGTATGACCAGTATGCATTAATGCCCACTAGCAGATTTATCCAGGGGACATACCAAGTCCATGGCAATTTCCTCAAGTCACTTGACGTCACACCTGGAAGGAGCCCATACAGTCTAGCATTTACCATATGTGGAGTGCGGCTCTGCGGGTGGAGGTAGGTGCCGGAGGCTCCATTATTCTCTGTGGAGTGCGGCTCTGCGGGAGGAGGTCGGTGCCAGAGGCTCCATTATTCTCTATGTGGAGTGCGGCTCTGCGGGTGGAGGTCGGTGCTGGAGGCTCCATTATTCTCTATGTGGAGTGCGGGTGGAGGTCTGTGCTGGAGGCTCCATTATTCTCTATGTGGAGTGGGGCTCTGCGGGTGGAGGTCGGTGCTGGAGGCTCCATTATTCTCTATGTGGAGTGGGGCTCTGCTGGTGGAGGTAGGTGCTGGAGGCTCCATTATTCTCTATGTGGAGTGCGGCTCAGCAGGGGGAGGTCGGTGCTGGAGGCCCCATTATTCTCTATGTGGTGTGCGGCTCTGCGGGTGGAGGTCGGTGCCGGAGGCCCCATTATTCTCTATGTGGAATGTGGCTCTGCGGGTGGAGGTCGGTGCTGGAGGCCCCATTATTCTCTATGTGGAATGTGGCTCTGCGGGTGGAGGTCGGTGCCGGAGGATCCATTATTCTCTATGTGGAGTGTGGCTCTGCGGGTGGAGGTCGGTGCCGGAGGATCCATTATTCTCTATGTGGAGTGCGGGTGGAGGTCGGTGCCGGAGGCTCCATTATTCTCTATGTGGAGTGCGGCTCTGCGGGTGGAGGTCGGTGGCGGAGGCTCCGTTATTCTCTATGTGGAGTGCGGCTCTGCGGGTGGAGGTCGGTGCGGACCGCTCTGCCTTCTGTTGAAACCTTGGCTAAGTTGTTTGTGCAGCATGTGGTCCGCTTGCACGGTGTGCTATTGAATATGTTGTCCAACAGAGGAGTGTAATTTGTAGCTAAGTTCTGGAGGGCATTTTGTAAAAAACCGTGAATCTCACTTTTTTTCATCTGCATACCACCTTGAGTCTGATGGCCAGTCTGAACGTACCAACCAGTCCCTGGATCAAATTCTGCGCTGTCTGGCATTTTCCAGACAGGATGACTGGTGTGATGCGTTGCTTCTGGTGGAATTTGCCTTCAACGGTTGGGTGAGTCAGTCCACAGGAATATCTCCTTTTCTGGTCAACTATGGGTTTAACCCACACTTTGGGGAGTTTTCACGAATTGATTCTGGCTGCTCGGGGGCAGAAGGTATGGTGCAGCGTCTGAGAGTCCTGTGGGGGGAGGTCCAATGGAACATCACTGAGGCTCAGGGTAGGTATAAATTCTTTGCAGACAAAAAGAGGGTGTCGGGTCCTGCCTTCCAAGTGGGGGAGAAGGTGTGGTTGTCTACCCGCAATATTAAACTCAAGATTCCCTCTGCCAAGTTGGGTCGTAAATTCATTGGTCCATATGAAATTTTGGAGGTGGTTAACCCGGTAGCCTACAGGTTGCAGAATCCCGCCTCCTTCAAAATTTCCAGTGTTTTCCATAGGTCCCTTTTAAAATCGTTGGATGCCGTTGAGGAGGATTCCTCGGCCATCGCCCCTCCAGTGTTGGTGGAAGGTCACTTGGAATATGAGGTGGGTCGCATTGTGGATTCTCGGTGGGTGCACCGTAAGCTGCAGTACCTGGTTCACTGTAAGGGGTATGGGCCTGAGGATCGGTCTTGGGTCCCGGCCAATTCGGTACATGCCGATCGGTTGGTGCAAGCATTTCATGCCAGGCATCCTGGAAAGCCTGGTGCCCCCCCCCCTTTAAGGGGGGTTGCTGTCATGATTGTGGATGGGATCTCCTTTTCTGTTCGCGCAGGATTAATTTTGTGTGGCCTCCCTATGTTCTGGGAGGGCTATAAGAAACCACCCCTCCCAAGGGTTCTTTGTCAGTGATACATTCATTACTGGCTGAGTAGATGACCCCTGGTGTGCTTGCATACTGCTTTGTCTGTTTCTGCCTTCAAGTGTTTGACCCGATCCATCCTCCCGTTCTGAGTATTGCCTTGTGATTCTGTGCTGATTGTCTGTTTCTGGTTCTGACCCCAGCTTTATATTCTGACCTTCCTTCTGTCTGACCCATTGGTAATTCTCTGATATCTTCGGTTTTCTGACTTCTGGCTACGTCCTGACAACTTTGTGTATCATCCCTTGGCACTACTCCGACCTCCTGGCTTGACTTAGGCACGTCCTGACTACCCTCTGGCTTCGCTGGTCACCGTTGCTACTCAGCGTCTGGCCCTGGCCGCTCCCCCAGTGGTCACGTGCTTCAGGTCCTTTACACCGACAGCTAGGCTCACTGCCTCTCTCCCCACACACTTTAGGACCATCTGGTTTCCCTGGAACATGTGTGCAGACTTCTGTTTAAAGTCTGCATTAGTGTTCATTATAGAGATAAGAGGGGAGTAGAGAAGGAGATTTTGAGGAGGTTGTCTGCAGTTAAGTACTGGGAGACTAGGTCACAGATGTATGGAGAACACAGGTCTTGAATGGTTTTGTATGCCATGGTTAAGGTTTTGAACTATAGTCTCTGGGTAATGAGGAGCCAGTGTAGGGATTGACAGAGTGGAGAGGCTGGGGAATAGTGGGGGAATAGGTGGATTAGTCGGGCAGCAGAGTTTAGGATGGGTTGGAGGGGTACAAGACTGTTAGAAGGGAGGACACAAAGCAGTGGCCTGCAGTAGTCGAGAGAGGAGATGATGAATGCATGGACTAGGGTTTTTGCAGATTCTTGATTAAGGAATGTACGGATCTGGGAAATATTTTTGAGTTGTAGTCTGCAGGAAGTGGAAATGGCATGGATATGTATTTTGAAGGTGAGATCAGTGTCCAGAGTTACCTCGAGACACAGAGCTTGCAGGACCCACTCCTCTACACCTTGTCGATGAGTTCCAGAAAGAGCATGTCTTTCCTAACTGACTGTGGGGAACCCCAGATGTGCGAGTGATGCAACCACGAGAAGCACTGCATCCTCAGCCACAACTCTGGTTGTGACCAGCAATGGTGGCAGGTGTGCAGTTCATGTGGTTGGAAAGGGTTGCCTAGCCTGAACCTGCAGTTGGGTCTCAAAAAAGGCCATCTGCTAACTTTGTAAAAAAAAAAAAAAAAACCCTCAGTAGAGGCAAAAATTGCAATATATTGACTATGTATGCATGAACCAGCACATGAGTGATCAACATGCATTAGTCTGGGAAATTCACTGCACTAAAATGTGGCCTAGTGTGCCTTGCCACCCACCGTCCACCCCCATCAACCGCATCTTCTGCTTCTTCCTGCTCCTTCGCTGTGCTAAGTGTTCTCACACAAGTCTCCGGCCTCAGAACCTCCACTTGTTTACCCACTACATTTGCGGTGAGTGACAGCACATCAGTTGTTACGGAAGTGGACATGCCTGCTGTTTTTGACAGCTCTCAAACACATCACATCTTTCTCAATCCACCATAACATCTCAGTCTGCACATCATTCACAGTCCAGCAGTTTGTCGTGTTCTCCTTACTCCACCCTCCCTCCCGCACTGCAGCCAGCCCTTGGTCCTGCAGTTGTTGGCACATAAAAGATTGTTTCCTCTGTGGTGTAATGACCACTATGTCTGCTAGGGGGCGCTGTGTGGATGTCCCAAGAGAGAGGATGAGTGGCAGAATATGGAAGGACCCTTATGTATCTCAAGGTGGGTGGCCTTGAGATGGAGACTTATGTATGTGTGTGGATCAGCAATGACATTGCTGAGGTGTTGCTTCAATGTGTCAGGGAGAAGTCTCCAGGTAACTAGAGAGATGGGGGGGCCTGGTTACCTACAAACCCACCCAGAGGGTGTGTTTAAAGAACACTGTTGTAAAGAGTGTGAGTGGTTGAAGGACCTGTGATGAGGTCAGTCATGTGACCTGGTGGGCGTGGCTATGGACCATATAATGTGGCCAGGGTAGGTCTCATGTGGTGAATGCTGGGACCTGGTTGGTCCAGTGTGGAAGGCCCTGTCTGAGAGAGAGATGGGGGCTGCCTTCTGACAGCAAGTGAACGCTGTGTTAATGGCTGCACGTGCCTTGGAATTCCCAATGGACATCTGCAGTATGAGTGACCCTGACGTGGGTGAGATAACCGAGGCTAGAAAGCCTGTGCATGTTTAACCTCTATGACTACAGAGTAACAGAGCTGAACTCTGACGCTATGCTGTTAAGTGAACTTTATGTTGCTGTTATGGGTTTATGCTGCTGAATAAACCACATGGACTGTTATGTCTTTGTGGAAAACCTGTGCTGGATCTGATTTTGTGGCTGCTGAGTGAGTGTCCCCTACTTGAATGACAGTGCTACCTCTCACCTCCTACACATGGCATAGCTAACAGCTTGAACTTCACCATCTCCAATCTGTTTGCCATGGAAATGCTGCTTTTCCGCCTGGTGTATGCAGTCACTTTCTGAAAGCTAATGGCCATCGCAGTCACACAGTACCAGTTGCCCAGTCACCATTACTTATGTAAAAAAGCTGTGCCTATGCTACACCAGCATGTCGCAGACAACGTCAGCCGTTACTTGAAAAAATCAATGTCTGTCAGTCTGCGTTTCACTACTGACACCTTGACGAGCAAGCATGGTCAGGGGTCTTTACAACTTGTTGATTAGGCACTGGGTACCTGTGCGGACAGATGGGGAAGGGGGCTGGAATCACCAAAGGCTTGCAGGGTGCTTTGGGATGGAGAAGTAAACCACTACACAGCAGAGGATGGAGAACTAAACTACTAGACATCAGGGGTTGGAAAAGTAAACTACTAAACACCTAGAGTTGAATAACTAAACCACTACTTACCGGGGGATGGCGAAATAAACCACTTCACAATAAGGGATGATGAACTAAGCCACTAGACTCCAAGGTGTCAATAGACACCAAGTCTTGGAATAACCACTGCTTTTGTCTCCTCCACCTCTTCTAGGGCCTCCACCTGCACCTTCAACCTCTCTCTCTTCCTGAGACCCGCATTCCAACATTGCAGAGAGAATCCCCCTCTTCCTCCGTACTGCGCAGCGAGGTCTCGCCACAATCAGGCAGTGTTTAAATTAATATGCTTTGGAAATCGCAGTCATACAGCTTAAGATTTGTGGTCAGCCATCCAGGCAACAGAGGGCTTTTGGCCTACCAGTTAACCATTTTATATGCGATCTGTCGACATGGTGGAATTTCACTCTCCACATGTATCAGTGACTGTGGCAGCAGCGACCAGCCCTGGTGCAATGCGTCCTTTTGCATAGTACAGATGTGGTGAAAATCACGCTTGCGTAGTAAGCCCAAATGAAGGACTTTTGCACCCTTCTGCACAGTTTTAAAATAACTAAGATTGTTTCCGCTGGTGATGCCAGTATCACTACTTCGGTCATCTACATGCTGGAGCACACTTTGAATAGTCTGCGGGAGGTTGTGGTCGTCCCAAAGGAAGAGGAGGAAGATGCAGAAGTGATAGCAATGGCTTAAAGTTCCGGACTGTTGTCGCACAAGCGGGTGCCATGGGAGGGTGGATTACAACAGCCGAGGGGGGGTCATGATACCAGACAAACTTATAGTGAAGGTGCAGGAGCCAAGGAACAAATGGAGGAGGACAAGGAGGAAGAGGTGATGCAACAGTCAGAAGATAAAGAGAATAATGATCCCCTCTCTGTTATCTGTGGTTGGCGCGAGAGGATGTAGGAAGCAAGCTTGAGAGTTACCCTGCCGCCAGAACACCATGGACTCCGACCTCATGAAAGTGCCCCACATATGAGTGCCTTCTTTCTGCACTATCTACAACATGATGCCCATATTTTTAGAATTAGAAATGGTGCTGGCTACTGGGTTGCCACTCTGTTAGATCCATGGTACAAGAGTAAATTTTGCCAGATCCTTTCCCCCTGTAATGGGTGCGCATATGCTGCTGGAGTATCATAACACACTTGTACACAAAATTAAGAGTGGTTTTCCCCTAGACAGCAGCCACGCACAATTAGTGCATCACAGTGTAAGTGGCCTAAGCAATTTCTGAGAGTCATTTCACACATTTTTTAGACCAACACATGCACCAGCAGAATAGTGTAAGTCTAACACTTGAATGACTGGAGAGGATGGTGGAGGAATATCTTCAGCTCAATATCCATACCATCAGGAGGAATTTGGACCCTTTTGCATTTGGGTCTTCAAAAATGACTGAGAGGCCTAGCTTTCATCAAGATGAACAAGTCCTAGATCTTCAATGACTTTTGCACCCCAATCGCAGACTGGGTGATGGTGTAGTTTTCAGTGGGCTGCATTGATCTTATGTTATTGTAGTATGTGACACCTTTGTCATGGATCCTGTGCCTGCTGTTGCTTTTGTTGTTAACAATTTTTGGAAATATCGAGATTAAGTTGTGTCTTCATCTGGTGGCTTGCCTGTAGTGGAAGGAGTGTCAAAGCTTAATTATACTTTCTCTACTCTGGGGAAATTGATTATAATTTAGTGGTGTCTTCCCCTTATTTTTGGAAATGTTTGGGTCTCCCACTTGTTTCTTGCCTGAATTTGGCAGGTGTCTCAGGGTATCAGGCCTACACCTGTCTCTCGTCCACCTGTTAATGATCAGTTTTAAGCTAGAAATGCTGGTCCAAGCCCTGTTCCAGGCCCTGCCCCATGCATCCATGCATTGCAATTATATGATTAATATTTTGGGTGAGTTGGGCCATTGGAGAGTTTTGATGCGGGGAAAAACACAAGACATAATAATGCCAGGCTCCTGATTCCGCACATCAAGGAAGGGCACACTTCCCAGGTTAGCAGACGATGCACTAGGTCAACAAGGGTTGATGCAGTCCGGGGTCATCTGGCACAGGCATACCAGAAGGTCCTCTCTTTCGGGCCTCTGGCATAGTGCAGGCACAGTAGGAAAACATCAGACACCTCCATTGCACAGGCGTCATCACAGGTAGGACCCCAGGGAACTGGCAGGACATCAGGACACAGGCAAGACACCGACAGAATAGGTCCATGAAAATCAGCATGGCAGCTCAGGACCGACTCTGAAACACGGGCTGGACCACGGACTGGACATCTGGACACAGGCTGGACATCTGGACTCCAGATTACAGACACGGCTCCAGGCAGAGAACATCAGGACTCAGGCAGGACATCAGAGACATCGGCAGAATGTTGGGCAGCAGTCGTCAGGCTCCGGACCTCGGACATGACCTCCAGGAACCAGACAGCGATCGTCAGGCTTCAGGCACCATTTG
Organism: Dendrobates tinctorius; assembly: GCF_039654945.1. Classification (NCBI taxonomy): domain Eukaryota; kingdom Metazoa; phylum Chordata; class Amphibia; order Anura; family Dendrobatidae; genus Dendrobates; species Dendrobates tinctorius. The sequence continues at coordinate 18,735,900 of NW_027361731.1, read as the reverse complement.
CCAGACTCTGGACATCGGACACTTCCTCCAGGCACCAGATTGAACACGATCTAGAAAGGAGCTCAAGCAATAGGGCAGAGTAAGTGTGCCTGCGCAGGAGCCGCAGAAGAAGTAAGAAGGAGGACATCATCTCTAGAAGAAGGGAGGCACCGGACCGGACACCGGGGTGAGTATAATCTAACTTTTTTTTCTTATCTTTCAGGTAACATCGGGGGCTTGTCCACAGCATTACAGAATGCTGTAGATAAGCCCCTGATGGCTGTGGCTGCAGTTTATAGGCCAAAAATGGGGTGACAGATTCCCTTTAAGGCACCTGGCAGCAGCTGCAGGCCTGGACACGTGGAAAGTCATGCTCCAGCTTCAGTGGACCTCGCAATCCACGAATAGCTTCCGCAGTGGCAGCCATGGACTGCACGTGCAGATGGTCATGCAGCAGAGCAAAGACTCTACAACACATGTACGGCTATGCAGCAGAGCAGAGAACTGAGCAGCATCCATACATTTAACAGACAACAGTATCCCAGCTGGTTAGAGGGAAAGGAGCAAAGGGTAAGAGCACAGACATGCAGAGTAACGCCGGGGTAACAAGGCACAAACACACCTGCGTTAGAACTAGAAGCAGCAGGATTGGCCTCTCTGCGCTATTAAACTGAGAAAATAGCACTGTCACGATCCATTTTCGAATCCGTGGCAGAGTCTGGACTCTCTTATATGAACCTTTTCCTTTCTGGCCTCTGGGGTTAATATGGAGTTTTGCCCCCGGTGGCTGCTGGTGTTACTACATGTTTAATTAGTCAGCAGGTGGTAACCTCCCCCCTCCTTCCTTTAAAAGGTCATCAGCTGCTGCTGCTCCCTGTTGGTAATACTGGTCATTTGCTAACCAACCTTGGTGAAGACTGGACCTACCTGGTGGAGAGGGGGTTCAGTTTATCTGGAGCAGTGGAGTTGCTGCTGGATGCTGATCGGGTGCCTTTCTTTGCTGTCTGGAGCCTTGGTGGCAGATAAAGCTAAGTTTGGGTTTTTAGTTGCTTTAACCCCGTGGTGTCTGTTTTATTTTTCCTTGTGTGTTATTTGGTGAAGTTCACTTTATTCCATGTCTCACCTCCTGGGGAGGGGGTTGTGGGTTTAGCTCAGGGCTAAACAGGAGATGGGGACTTGGGCCTCACAACCATCAAGTGTACCCCCAAGTTAAGGAAAGTCAGGGCACCTCCTTAGCCTGAGGGGCAGTTCAGGGACCCAGGTTCCACGTCTCCTGCCTTTTCCCTACTGTCCTGTGACAAGCACCAGCAAAGCATGTCCACTTTTTATATGGAGAGGGGCATGTGATTTCACCAATGACAGAAGCCCTTGTGTCATAATGTTGATGGTTTCTGTGCGTTGTTTGCCTGCTGGAATACACACATTAAGTTCATTAAAAAAACATACTGACTGCCGGTACTCTGACCTCTTCCCTTCATCAAACACGAAACCCCCCCCCAAACCTAGAAAAAAGTCCTAATGTCAAGACTCAGCTGTCAGGTGACCTGGGACAAGGAGCTCCTTCCCTGTCCCTAACACTATGGGGTGCCCTAGCTCGCCCTATTCCCTGGGATACTTTTGAAGGTGAAGATGCCGGGGCAGCTATCCTTGCCTTATCTCCTGAGTTAACCCTCTGTCTGTTCTCTTACCCCACCCATTGAAGAGTAGCGCTACTGTGTACCGCAGTACACCAACCTGACAAACAAGGCTTCACAATAAGGGTAAACTGAAAACACCATGCATACAAATATTCACTCACATATAACAGGAATGCACCGGGGAGCGGAGGATGGGGAAAAAACAAAGTAGAGGAGGGAAGAGAATTGCCACACTTACAAACCAAGCAACAGTCACAGATAACTCCTCCAAAACTCCTTCTCATGTGAACACCTCTCCTCCTAAGCCATGAAACAAATTCTAGCTCTGACATGGGTTTGAATCAGGACCCAGATTATAAAGGGGATGAGAATGGCTAACTGAGCACAGCTGAGAGCTCAGAGTTTCCAACATGGTCGATTAACCCCTGTTCTGCCAAAAGAAATGAACACCATTAAAATGAAGTGCTTTTCAGCTCAGGAGTAGGAGCAATCAGACATTGCGGTCTTCTAGATCAGGGGTCCCCAACCGCCGGTCCGCGGCCCAGCACCGGGCCGCTGCAGTGCCCTTGCCGGTCCGCGGACACAAGGGGAGCCAGGGGCGGTCAGTGGCGTAGCGGGGGCTGGGGCGGCGCGCAGCAGTTCTTAGCGGCGGCCAGGGAGCGATCCAAGCAGCTCCGCTGCCTGCAAGAGGGAATAGCAGGAGCGGAGCTGCAAGGACCCGTCCACTGCGTCCAGCTTCCTGCCCGCCGCCCGCGCTTCCTGTCTCTGACTGACACAGAGAGGAGAGCGCGGCCGCTGCTGTGTCAGAGCGAGGAAGCGCGGGCGGCGGGCAGGTGAGAGGAGAGAGGTGGTGTGTGTGTGTGTGTGTGTGTGTGTGTGTTGGTCTGTGTTTGTGTAGCCTGGCCCTGGAGGAGATGGGGACATGAGGAGAAGACTGTGAGGGGAGAGATGGCAGTGATGGGGTGCAGGCAATGATGGGGAGATGGCAGTGATGGGGTGAAGGCAATTGTGGAGAGACAGCAGTGATGGGGTGAAGGCAATGATGGAGAGAAGGGAGTGATGGGGTGAAGGCAATGATGGGGAGAAGGGAGTGATGGGGTGAAGGCAATGATGGAGAGACAGCAGGGTGAAGGGAGTGATGGGGTGGAGGGAGTGATGGGGTGAAGGGAGTGATGGGGTGAAGGCAATGATGGGGAGATGGCAGTGATGGGGTGAAGGCAATGATGGAGAGACAGCAGTGATGGGGTGAAGGCAATGATGTGGAGAAGGGAGTGATGGGGTGAATGCAATGATGGAGAGACAGCAGTGATGGGGTGAAGGCAATGATGGAGAGAAGGGAGTGATGGGGTGAAGGCAATGATGGGGAGAAGGGGTGATGGAGCACTCATTCAAAACCTATGGTGAGTTGAGTCACATTATAAATGTTATTTAATTATAAGTATGCACTGCTACACTACAACCGTGTCCATAGCCCCGCCCCCTTATGACAAAAGCCCCGCCCCTGCCACACCTCCATCCCCGCCCTGCCGGGCCATGGAAGAATGGTCTTGCTTGAAACCGGTCCCTGGTGCAAAAAAGGTTGGGGACCACTGTTCTAGATAGTCTCTGCGGTAACCCCGTGACAACGATCAAAAGCATTATTGGAAACGCGATCATTTTACCGAAATGTGCTCGAACTTTGCTCTGGAACACTAATCCGAATGTGCTACGTTTGTGCCGAATTTGAGTTTGGCAAACGTTTTCTGACAAGATCGCACATCTCTACTCCCCGTATTGTACACTGCATATTAATGCCTTTCTGGACAATCCTTTTTCTTTTTTTAGGGACTCGTAACAGGAGTTCTGCGACCTCACTATAGGCACTATCTCTGGTCCTCAGAACTGACGGGGTTTAGAAACCTGAAGGGGTTAATAGAAGTGTCAAAACTGAAAGTATGAACAGTGAGTTGTTTTTCATTTTTGTGCATTATGTTCCAACTTTTGCACTTTTTCGGATTGGTTACAGGATGTGTCCACCTGAAAAGACAGTGTGCACATGTCCTTACACTATATCAGCATCACTGCTCCTGTATCTTGTTTTCCCATGGTATTTTGTATGATTCTTCATCAGCTGATCTTTTTTCCATTTAGGATCCTGGCAGATACAATCGGTATAATTGTCTTCTAGAAATTTACTTTTAAACATTTAACAAATGGCTACGGACAAGATGGCGGAGAGGATATTACACCTCACCCTAGAGATCCTCTTCCGGCTTACTGGAGAGGTGAGAGATTCTGATGAGGTCACATTACATCATTCTTATCTATGGGAATAACAGATGGACAGAACTGGAGAGGTGAGGACTCTGGAAATGTCTGTAGAGAGATTTATTAATGTGTCTCTCCATAATCAGGATTACACAGTAGTGAAGAAGACCTCTAGTGAGCGCTGTCAGGACCCTGTGTCTGAGGGATGGGGAAGACCCCTGAGCCCAATCACAGGGCCTCCACCTCACCTGATACATGAGGATATCAATGACCAGAAGATCCTAGAACTCGCCTACAAGATGATTGAGCTGCTGACTGGAGAGGTGACACTGCTGGGAATGCTGGGACATTATACAGTAACACTATAAAGGGATCGGGGGGGTGACGGTATCATTGTATGTGTCAGTTTCCTGTAAGGTGTCAGGATGTCTCCGTCTATTTCTCCATGGAGGAGTGGGAGTATTTAGAAGGACACAAAGATGTGTATAAGGACGTCATAATGGAGGTTCCCCAGCCCCTCACATCACCAGGTAATAGACAGGACTAAATACACACGGCCTATAATTATCTGTATGTAAAGAATGAATTCAGTCCCTGTATGTTTCCTCCAGATCTATCCATTAATAGGACAACACCAGAGAGATGTCCCCGTCCTCTTCTTCCACAGGACTGTAACCAAGAAGATTCCAATGTTGCTCAGGATCATCAGGTAGATGGAGAGAAGGTGTCAGGAGATCTATGATGTGTAGATGGCTGTGAAGGTCTTGTGCTCAGTCTTGTTTTATCCACCAGTATTATATGTTTTATACTTGTGTAATGAGAGCGGTGGAGATGGCAGGATTAGAGCTGATCATAGATGGGACTCCTCCATCTGTCTGTGACTTTTACAATATTTGTTTCAGGGTGAAGATCTGACCCATATTAATACTACAGAGACATATGTGAGGGGTGATGAGCGGTGTAAAGAGGAGATTCCTACATATGACTACCCAGGTGAGTAGTGACCACTAAATGCAGAGAAGTCTACTCTAGAAGATTCTACTGTAATTACACACGTGGTCAAAATTGTTGGTACCCCTCGTTTTAATGGCAGAAAACCCCATAATGGTCACAGAAATAACTTGAATCTGACAAAAGTAATAAATTAGAAATCTACGAAAATGAACAAATGAAAGTAAGACATTGCTTTTGAACCATGCTTCCACAGAATTTAAAAAAACATAAAACTCATGACCTAAAACTGGACAGAAATGATGGTACCCCTGAAAATGTGCCAAATCCCTTCAGGGTCCAATCAAAAGACTCTAGAGAGAAATGTGCTGCCCAGTGTCAGAAAGCTTTGTCTCAGTCACAGGTCATGGGTCTTGCAACAGGATATTGACCCAAGAATGGCTAAGAGGAAAACATTGGACTCTTCTGAAGTGGCCTTCTATGATCCCTGACCTAAATCCCATTGAGCATCTTTGGAAAGAGCTGAAACATGCCGTCTGGAAAAGGCAACCTTCAAACACAAGACAACTGGAGCAGTTTGCTCCTGAGGAGTGGGCAAAAATACCTGTCGAGAGGTGCAGAAGTCTCATTGACAGTTCCAAGAATCGTTTGCAGTGATTGCCTCAAAAGGTTGTGCAACAAAATATTAAGTGAAGGGTACCATCATTTCTGTCCAGGCCTATTTCATGAGTCTTATATTTTATTTTTTTTTTTTACCGCCTTCACCCCGAAGCCTGTTTTCACCTTAATGACCGGGCCAATTTTTACAATTCTAACCACTGTCCCTTCATGAGGTCATAACTCTAGAACGCTTCAACGGATCCCGGTGATTCTGAGACGGTTTCTCGTGACATATTGTACTGATAACATTTTTTTGCTGTAACTTGTGTTTGTTTGTTAAAAAAAAAACGGAAATTTGGCAAAAAAATTTGAAAATTTTGCAAGTTTCAAACTTTTAATTTCTATGCCCTTGAATCAGAGAGTCATATTGCGCAAAATAGTTAATGCATAACATTTCCCACATGGCTACCTTACATCAGTACAATTTTGTAAACATATTTTTACATATATATTTCTCATTTTTACAACAATTTGCAAAGCCATTTTTTTGTAGGAACCACCTCACACTTGAAGTGACTTTGAGGGGCCTGTATGACAGAAAATATCCAAAAAATGTCACCGTTTGAAAAACTGCACCCCTCAAGGTGCTTAAAACCACATTCAAGAAGTTTATTAACCCTTCAGGAGATTCACATGAATTTTTGGATTGTGGGAAAAAAAAATAAACATTTTACTTTACTTTCACAAAAATTTTCCTTTAGACCTAATTTTTTTTACTTTTGCAAGGGTAACAGGAGAAAATGGACCATTCATTTTGTTGTGCAATGTCTCCTGAGCATGCCGATGCCCCGTATGTGCAGGGGGAAAGCTACTGTTTGGGCACACGGAAGGTCTCGGATGGGAAGGAGCGCCATTTAACTTTTTGAATGTAAAATTAGCTGGAATAATTAGCGGTTGCCATGTTGCCTTTGGAGAGCCCATGATCTGCCTAAACAGGGAAACCCCCTCAAGTGACCCCATTTTAGAAATTATAACCCAATGGGAATTTATCTACAGATGTAGTGACTATTTTGACTCCATGGGTGTTTTCCAGAAACAGGCAGCAGTTGCTGAGTGAAACTTGCAAACTGCCGTTGTAGTAACCAGTGTTATGAATAGGTCACCAAGGAGGCTGGCAGGAACAGGCTAAGCCACCAGAAAACCAGAGAGGTTGGTAACTAAGCGGATTGCAGACCCCTGATCCTATCAACACAACTAGCAGTTGCCGTGGAGCGTGCTTACGATGCCCTAAACGCCTCGGCACAGCTGGAGAGCTAACTAAGCCTAAAGCCAGAAAGGTGAAATCTAAACTGCCCCGGAGCAGATCCCCAAAGGAATAGACAGCCCCCAAACATATATTGTCGGTGAGACAAGATGAGACACAAACACAGGCAGAGAACACACTGAGCAAACGGTGGGGCCCAGGCTGTCTGGACAGGACAGAAAAGATACTGTCTGCAATCATGCACAAAACCCTAAAAAAGTTCAACACATCTGATATACAAAAAACCTGAGGCCACACGACCTCACCCCCGCTAGATCAGCACTCTGGTATGGACTGGAAACGAAGCAAAAGATACTAACATAACAGGGGACTGAACAAACTGACACAAGCTGTAACATATGGAGCGGGGCCCAGTGCTGCCCCCAGCAGGGAGTACGCTGAACCCTAGCAACAAAGCAGAAAGCAAAAAAAAAGGCACAACCAGATTAGATGCAAAGGATTAACCAAAGAATCACTTAGCTGAACCATGCAGATCAGGGAGGAGACAAAAGAACTCCAAATGCAGAAGGAGGAAATCACCAGCAACTACCAAGAGTAGCCAGCTAAGTTATATGCTCCCAGCCAGTAATCCCAGGTTCCCAATTATCGTCATTAGGTGGGAAAAGTCCATCAACCTGGCCAGCTCCGCTACTACCAGTAACCACCAGACAGAGCAGATGTAGCTTTGGCTCAGAAGTCCGAGCAAGGGAATTCACAACAGATCAGTACATTGCAGTGACAAGTACATTATGCCCAGCTAATACTTCTGGAGACACGCACCTGTTAGGCGGGCTCTCTTCACTACAGAAATGCCAAACGTGGGCACTAAATGTTGTTTAATTACAATTTGCCAATAACGCCAACTAGACCCTAACTAAAGGTTAACATAAAACATAACTTTTAATTCCACTATTAAGCAAATAATTTAAAACTACAGATTAGTCGGTATGAACATGGATAGTTAATTGTCTGTCTAATCCTCTGGATCTGTCACCACTATTCTATATCTCATTTATTCCATAGAGTTGGTGCGGCCGATACCACTACTCTTTCATAGGAGTTTATACACACTCCACTAAGTAGCTAATAAAAGCATATTCTAGGCCTCCCCGACATGTTTCACCAGACTACCTGGCTTCATCAGGGGTAGAGGCTAGAGGAATAGACAGCCAATTTACTATCCATGTTCATACCCACTAATCTGTAGTTTTAAATTATTTCCTTAATAGTGGAATTAAAGTTATGTTTTATGTTAACCTCTAGTTAGGGTCTAGTTGCCTTTATTGGCAAATTGTAATTATTTAATATACCCTATGCTGGTTATTGAGCAGCATGTAGTGCTTCACTAAATGTTGTTTAGGCACACTGGGGCTCTGAAGGGAGGGGGTCATTTATATTTGGGAGCACAGAATTTGCTGAATTTGTTTTGGGGAGCGAGGAGCAATTTCGCTTTTCTAGAACCTTTGTGCTACCAGTAACATGGAAGCCCCTATATATCCGTTAACAGATGACAGATCTGAGTGGAGACTTGCTTTTATTGTGGATTGAGTTGAAGCTTTTATTGGGAACATTTTACATATTGTTTGGGATCACATTTTTCCGTCCCTCTACACTGACACTTTGAGGTTTCCATTAACTATAATGAGGCAGCAGATTTACTCTGGACTCCGTCTGGCCTCTGTTCAGAGGTGTCCTTTTCAGGACTGTACAAATCTGTTCAATCCTAAAAAGACGGACACCAATGGATCACAGGTCATATGGCATCCACAGTGACTCCATCTGCCTCAAAATAGGGAATTTTCTGCCAGGGTTCTGTCTGAATCACGTATTTAAGAAATGTACATGGAAACCCCAGTGTAAGCGCTCAGCGCAGAGCATAGGATAAATGTGCGCCGAGCCTTACTGCAATCTTTGGGATGCAGAATGAAAAAATCAACAGCATGTGAAGAATTGGTTTTATTTCTTATGCCGTTCCTCATGCAGCATAAGTGATTTTTATTCTTCGGGTTGGTGCGGTTACAGCGATACCAGATTGGTATCGGGTTTTTATGATTGGCTGCTGTCACACAGTAAAAACCGCTTTTTATTGTGAAAACTAGTTTTTGCATCACCGTATTTTGAGAGCTATAATTTTTTCCTATTTTGGCCCACAGTCATGTGAGGGCTTGTTTTTTGTAAGACGAGCTGACGGTTTTATTGGTACCATTCTCGAGCACATGATATTTTTGTGATCGCTCTCTATTCTGATTTTTGGGAGACAGAATGAACAAATGCCAGCAACTCAGGAATTGCTTTTTGTTTTGTTTTTGTTTTTTATAGCGTTCCACGTGTAGTAAAATTAATAAGACAGCTTTATTCTTCGGGTCAGTACGATTACAGCAATACCTTATTTATATTTTTTTTTTATATTTTGGCGCTTTTACAAAATAAACTATTTAACAGAAAAAATACAGTCATATGTAAAAGTTTGGGCACCCCTATTAATGTTAACATTTTCTTTATAACAATTTTGGTTTTTGCAACAGCTATTTCAGTTTCATATATCTAATAACTGATGGATTCAGTTATATTTCTGGATTCAATTGAGGTTTATTGTACTAACAAAAAATGTGCAATCTGCATTTAAACAAAATTTGACCGGTGTAAAAGTATGGGCACCCTTATCATTTTCTTGATGTGAACACTCCTAACTACTTTTTACTGACTTCCTGAAGCACTAAATTGGTTTTGTAACCTCATTGAGCTTCGAACTTCATAGCCAGGTGCTTCAAATCATGAGAAAAGGTATTTAAGGTGGCCACTTGCAAGTAGTTCTCCTATTTGATTCTCCTATGAAGAGTGGCATAATGGGTTCCTCAAAACAACTCTCAAATGATCTGAAAGCAAAGATTATTCAACATAGCTTTTCAGGGGAAGGATACAAAAAGTTGTCTCAGAGATTTAACCTGTCAGTTTCCACTGTGAGGAACATAGTAAGCAAATGGAAGAACACAAGTACAGTTCTTGTTAAGCCCAGAAGTGGCAGGCCAAGAAAAATATCAGAAAGGCAGAGAAGAAGAATGGTGAGAACAGTCAAGGACAATCCACAGACCACCTCCAAAGACCTGCAGCATCATCTTGCTGCAGATGGTGTCACTGTGCATCGGTCAACAATACAGCACACTTTGCACAAGGAGAAGCTGTATGGGAGAGTGATGCGAAAGAAGCCGTTTCTGCAAGCACGCCACAAACAGTCGCCTGAGGTCTGCAAAAGCACATTTGGACAAGCCAGTTACATTTTGGAAGAAGGTCCTGTGGACTGATGAAACAAAGATTTGAGTTGTTTGGTCATACAAAAAGGCGTTATGCATGGAGGCTAAAAAACACAGCATTCCAAGAAAAACACTTGCTACCCACAGTTAAATTTGGTGGAGGTTCCATCATGCTTTGGGGCTGTGTGGCCAATGCCGGCACCGGCAATCTTGTTAAAGTTGAGGGTCGCATGGATTCAACTCAGTATCAGCAGATTCTTGACAATAATGTGCAAGAACTAGTGACGAAGTTGAAGTTACGCAGGGGATGGATATTTCAGCAAGACAATGATCCAAAACACCTCTCCAAATCTACTCAGGCATTCATGCAGAGGAACAATTACAATGTTCTGGAATGGCCATCCCAGTCCCCAGACCTGAATATCATTGAACATCTGTGGGATGATTTGAAGCGGGCTGTCCATGCTCGGCGACCATCAAACTTAACTGAACTGGAATTGTTTTGTAAACAGGAATGGTCACAAATACCTTCATCCAGGATCCAGGAACTCATTAATAGCTACAGGAAGCGACTAGAGGCTGTTATTGTTGCAAAAGGAGGATCTACGAAATATTAATGTCACTTTTATGTTGAGGTGCCCATACTTTTGCATCGGTCAAATTTTGTTTAAATGCAGATTGCACATTTTCTGTTGGTACAATAAACCTCATTTGAATCCAGAAATATAACTGAGTCCATCAGTTATTAGATATATGAAACTGATATAGCTGTTGCAAAAACCAAAATTGTTATAAAGAAAAAAGGTTAACATTAATAGGGGTGCCCAAACTTTTACATATGACTGTAATTATTTGCACTTTATTCTATTGCTTAATTTTGTTTATTTTTCTGCTGATGGCAGCTTGTTTTTGCGGGAAAAGATGACGCTTGCAGCGGTACCATTTTTATTTAGATCCGTTTTTTTTTATGCACTTTTTGTTCGGCGGTATGATAAAGCATTTTTTTCCCTCCTTTTTTATTTTTTTACAGTGTGCACTGAAAGGGTTAACTATAGAGCGGGTCGTTACGGTTGCGGCGATACCAAATTTGTGTACTTTTATTTATTTTTATTTACATAAATATAAATATTTCTCTCTCACCCATGACAGCACCACGGAGAGAGGGGATCCGCCCTTCAGGGACAGTAACCTACAGATAAAAGGGCGGTACCTCTCCTCCGCCTTCAGTTGGGTTCCTGTCCCTGACGGGGGGACTCACAGTACGGCGTACCTGTGATTTGAAGAAGAGTCTGGATCTGGGGCCGGCCTGTCCGGTATACGGCAGCGGGGAGGCCCCTGTCGTGGCAGGAGCGGTGCCCAAAGCTGCCACCGCTGGGGCCTATGCGGGCTGCTGGGTGAGCGGTGGGGGGAGACGTTGGAGCCGCCGCTCCGAAGGGAGATCGGGGCTCGCGGGGACCCGATGGAAGTGAGGGCAGCGCCATGGTACAGAGAGTACCAAGATGGCCGCTGCCCCGTAAGTAGAGGAGCGGATTCCGGGTCCCTGAAACTGGCGCATGCGCAGGAGCACGCTTCCCGGCCAGCGCGGTGTAGGATGGGAGAGGTGACTTCACGGGGTGGCAAATTTTCAAAATGGTGTATTCAGAACTCCTGGCTGGAAGCGATCCTGATGATGGGGGATAGCGACCAGCAACAGGAGCAGCATGCCAGGCTGCAGGTCAAGCAACAGCAGCAGCACCACCAACACCACCACCGGCAAAAGGAACAAAACAGAGACGGCCGTTCGAGCAGTCACTCCACGCGGCGTAGTACGTCAGCGGCAAGGAGCAAATCGCCACCAGGAGATCAGGCTATACAGGACCTGACTCCATCTCCCAAACCGGTACCTGCAGCCGCGCACCTTTGGGGGTAAGTCATCTTCGTGAATGATCACCCTTGTAATACAATTCCTCTCCCTTATTAGGGAAAGAAGATGGGGGGGGGGGGGGGGGGGAAAGAACAGGGAATGCCCCACTTGCACTAGGCCCCTACCTGTATCGTGGGAGAAAAAACTGAGTCTTGCACAAAAGAAATTCTTTGGCAGGAGACTCCGGATTTCGCATCCGACCTAAGGGCCACAATCAAATCAGAGGTTCAGAGTGTAAGAAAAAGTTCTATTGAGAGCTGGAAGAGTCGGGAAGAAGTTCCACAGACGATCTCTTATCAAGCTGAGGTTGAAGGTTTATTCGGAGATACACGGCAAAACAGATACAGAATAACAGAGGAGTTGGAATATGCGGGCAAAAACAGGAATTCAGACAAGTAGAGATTCGCTAGGAAGTCTGGCGATGATAAGGCTCTGTGCCCTGGCCATGGTGAGGCACAGTGGCATGATGGCGATGGAATGGCCCCGATCGACAGTAACAGGGGCTTCTTATACATTACCAGAACAAAGAAAGCTGCATTTTGCCGCAGAGGGCGTTAACATTATAATTCTAAGGCGTTTTCATGGTAATCTACAGAAACGTGGTTTAGAAAAGAGAATATAATGACATAATACGAAGATATTAATTAACATTTCTTCAAGCAACACTAAAACCCATAAGTCATTGGTATCTATGGCTACTGTCCTAAAATCTTATCATTGTCTCCAGTCTAGGTCCCTAAATTCTTACATCCTGACATTTTAACTACTCTACTCTTCGCTACCACACTATCACGTATAAGCATACTGACCATATATTTGGTAACCTGTGACCCTATTGATTGATCCAATCTTCCTCTACGCACATCGGCTGAGGTTGCTAGGAGACATGATCTCATTTTCCATCCTCCATTTAATACATTTTATCAGCTCTTTTGTAAAAGTTGAATCTTCTCTAACTTTCAACAAAATGGCTGCTAGAGACAACATGGCCGCTCAGTATATTATGACTGACCATTCTCTTACACAGAGCGCCCTCGTATCCCTTAAGCATAGGGAGAAAACGAGGAAGAAAGACACAATAGAAACCTCCCAGTCAGACTCTTCCACTTCGGGAGAAATCACATCTAAAACCTCAGAATCTGGCTCCTCAGACGAGGAAACGGGAGGGCGTCACTGCTTTCCCCTAGAAGAGGTAGACAGACTAGTAAAAGCTGTAAGGTCTACCACAGGGGTATTGGACCCTAGACCGGTTAAAACAGTCCAGGACATAATGTTAAGGGGACTAGGCCAGAAAAAACGGAGATTATATCCGCTTAACGAAATTGTCAAGGGCCTAATCAAATAGGAATGGGACAAGCCAGGCAGGAAAAATACTACAGTCCCTTCCCTTAAAAGAAAATATCCCTTTGACGAGGAGGCATCTACGTCTTGGGATAAAGCCCCGAAGCTCGACGTAGCAGTTGCAAAGGCCTCAAAGAAATTCGCCATTCCCTTTGAGGACATGGGCACCCTCAGGGACCCCCTGGATAAAAAGGCGGATACCTTTCTAAAGGGGGCATGGGAGTCAGCAGGCGGTAACCTCAGGCCAGCCATAGTGGCGACATGTACTTCAAGAGCCCTAATGGTATGGGTGGACCAACTTGAGAAACAACTGAGGGAAGGGGCACCAAGGGATAAAATCTTAAATTCTATCCCAGTAATAAGGGAAACGGCTGCCTTCCTAGCGGACTCATCGGCCGATTCAGTCAGGCTATCGTCCAAAACAGCAGCACTTTCAAACGCAGCCTGAAGAACACTATGGCTTCAAAGTTGGCCAGGGGACTTACAGACCAAAATGAAATTATGTTCAATCCATTGTGAAGGAAAAATCCTTTTTGGGGAGACGTTAGATGACATCCTCCAGAAAGCAGGGGACAAGAAGAAAGGGTTCCCAAATTTGGGGCCAGCAGCATTTAAAAGGCCCTTTCGAAATAGGAGGTTTTTTCAGTGGAGACCACCGAGGGAACAAAAGTGGGATGACAAAAGAGAGAGAGAGGGTTCTTCTTTAGTAACTCTTCCCGAGACAAAAAGCCCTCCAAGTGACAGTAACGCCCAGGGTGGGGGGAAGGTTAACCCTTTTTCTTCCAGCCTGGAGGAGAATTTCAAACAACCCATGGATAGTAAACCTAATCCATGGGGGCCTAAGAATAGACTTTCTCTTCCACCTCAAAAGTATGTAATAACGCCGCTGAGATCCAGTACGCGGGAACAGGAAGCGCTAGAAAGCGAGGTCCTAGGCCTAGTAAAGAAAGGAGTCCTCCAGGAGGTTCCCTTGCAGGATATGGGCAGAGGGTTCTACTCCCCTCTTTTTCTAGTAACAAATCCGGACGGCACCTTTCGAACGATCATAAATCTGAAAAAGCTAAACGAATACGTCAGGAATCAGAGCTTCAAAATGGAGTCAATCAGGTCCACTACCAAAATCCTGTTCCCAAACAACTACATAACGGTGTTAGATCTCAGCGACGCCTATTATCACATCCCTATCCACAAAGACTCCAGAAAATATCTCAGGTTAGCCGTCTCAATAAAGGGCAAGGTGAAAGAATTCCAGTACAGAGCCCTGCCATTCGGAATATCAATAGCCCCGTGGGTATTTACCAAAACAGTATCAGAAATGATGGCTCATATAAGGGAACAAGACATAATAATAATCCCGTATCTAGACTATTTCCTAATAGCAGGCAGCTCGGCTCAAAAATGCAGGGAACAGAGGGACAAGGTGATGGACACTCTACAAGGCCTAGGCTGGCTTTTAAATCTAAAAAAATCAAGATTGGAGCCCAGCAGGGTACAAGAATTCTTGTGCCTAACACTGGACTCAAACATTCAGGAGTGTCGCCTCCCAGACCACAAAAAGGAAAAAATCGCTCAAATTACAGCAAGAGCAATCCAAAATCCCTCTATGACATTAAGGACAGCTATATCACTGCTGGGTTCCCTATCCGCCTACCTGCCAGCAGTTCATTGGGCTCAGTTACACACGAGAGATCTCCAGTGGGACATATTAGCCAACCAGGCAGCAATAGGGGGACACCTAGAGGGTCGTATTACCCTAAATTCAAGAACTATTCATTCCCTAGCTTGGTGGTGAAACCAGGAAAATCTGTCCAAAGGGATCCCCTGGGTAACAAAGATAACACACATAGTGACAACGGATGCCAGTCCCACGGGATCGGGAGCACACATGAACAACGAGGTGGCTCAGGACGTGTGGGGAGATCAAGAACTAAAAGCCTCCTCAAATCAAAAAAAGCTTCTAGCAGTAGGCTATGCACTGACACACTTCCTACCCCGGCTCCAGAATCACCATGTCCGCATTCTTTCGGACAATCGAGTCACAGTGGCCTATATAAATCATCAGGGGGGAACCAGGTCCCAAGCCCTAATGGACACATCCGCCAAAATCCTCAAACTGGCAGAGGCAATCCTGCTATCTGACAGCCCTACACATCCGGGGTACAGAGAATCAAAGGGCAGACTTTCTAAGCCGCAACCAATTACGACAAGGGGAAAGGGTACTAAAGTGGTCCATTTTTCCGCAGATTGTAAAAATGTGGGGGACCCCAGACATAGATCTGTTTGCCGATTTAAAAAAAAAAAAAAAAAAAAATAGACACCTTCTACTCCCTAGATCCCAGGGGGAATCCTCTAACTCTGGATGCGTTTATGCTTCTATGGACGCAGAGTCTAACATATGCTTTTCCCCCAATCATGCTCATTCCAGCGGTCCTAAGGAAAGTCAGGGAGGACGGGGCAAGAATGATACTGATAGCCCCTTTCTGGCCCAAAGGAACCTGGTTTTCCTGGCTAAGAATGCTCTCAGTAACCGACCCATGGATCCTACCGGATCTCCCGGACCTGCTATCACAGAGTCCAGTGTTACAGTACATCCTCAGGCACCGAACCTCCATTTAACAGCATGGAATTTGAGAGGGTGCTGATGAGGGACAGGGGATTTTCAGAGAACCTGATAACTACATTACAAAAAAGTAGGAAACCGTGTTATGAATGAGTCACCGGAGGAGAAAACAAAAATACAAGCTAAGTCCAGAAAACCGGAGAGGTTGGTAGCTATCGGATTGCAGACCTCTGATCCTATTCACCACAACTAACAGTAGCCGTGGGGGGTTCCTACGGTGCCCTAGACCCCTCGTCACAGCCAGAGAACTAAATAAGCCCAAAGAAAGAAAGGGGAAATCTAAACTGCCCCGGAGCAGACCCCAAAGCAATAGACAGCCCCCAACATGTATTGTCGGTGAAAAACAGATGAAACCACAAACACAGACAGAAAGACAGGCTGAGCAAACGATGGGGCCCAATTAACTAGATAGGAAAGGACAGAAAAGATGCTGGCTGCAATCCGCAAATAAACCCTTCCAAAAATGTCCCAACCGTCTGATAGGAAAAAAGGCCCTGAAGTCGCTAGACTTGAAAATCACTATCAGCACTCAGGTATATTCTGGAAACAGAGCAAAGAGATCAACTGATCAGAGACAAAAATGGAATTCAGCCAGTCCCAACCAGGACTGGCTGAACACAAACACTAAGGAAACCAGACAAAATCTCATGGAATAATAGCAGAGCAAAAACTTAGCTTTTAGTAGACAGGAACTAAACTGGATGCAAGAGCTCAGAGCAGAAAGGATCACCAGCAACCCTGCAGGGCGTCGGTTGCCTTATATCCACTCAGAGATTCCGGATGTCCAATCACACTCCGCTTGTTCAGATGACAGGTTCTTCCCATCCCAATCAATTTCACTACCTCTCTTCACCAGCAGAGGGAGTTCATCAGACATCAAAGGTGAAGGGGAAAATGAACTCACAACAAAACCGGTTACAATGAGAGCTTACGGCAGAACATGGAAAAAATTCCTATCCACTTCTAGGGCAAAGGTTCAGGACGGGGTTCAGATTGATAAGATCCTAGAATTTCTACAAAATGGCCTAGAACAGGGTCTGGCGGTCAACACATTAAAAGTACAAATAGCGGTGTTAGGCGCCCTCTTTAACCATGATGTGGCAGGTGACCCTTGGGTAGCACGGTTTATTAAGGCCGCATCCAGATCTAGGCCAATAGCTAGTCAAAGGTTACCGTCATGGGACCTGAATCTTGTACTTTCAACACTGACAGGCCCTCCGTTCGAACCAATTTACTCGGCACCCCTAAAAATCCTATCACTTAAAACGGTGCTTCTGGTGGCACTAACATCAGTTCGAAGGGTGAGCGATATTCAAGCCTTATCAGCAGGGCCACCTTTTAGAAAAATTCTAGAAGAGAGTCATCCTAAAACCTGACCCGGCCTATCTACCTAAAGTATCATCACATTTCCACAGGTCCCAAGAGGTAGTCCTTCCTTCCTTCTGCCCAAATGCAAAAAATAAGAGGGAAGAAAAATTCCACACTTTAGATGTTGAAAGGTGCCTAGTACACTACTTGGAGGCCACCAAAAGATGTAGGAAGGAAGGCTCTCTCTTTGTATGTTTCCAGGGTCCTTGGAAGGGGCTCAAGGCATCCAAGAGTACCCTGGCAAGGTGGATAAGGGATGTGATTGCCCTGGCATACTCATCCAGTGGAAATACCATTCCGGAGGGGCTGAGAGCTCATTCCAAAAGGGCAATGGTGACCTCATGGGCTGAAAGATCTGAGGTATCAATAGAACAAATCTGTAAGGCGGCCACCTGGTCATCACCTTCGACCTTTTTCAGGCACTATAGATTAGATCTAGCCTCTACGTCTGACCTGACGTTCGGGAGAAGGGTCCTTCAGGCGGTGGTCCCTCCCTAAGCTACCAATCTCTAATTCTCCCCGTGGTGCTGTTATGGGTGTGAGAGAATAGCTTAGTTACTCACCGATAACGGTGTTTCTCGGAACCCATGACAGCACCTGCTTATTCCCCTCCCCTTCACGAGTGTGGTGAGCACGTTTTACTGTTAGTAGAGTGTTACCGTTTAGGCACGGTGCTTTTGATAAATTTGCAGTATTATAATATTGTGTATATATTTCTGTTGTCTAACCTGGAGACCCTCTGATGCTCTGTAACCAACTGAAGGTGGAGGAGAGGTACCACCCTTTTATCTGTAGATTCCTGTCCCTGAAGGGCGGGTCCCCTCTCTCCGTGGTGCTGTCATGGGTTCCGAGAAACACCGTTATCGGTGACTAAGCTATTTCCCGTCTCCCATGACGGCACACATGAGAGAAGGGATCCGCCCAGCCAGGCCAGGAACCCTACTGAAGATAAAAGGGCGGTACCTCTCCCTCACTTCAGTTGTGTTTTCTGTCCTGACGGGGACCCGTGTGCTGAAGACAGCGGTCACACGTACCTGCCCCTCTCCCGTGCCAGCATGGAAGAACAGGCGGGGTCCTGGGCGCCGTGCGTCGGGAGGGGGAAGCGCCGTCTGTGGGTCCCCCAGGGGCTCCGTGTCCGAGCGGGCGTAGGAGCAGCACGGCCCGGTGTCCTGGGGCTCTGCCGTGGCTGCCGTGCCGCCCTCCCCCCTCCGCCATGAATACAGGAGCGGCCGCTTCCGGGTCGCGCCCCTCTGACGTCGCACGCTGGGAAGGGGCGTGCCCGCGTGACTTCGGGAGGCGGCACCGAAATCCAAGATGGCAGCTCCCATCAGGAAAACGCCGTCCGGTAAAGGAGGATCCCGGCGGCATGGCGAGGGGAGGGGCTGTGGGGGTAACCGGAGGAGGCGGAGAGTGCAGTGGATCCCCCTTATAAGGGGGATGACCACAGAAGACGCACTCATGCCCAAAGCTTCACAATGGAAGTGGGGCAGGATGAGCAGCAGCCGCGACAGCAGCAGCAAGAGCTCTCGCCGGATGCCAGGCCGAGCCGCCAGCATACCAGGAGCAGCCGCTCAAGTGGGAGCGGCAGTCGTAAACGTGACCAACATGACTCTGAGACGTCCAGAAGAAACGTCACGAGCGCATCTGAGGAGCTTCCGAGATCGGTACCCCTGAGTGACAGCGGTGGTGAGTGATCTACGTGAATGTCACCCTTATAGTAACAGGGTTGCATTTTTTCTGTTTGATCACTAGGGGTCGAGGAATTCTAGCGGCAAAACAAAGAATAGAGAGTGCGCCCTATGCCAACACCCGCTGGCAGATCAGTGGCAGAAAGACCTCTGCGCTGACTGTATAAACAAAACCATACAGGATGAAACCCTGTTTTGGTGACTAGCCTTAATACAACAGGAGGTAAAAGGCTCCCTAAAGGCAGCCCTTAAAAAGGATAAGAAAAGCCGTAGAAGGGATTCTGATTCGGAGGCCTCGCTAGTGCAGAAAGGTCGGGAAAGATCCCTGTCCCCCTCCACCTCCTCTTCCTCTTCACAGTCCTCAGAATCCTCCTCGGACAGCGATATAGGGGGCCATCCGTGTTTCCCAACAGAGGACGTGGAAAAGCTGGTCAAAGCTATCAGGGCTACTATGGGCCTTAAGGAGGAAAAGACTCCTAAATCATTGGCGGATGTGATGTTTGGAGGACTGGAGGAAAGGAAAAAACGCACCTTCCCTGTAAATGATAAGATAAAGGCCTTAATTGACAGGGAATGGAATAAACCTGAGAGGTCAGGGGGCTTGCCTTCTACATCAAAAAGGAGGTACCCTTTTGAGCAAAAGGATTCAGAGACCTGGGAAAGTCCCAAAAATTGACAGTGCCGTAGCCAAATCCTCAAAAAAGGTATCTTTACCATTAGAGGACTCTGGCGTGCTGAAAGACCCACTTGATAAAAAAGCAGATGGTTTCCTGAAGCATATCTGGGAAGCTTCGGCAGGTTGATTAAAACCAGCGATAGCTGGTACTTGTACCGCTTGTGCCCTCATGGTCTGGCTACAACAAATAGAGGCCCAGATCAAGGATAGAGTTCCAAGGGACGAAATACTGTCTAATCTGACACTGGTACATGGAGCAGCGGCTTTCCTAGCGGATACCTCTGCAGATTCCGCAAGATTGACAGCCAGAGCAGCAAGCCTGTCAAATGCGGCGAGACGAGCCCTGTGGCTTAAAGGGTGCCCAGGAGATTTGCCATCGAAACATAGATTATGTTCCATTCCGTGTGATGGCCAATTCCTCTTCGGAAAAAAACTAGAGGAAATTTTGGGACATGCGGGGGTTAGGAAGAAAGGCTTTCCCCGATTTCCGGGAGAACCCAAAAAGCAGCCCTTTCGGAGGAGATTTAACAGGGGGCGTCCCATGGGAGATAAGAAAAATTGGGACTTTAAAGAAAGTAGAGGATCGGGCTATATGTTTAAAGGACCCTCTACTTCCTCCAAAAAATCTCCCCAATGACATCAGGTCGGAGGTAGGGGGAAGGCTTTCTCTCTTCCTTTCCGCCTGGGCAAATATCTCCCCCAGTACATGGGTCCTAAACATAATCAAGGACGGCTTAAAAATAAAATTCACCCGTCCGCCCAGGAATACCTTTATAATGACACCCCGAAGGAGAGCCCAAGAGCAGCAGCTGGCTCTGGAGACGGAAGTCCTGGGACTAGTGCAAAAACAAGTCTTGCAAGAAGGGGGAAGGGGGTTTTACTCCCCCCTCTTTTTAATACAAAAACCAGACTGCTCTTGGAGAACCATAGTCAACCTGAGGAGACTCAATCAGTGGGTAGACAATTGCTCCTTCAAAACGGAGTCAATCAATACGGCCACAAAGATCCTGTTCCAGCACTGCCTCATGGCAGTGATAGACTTAAAAGATGCCTACTATCACATCCCAATTCATCGGGAGTATCAAAAATACTTGAGTAGCGCTCTATGTCCAAGGTCAGGGTAAAGCACTACCAATACACAGCCCTTCCATTCGGCTTGTCTACAGCCCCCAGAGTGTTCACCAAAGTGATGGCCGAAGTAATGTCTTTTCTTCGTTCCCGGGACATAGTGATCGTCCCATACCTGGACGACTTTCTTGTCGTAGGGAGGTCGGAGACCCACTGCACACACCAAGTGAAGGAAGTGATATCAACCTTAGTAGGACTAGGATGGATAGTAAACATCCCCAAGTCAAGATTAACACCAGTAAAGGTGCAATCCTTCCTAGAGTTAATACTGGACTCCTAGCGACAATGCTGCCTCCTGCCAGAGAACAAAGTAATCAAGATAAGGGGCCTACACAGCAATACAAAGGCCAGCTATGACACTGAAGAACGCAATGTCCCTTTTAGGCTCGTTGACATCATGCATACCCGCCGTAGCGTGGGCACAGTACCACTTAAGACAACTACAGTGGGAGGTTCTGTTAGCACAGAAACAATTGAAAGGGCAGTTAGAGGGCGAACTATGTCTCTCAGTGGCTGTAAGAGATTCCCTGCTCTGGTGGACTGTAGAAAAGCATCCAACAGGTGGTGTTCCATGGCAAAAACCAGTCGACGACATCATCACAACGGATGCGAGTGCCACGGGATGGGGAGTACACCTAAGATCCCACTCAATACAGGGAACCTGGTCCCCGCTAGAAAAAGATCACGGTTCAAAAGTAAAAGAACTATGCGCGGTAGAGAAAGCCGTGAAACATTTTCTCCCCTTGCTTCAGGGCCACCACACTCTCGAGTCATGACGGACAATCAGGCAGTGGTAGCCTACCTCAACCACCAGGGAGGAACGAGGTCTCGGGGCCTCATGGAAATATCAGATCTACTTTTCCAATTAGCAAAACAACATCTGTTATCCATCATAGCACTGCATATAAAGGGGGTAGAAAATACACAGGCAGACTTCCTGAGTCGCAGGCACCTAAGACAGTGGGAATGGTCCCTAAACCCCCAAGTCTTCCAACAAATAGTTCAAGCCTGGGGCAAACCAGAAATAGACCTGTTCGCCACCACAGGCAACAGAAAGGTCAGGAAGTTCTGCTCACTAAATCCAAGAGAAAACCCCTTCGCAGTAGATACCCTGGAAGTTTATCCTGGCCTATGCTTCCCCCCAGTAACAATGATCCCGGTAGTGGTCCGGAAAATCAGGGAGGATCGAGCAAAAATAATTCTTATAGCTCCATTTTGGCCGAGGAGGCCTTGGTTCTCCCTTCTGAGACTCATGTCAGTGACAGATCCATAGATACTACCAGAGGTTCCAGACCTGCTTTTCCAGGGACCAGTGGTCCACTCTCAGGTGAAGGGCTTCCATCTAGCAGCCTGGAATTTGAGAGGGCGCTACTGAGTCGCCAGGGATTCTCTCCAGGGTTAGTCTCCACCCTGTTGAAAAGTAGGAAACCTATAACATTCCAAATCTATGGTAGAACATGGAAAAAGTTCCTAGACTTCCTGGGGGAACCTTTAGGGGAGGTAGCTCCAGTGGGACCTATTCTAGAATTCCTACAGGTGGGGCTGCAACTTGGGTTAGCCACTAACACCCTCAAAGTCCAAGTCTCAGCTCTGGGGGCCCTATATAACTGCAACCTAGCAGCCAATAGGTGGGTGTCCCGGTTCATAAAATCTTGTGGCAGGTCTAGGCCGGCCATTATCCCAAAGATGCCACCCTTGGACCTCAACCTAGTCTTAGAGGCTTTAACCAAGGATCCCTTTGAACCATTATTAGAGCTGTCGCCAAAACTACTCCCACTTAAAACTGTTACTGGTAGCCTTAAAATCGGCCTGTAGAGTGAGCCACCTGCAAGCTCTATCTATATGCCCTCCATATACGCAGATCTTGGATGATAGAGTGGTTCTTAGACCAGACCCAGCCTACCTCCCCAAGGTAGTCCAGAAGTTTCATAGGACTCAAGTAATCTCCTTTCCATCTTTCTGTAAAAATCCTAGAAACCCTGGGGAGCAAAAGTTCCATATTACAAGAGGGCCATATTACAATATATATCAATAACTAGTCAGTGGAGGAAAGATCAGTCCCTTTTTGTAGCCTTTCAGGGTAGTAGAAAAGGGCATGGGGTAGCTAAGAGTACCATTGCCAGATGGATCAGGGAGGCCATTATGTTATCCTACTACGCAAGTGGCGCTCCGGTTCCAGAAGGTATCAAGGCTCACTGCACCAGAGCCGTGGCTACCTCCTGGGCACAGAAGGCTGAGGTATCAATTGAACAAATTTGTAAAGCTGCTACTTGGTCCTCACCTTCGACCTTTTTTAAGCACTACCGGCTTGATCTATCTTCCTCTACTGACCTAACCTTTAGTAGAAGGGTGCTGCAAGCGGTGGTCCCTCCCTAAGGTGTCTTATTCTACAAAAGTCTCTCGTGTGCCGTCATGGGAGACGGGAAAACACCAAGGTTACTTACCGGTAGCTGGTTTTTCTGGAGCCCATAACGACACCTATATGTCCTAATATCACTCTTTTGGTGTGCACTATAGTTTGGGTGTTTTTTTAGTTAGATATAATGTGGTGATAGTTTTACCATGTGTACTAACCCGGGGGGCCTCTCATGCTCTGTAAACCAACTGAAGCAAGGGAGAGGTACCGCCCCTTTTATCTTCAGTAGGGTTCCTGTCCTGGCTGAGCTGATCCCCTCTCTCGTGTGCTGTCATGGGCCCCGGAAAAACCGGCTACCGGTAAGTAACCTCTGTGTTTTCCCAATAAATACATTTTTTTTGCTTTAGGGATTTAAAAAATATATATTTTTACACTTTGTATTTTTTTTTAACTTTTCTACATTGTCCTAGTATGGGACATCACTATATAAAGTCAGATCGCTGATCTGACACTTTGAACTGCACTATATCAGATCAGTGATCTGACAGGCAGGGAAGGAGACTTGCTCTCAGCAGGCGCTCACAAGCCACCTCTCTGCAGGACCCGGAAGGATCCCGCAGCCATCTCTGGTGCTGGGGGTCTCCATGGAGACCCTTAGGAAAACGTGATCTCATCACATTGTTCTGAGGGAAGCGCGAAGGGAGCCCCCTCCCTGACTGATGCTTCTTTATGCCGAGGTCACTAGTGACAGCGGCATCAGAGGGATTAAATGCCCGCGATGGGTGCTAGCACTGATCGTAGGTATTGCTGCGGGGTGTCGGCTGTCACATACAGCTGACACCCGCACCCGATTACCACGGTGTTCAGTGTGAGGTCGTGCGATCGTGTCACCTTAGATATACTGTTCTTTGTGGGAATGCACCTCCCGCAGAGCAGCATATGTACGACGCATGTCGGGAAGGGGTTAAAATTCTATGGACGCCTGGTTGAAAAGCAATGTCTGATATTCATTTGTTAATTTTCATAGATTTGTTATTATTACTTTTGTCAGATTCAGGTTATTTCTGTGACCATTGTGGGTTTTTCTGTCATTAAACGAGGGGAACCAACAATTTTGACCACGTGTGTATACACAATGAACTAAGTGACCCTGTGAATTTAGTGCAGCATCTCCACCAGCGCAGCCATGGACTATATTGGGAAGGCTGGTTAGAAAAGTGACAGTGCAGGAGCATGCCTGTACAAGACCATTACAGAGTAGTCATGGTGAGACGTGACATGGCAGCATATGAAGGTCTTCTATGTACAAAGGTGTTTCTCTATACCTTCTGTAAACAACTGATCACTGGTCAACAGCATTTTTGGTGCCAAAGATATTTCATCGAATTTAGGGTATTTTTGGGGTGCTGATTCTGAATATGTCATCAGTTTTGCCAGATTGGCTCAAGTTTTTGAGATTTTTGGTATCTTATTTATAGCACTTGTTGGTAAATGCGACGCATCATCTCATTAATTTCTTTGGATTAGTACTTGAACTGAGCAGTTCTCAATATAGTTTTGTGTTAATTAGTGTTCTAAAAGTTTGTTCATAGCTTGATTTTTGCACTAACTTTATGTTGTTGTCTGTTTTCCAGTGAAAAGCATGAACTCATCATGAAGAAGTTGTCTTAACGATCCAGACTCATTCTGTTACATTTGTGGTGAATATACACTGCCAAAACATAGAAGAAACATAACACACTTCGTAAAAAAAGTGTATTTTGCCTATTTTGGGGTTATGCTTGGGGACCAAGACAAGTTTTGGGCACCACACATAGTGTGCAAAGCATGTATCGAATTATTACGAAAATGGAGCAAAGGACAAAGAAAAAGCTTCAAATTTGGTGTTCCAATGGTGTGGAGAGAGCCAAAAAATCATCATGATGACTGTTATTTCTGTGCAGTGCAAGTGCAAGGATTCAATAAGCATAAGAAACGAAAATGGGAGTAACATGGAATCTGCAAGAAGGCCTGTCCCTCATTGTGAAGATGTGCCTGTACCTGTGTTTACCATAAATAACAGTCATCATGATGATTTTTTGGCTCTCTCCACACCATTGGAACACCAAATTTGAAGCTTTTTCTTTGTCCTTTGCTCCATTTTCGTAATAATTCGATACATGCTTTGCACACTATGTGTGGTGCCCAAAACTTGTCTTGGTCCCCAAGCATAACCCCAAAATAGGCAAAATACACTTTTTTTACGAAGTGTGTTATGTTTCTTCTATGTTTTGGCAGTGTATATTCACCACAAATGTAACAGAATGAGTCTGGATCGTTAAGACAACTTCTTCATGATGAGTTCATGCTTTTCACTGGAAAACAGACAACAACATAAAGTTAGTGCAAAAATCAAGCTATGAACAAACTTTTAGAACACTAATTAACACAAAACTATATTGAGAACTGCTCAGTTCAAGTACTAATCCAAAGAAATTAATGAGATGATGCGTCGCATTTACCAACAAGTGCTATAAATAAGATACCAAAAATCTCAAAAACTTGAGCCAATCTGGCAAAACTGATGACATATTCAGAATCAGCACCCCAAAAATACCCCAAATTCATTAAAATATTTTGGACACCAGAAAAAAATTTTTTTTTCGTTGACCTGTGTTATTGATATTCTACTTTACGTGATGTGTTGGATGAGCTCACTTGGGAAGAATAAACATCTTGATGCAGAAATGAGCAAACTTTTGAAATGACCATACTGCTAAGAATAAAGATCATTTTCCCCCTCTGCATTCGGCTGTGTGCGGGCACCAGTCAGTATAATAACACTGTTAACCTGCAGACTGACCGCATATCGACAGGTTAACAACGTTATTTCTGGTGACCGGAACCCTTTCCAACATGCGTCGTACTACTACGGCGCATGTCGCGTCTCCCCTTTTGATGTGGGCTCCAGCGGTGAGCCCATATCTTTTCCGGCACATGTCATCTGTTTTGAACAGCTGACATATGCCTGTAACAGCCGCGGGTGGAATTGCAATCCACCCGCGGCTATTTACCCGTTCAATGCCGCTGTCAATCTCTGACAGCGGCATTTAATACGCACTTCCGGCCATCGGACCGGAAATCTGCCTATCGGTGACCCCCGTCATGTTATGGCGGGTCACTGATGGGTTGGCATGACAACCAGAGGTTTCCTGGAGACCTCTATGGTTGTCACTGCTGGTATGCTGTGAGCGCCGCCCGGTGGTCGGCACTTGTAGCAAGTGAGGTATTCTGCTGCATAAGGCGATCTGATCATCACCTGTATGTAGCAGCAGATCGGGTTATGGCAGCTTCTAGTCTCCCATGGAGGCTATTGAAGCATGCCAAAAGTAAAAAAAAATAATATTAAAAAATAAAATCTCAACTTTTATATCACCCCACCTTTGCCCCATTCAAAATAAAACAATAAAAGAATTCAAACATACACATATTTGGAGTCCAGAATTACCCGATCTATCAATAAAAAAAAAAAAAAAGGTTAACCTGATCGTGAAATGGCAAAGCTTTGGATTTTTTTTCACTACTTAAATAAAAAGAACCTAGATATGTTTGGTGTCTATGAACTCATAATGACCTAGAGAATCATAATGGCAGGGCAGTTTTAGCATTTGGTGAACATGGTATAAAAAATCCAAAAAAAGTTGTGGAATTGCACTTTTTTTTGCAATTTCACCGCACTTGGAATTTTTTCCCCATTTTTGTGTACACGATATGGTAAAACCAGTACAACGTGTCCAAAAAAAACAAAAAAAAAAAACAAGCCCTAACATGGCCATATTCATGGAAAAATGAAAAGTTATGGCTCGTGGAAAAGGAGAGTGAAAATCAGAAACGAAAAAGGGTAAGCTCTTGAAAGGGTTAACATAGCACAAAAATGTACCAATAAAAATGCTTGCAATTCGAGCATAGAACTGATTCAATAGCTTGTCCTGGTATATGCTCCTCTTGCCTGGTATATGCTTCTTCATCCTGGTATTTGTCCCCCAACCTGGTATATGCTCCCCCCGTCCTGCATGTGGTGCTGTTGTTCGATACATACATACATACATACATACATACATACATACATACATACATACATACAAACAAGCAAAAAGTAAAATAAACCTTTCCTCCTCTCCCCTGCTACGCGTTGTGTGAATTAAATAAAATGGCGCCGGAGTCAGCGCATGCTCATACCGTGCTCTCCGGTGCCATTTTGTTTAAGACACTGTATGCGAATTTGTCTTCAATAAAATCGCGCTGGAGATCGCGCCATGTACAGGGACTGACTCCGACCCAACACTCCTCTTCCAGCCTCGCCGGAGCTTGCGGTAAGTCCTCACGTATTCGTTCAGCACTTACACCTATCGCCATCTCCAGCGCGACCCTCCTCGTCCCTGTCACCTCCGTTAATGTTGGATGTGTCCTGATGACAATGGCCACACTGCGCAGGCTACACAGGCTTCAGCAGATGGATGCATTGAGCGAGCAAATTTTAAGTACCAACAATTTTTTTTTTTTTTGTCTGGCCCGGAGATATGTGTTTGTTATTCATACGTGTGACAACCATGTGCCGCACCAGTACACCGGTGCCTGGGAGTCAGCGGTACTGTTTGCGCTGATCCCCGGTGCCAAGTATTGTAGACAGCTCACATCTTTGTCCTCTACTCTGCCTGCGATCAGCGGGAGCAGGGGACAGTGTTGAGATTTGTATTTAGAGTCTGCTGTGTACAATAAAAAATAAAATAAAAAATCACATTAAGGGCTCATACTCATCTGCAAGGAAAATGGACGAGTGCAATCCGATAAAAATCAGACCGCACTGATCAGTGTTATTCTATGAGCATGCTGCAACTGTCCTTGTAACTCGAACAACACTCGCCAATGCAAGTCAACAGGTGCGAGAAAAAAATCGAACGGCACTCAGACCATGTGAGCACCATCCGATTTTTACACACCCATGTCCTTTGAAAAGCCGGCAATTCATCTGCCGCATACAGTAAAATCACAGCGTGACCCAACAGACTAGAATAGATAGATATAAAAATGTCAGTTACACACAGAATTAGTACAGTGTGTGCAACTTACTCTACATGTATTTTGATGTACCAATTCTGACACTTAGGCTCGCTCTTCCCACTTACCCTGGTGCAATGGCAAGTGCGGTGATGGGGAGGGGGGATTGATGTCACCTTTGTATTGTCAGGTGACATCAGGCCCAGAGATTAGTATTGGAGAGGCGTCTTTAAGATGTCCCCATAAATAACCACATACTCAAATTGAATTAAAAAAAACACAGCAAGAATTGAAAGAATGACAGCAACTCCCTTAATGAATCTAAAATAAACCATACTCATATCATAGCCCAGTACACTGAAGGCAATGTCTCCTGTAACAGAATTAAAATAATAACAATATTCCTCACCTTTCCTCCAAGAAGATAATCCATTTGTCCCATGATGGGTCTAGCTCTCCTACATCTACATGGCAGGCTGCCATCCCGCAGAGACACTGAGCTGAAGAGCAGGGGAAAATGGCTCCCTGCAGTGAGAGCAGGCCTATGAACTGTGATGACCTCAGTGAGATCATCACAGTTCACCTTGAGAAATCGGGGTGCAACGAGTCATTCTTCCCACCTTTCAATGTGAGTGGTCTACTCAGGTCACCACTTATGCTGATGACCAGATGTCATACAGATGGATTACGGCATGGGACACTTTGTATTCTTTCAACTTTGGACAGGTGAGGGACGTTCTTGTTTTTTCATTTGTTTCTTTACATGGAAGAATGGCTTCACTGGATTAGGTGTTAAGGTGAGTATTTTTTATTTTATACTTAATTTTACTCTATGTAGACAGCGGGGGCTGAATACAACTCTTAACATTGTCCCCTGCTTGTGCTGATCACACTCAGAACAGGGTACAATTAATGAAATTAGCTGTTTTCAACACCTGGAGCCGGGTATCAGCACGAACAGTGCTGCTGATTCCCAGGTGCCGTTACGTGTCACATGGCTGTCATCCATGTGTCGTTAATGTGTGAGTTGTTTTGTGGCCCGTTTTGCTGATAAAAAAAGTCATGTCCAGTGTGCCTTGCCCACAGACACCCAGTCCATGGAAACACTCTATGTGCGCAGATCCATTCAATTGAATGGGTCTGCATGTTTAAGTGTCTCCGGTACGTATGAAAATTGTCACCACACTTACCGGACACACTGACCTGTAATGAAGGCCTTAAGGTGGTATTCTCATTTCCAAGAACCTATCCCAAAAATCTAGTAGGTGTAAATATAATAGCAAATACCTCCAATTAGAAGTGTGGTATAGTTTTCCTGATTCTCTATGTCCCTTAGCCCATGTCCAGGGCATTGCAGTAGCTTAGTTGCTAGTGGTCATAACTATGGATACCCAACAGTTACTATATCAGTGTTCGTAACCATGGATACCTAAGCTAATGCAATGCCCTGCACATGGGGTGAGCAACATAGTCAGAAGAACTATACTACATGTTTCCTAATATTATTATTACACCTAATACTTATTGGGATAGTTGATCAGAGATGGGAATACTCATTTAAGAATCTTACATGTTTTTATGGTGTATATTTGTATCTGTTGCTATAGATTGTAATGTAATAACGCTTATATTTAATCCTCCCTTTATTGCTTCAAACTTTTCTGTGTTTGTGTATTATGTTTGTCGATTGTACTTTAGAGGTTCAGTACCATGGGATTTGTGAACAGGTGGCTCACCACTGTCTTAGGTCATAGTTTCATTATACTTTGAGTTGTATAAAATTATGTATATAAAATATAAGGCATTGATAATGAAAAATAATAAAATCAGTTTTATTCTTGGCAGGTGACTGTGGTGTCAAACCAGATACCTATGAAAAGCATGTCCTTATTCCAGCTATACCTCCAGCCCTTCAGAGCAAAAATCAGTCATCGGAGCCTTTTCAATCAGTCACCTATTTGGATTCATCACAGACTGTTAAGCAAAATGAAAGCAGCAAAAGTTATGTTGGACAGCAAATAATTCCCACAGAGAAGAAATCATTTTCCTGTTCAGAATGTGGGAAAAACTTTAAATATAAATCTAAATTGCTTACACATGAGAGAATTCACACAGGAGAGAAGCCATTTTCATGTCCAGAATGTGGGAAAAACTTTAAATATAAATCTAAATTGCTTACACATGAAAGAATTCACACAGGAGAGAAGCCATTTTCATGTCCAGAATGTGGGAAATGTTTCAACCAGAAAGCACATTTCCTTAGGCATCAGCGAAGTCACACAGGAGAAAAGCCATTTTCATGTCCAGAATGTGGGAGATGTTTTATCCAGAGATCAGATCTTCTTAAACATCAAAGAATACACAGGAGAGAAGCCATATCCATGTCCAGAATGTGGGAAATGTTTTATTCAGAAACCAGATCTTCTTAAACATCAAAGAATTCACACAGGAGAGAAGCCGTATTCATGTCCAGAATGTGGGAAATGTTTTATTCGGGGTCAAGATCTTATTGCACATCAAAGAATTCACACAGGAGAGAAGCCGTATTCATGTCCAGAATGTGGGAAATGTTTTATTCGGGGACAAGATCTTATTGCACATCAAAGAATTCACACAGGAGAGAAGCCATATTCATGTCCAGAGTGTGGGAAATGTTTCAACCAGAAAGAAAAGTTCCTTATTCATCAGCGAAGTCACACAGGAGAAGAGCCCTTTTCATGTTCAGAATGTGGGAAATGTTTTAACTGTAAGTCAAAATTGCTTACACATTACAGAAATCACACAGGGGAGAAGCCATATTCATGCTCAGAATGTGAAAAATGTTTCAACCATAAAACACGCTTCCTTATCCATCAGCGAATTCACACAGGAGAGAAGCCATATCCATGTCCAGAATGTGGGAAATGTTTTATCCAGAAATCAGATCTTCTTAAACATCAAAGAATTCACACAGGAGAGAAACCATATTCATGTCCAGAATGTGGGAAATGTTTTATCCAGGGACAAGATCTTATTAAACATCAAAAAATTCACACAGGAGAGAAGCCATATTCATGTCCAGAATGTGGGAAATGTTTTAGCCAGAAATCAACTCTTCTTAACCATCAAAGAATTCACACAGGAGAGAAGCCATATTCATGTCCAGAATGTGGGAAATGTTTTAGCCAGAAACCAGCTCTTCTTAACCATCAAAGAATTCACACAGGAGAGAAGCCATATTCATGTCCAGAATGTGGGAAATGTTATATTACAAGGTCAAAGCTTGTTGCACATCAGAGAACTCATACAGGGTAGAAACCATTTTTTATGTTCAGAATGTGGCAAATGTTATTCCTTTGAGTCATATGTTCAAATAAGGGAAATCAATCAGGCAGTAGAGTTCCATTTAGTTGACAAAGGGGTGAAACTGGATATACCAGTATTGTAAGCACAAAAGGGGCTTTTGCTGGAGGTAGGTGTCAATCCTGGCACCTTATAGCTCCTGGATTCTCAGCATAGAGGGATGTTAGAAAATGGTCTGTACTAGAAGGAATATTTTCTATTGGATTTGTAGGAATAGACAAGTATTTAAAAGGGTACAACTTGGCTCATCCCTCCATTCATAGACAACATCGTTTAACCCATTGCAAACTTGCACTGTGTGTATATATATATATATAGTGCCGCAGGAGCTGTGTTCCCGCAAACCACCATATAGATATGGCACTGTGATCAGGTAGATCAGTGAACTGTCATTATACAGTTGATGTCCCATCTGGGGATAATGGTTAAGAGTGAAAAAAGTTAATAAATTGTAAAAATATTTAAAAAAAAAAAATCACAAAATAAAGAGCAAAAAAAAATATTAATCTAATATATTTATGTTTAAAATAAAATATAAAAAGTACACAGATTTGGTATCGCCCATTGTGGAAAGACCCGACCTATAAAACTGTCCCCTTCAGTGAACACCATCAAAGCAAACAAAAATCAAAAACAAGGCAATAAACTGCTTATCATGATATTGCTGAACAATAGTGGAAAAATATGCAAAAAAAAAAAAAAAAGCCATCTACATAAAAATTGTACAGCTGATAACATCATCTTGTCTTGCGAAAAAACATGCTGCCATACGGGTCCATCAGCAGAAAAATTAACAAGTTATAGCTCACATGATAAAGCGATTCTTTTTTTGAATAAAAAATTTTATTGTGTAAAAGCACTAAAACAAAAAAAATATAAATGAGGTATTGCTGTAATCCTACTCGCACACCAAAATCATCCTATGTAACTGACCATAAAGCATTTTATTATTATACATTTTTTATAGCGCCATTTCTTAGATGGCGCTTTACATGTGAAAAGGGGCAAATATAGACAAGTACAATAAACATGAGCAATACAAGCCACACAAGTACAGAAGGAGAGAGGACCCTGCCCACAAGGGCTCACAGTTTACAGGGAATGGGTGAGGATACACTAGGAGAGGGTAGAGCAGGTCGTGCTGCGGTTGAGTTGACTGAGGATCACTGCAGGTTGTAGGCTTGTCGGAAGAGGTGGGTCTTCAGGTTCTTTTTGAAGGTTTCCATGGTAGGCAAGTCTGATGTATTGGGGTAGAGAATTCCAGAGTATGGGGGAAGCACAGGAGAAATCTTGTATGCGGTTGTGGGAAGAAGAGATAAGAGGAGAGTAGAGAAGGAGATCTTGAGAGGATCGAAGGTTGCGTGTGGGTAAGTACCGAGAGACCATGTCACAGATGCATGGAGGAGACAGGTTGTGGATGGCTTTGTATGTCATAGGGTTCTGAACTGGAGCCTCTGGACTATAGGAAGCCAATGAAGGGCTTGGCATAGGGGAGAGGCTGGGGAATAACGGGGAGACAGGTGTATTTGTCGGGCAGCAGAATGTAGGATGGATTGGAGTCGTGCCAGAGTGCTAGAGGGGAGGCCAGAGAGTAGGAGGTTGCAGTAGTCGAGGCAGTAGATAAGGGCATGCACTAGTGTCTTTGTGGTGTCATGGTCAAGGAATGCAAGGATCAGCTAAATATTTTTGTGTGAGACGGCAGGCGGAAGCTAGGGTTTGGATATGTGGCTTGAAGGAGAGGGCAGAGTCAAGGATCACCCCGAGGCACCGAGCATGCAGGACTGGGGAAAGTGAGCAGCCATTGACATTGATGGATAGGTCTGGTGGAGGGGTAGAGTGAGATGGGGGAAAGATTGAGTTCTTTTTTGTCCATGTTCAGTTTTAGAAAGTGAGCAGAGAAATACGGAAATAGCGGACAGACGTTGTGGGATTTTGGTCAGTAAGGAGGTGAGGGTCAGGTCCAGATAGGTAGATCTACGTGTCATCGGCATAGAGATGATACTGCAAACCGTGGGGTTCTATGAGCTGTCCCAGGCCGAAGGTGTAGATGGAGAAGAGTAGGGGTCCTAGAACTGAGCCTTGAGGCACACCGACAGGTGGTGAGGCGAGGAGGTGGTGTGGGAGAGGGAGACACTGAATGTTCAGTCTGTTAGATATGATGAGATCCAGGATAGGGCCAAGCCGGTGATGCCTAGAGATGAGAGAATCTTGAGCAGGAGGGAATGATCCACAGTGTCGAAGGCAGAAGACAGGTCCAGGAGGAGGAGGACAGAGTAGTGTCGCTTGCTCTTGGCGATTAGTAAGTCGTTAGTGACCTTAGGGCAGTTTCAGTTGAGTGATGCAGTCGGAAGCCTGATTGTAAGCGGACAAAGAGGGAGCAGGAGGGAGAGGTGGGAGGACAGTTCAAGATGGACATGCTGTTCCAGTAGTTTTGAGGCATAAGGGAGAAGAGATATCGGGCGATAGCTTGACACAGAGGATGGGTCAAGGGAGGTCTTTTTGAGGATTGATGTGATCGAGGCATGTTTGAAGGATGAGGGGAACACACCATTTGTAAGTGAGAGGTTGAAGAGGTGTGTTAGAGTAGGGATGAAGACTGTGGCGAGGTTAGGGATGAGGTGGGATGGGAGCTGGTCAAGCGTGCAAGCATGAATATAAATAGACCACAAAAAAAGCTTTAACCAAGGCCAGAGTAAAAAGTTCAAATGTTATTGAATATTGCATATAAAAAAACATAAGTCAGACACAATTCAACAGGTATCAGGAAAATAGAGGTGGGTACACCCAACCCAAAGAGGTGACAGTAACATACATGTTAAACCCTCAAGGCACAAAGTTTTTTGTATGGGTAATGTATTAGAGTGCAGGTACTAGCGTTGGTTTAATTAGTCCATGGTACATAGGTAATTATTTTGTAGAGATTAAAATAAAATGTGAAATTATATTCCAAGAATCAACATAAGGTTGAAGCAGACATTCGAACTCCCAGGCAAATAAACCAATACATAAATGAAGTGATAGGATGCATGATAACACTAGTCACATAACATAATGTCCTATAATATGGCACCACAATGGTGGTCACTATACATATAAAATACCAATGATATCAAATAATGCAATATAAGGAAAGACCTAAAATGTGGCACATGATTATTGCAAGAAGAAGGTATATTTACCTAGGAATGGTATATAGGGACCCACCACATCCGACGCGTGTTTTGATTGTAGATGCTTTGGAAGAAAACACACCTGCCAGACTACTTCAATGCCTTCAAACAAGCTACACTTGCCTTTAAATCAGCCCTCACCTCTGCTAAACAAACCTATTACAACCTTGTATCTTCATTAGCCCACAACCCTAAACAACTGTTCAGCACATTTATCTCTCTCCTCCGCCCACCACTGCCACCTCCAACTCCCCTCATCTCTGCTGAGGACTTTGCCACCTACTTCAAAAACAAGATCGACCAAACAAGGCAAACCTTTACAGTTCCACCACTCCAACCGCTCCACATACCAGACCTCTGCCCTTCCCTAATAACCTCCCTCTCCAACATCACTGAAGGAGAGCTTACTTACCTTTCCAAATCACGCCTCACCACCTGTGCACTTGACCCCATCCCTTCCCACCTCCTCCCCAACCTCACTAACATGATCATTCCAGCCTTATCCCATCTCTTCAACCTATCCCTAAGTTCTGGTACCTTCCCCTCTGCCTTCAAACATACCACCCTAACACCCATCCTCAAAAAATCAAACCTTGACCCAACTGCTATGCCCAGCTATCGCCCCATATCACTGATCCCGTTTGCTTCCAAACTCCTCAAACAGCATGTCCATGCTCAACTTTCCTCCCACCTTTCATCTAATTCCCTCCTTGACTTCTGCCCCCACCACTCCACTGAAACTGCCCTGATCAAAATTACTAATGACTTACAGCCAAAGCTAACAGACAGTTCTCCATCCTCCTCCTTCTTGACCTGTCCTCTGCCTTTGACACAGTTGACCACTGCCTACTGCTACAGATTCTTCCCTTGGCATAAAAGACATTGCCCTGTCCTGGATTTCCTCATACCTTTCTGACCGCACATTCAGCGTTTCCCACTCCCACACTACCTCATTCCACCCCCTCTCTGTTGGAGTCCCCCAAGGCTCTGTCTTGGGGCCCCTACTTTTTTCTGTCTATATTCTTGGCCTAGGACAACTCTTAAAGTCCCATGGCTTCCAGTACCACTTGTATGCAGATGACACTCAGATCTACCTCTCTAGCCCAGATGTCACCTCTCTGCTGTCCAGAATCCCAGAGTGTCTATCAGCCATATCCTCCTTTTTCACCTCTCGCTTCCTAAAACTCAACGTAGACTAAACTGAACTTATTATCTTTCCTCCATTTCACGTATCTTCCCTACCCAATCTATCTATTATGGTAAGCGGCATCACGCTCTCTCCCGCACCTGAAATTCGCTGCCTCGGAGTAACTCTCAACTCTGCCCTGTCCTTCAAATCACACGTCCAAACTCTTGCCACCTCCTGTCGCCTCCAACTCAAAAATATTTCCAGAATCCGTCTCTTCCTCAGTCCTCAATCTACTAAAACTCTTGTACATGCCGTCATCATCTCCCGCCTTGACTACTGCAACACTCTCCTCTGTGGCCTCCCTGCCAACTCTCTTGCACCACTCCAGTCTGTCCTCAATTCTGCTGCCTGACTAATCCACCTCTCTCCTCGCTACTCCCCTGTCTCTCCCCTCTGCAAATCCCTCCATTGGCTCCCAATTCCCCAATGATTCCAATTCAAACTACTAAAGGCCCCTTTACATTTAGTGATGCACCAGCGATCCCGACAACGATACGACCCGGTCAGGATCACTGGTGCATCGCTAAATGGTCGCTAGTGAGCTGCCACACAGGCAGATCTCAGTGATGCAGCGGTCGCTACTTACCTGTCAGACGCGGCGATGAAGACGTCCTCCAGTCCGCGTCGCTCGTCGTCGCCAGCAGGAATCGCCTGACGAGAAATGGAGCTGCGCGATCAACGACAGACAGCGGGGGAGCCGGTCAGAGGTAAGTATCACACATAGCGATATCGCTGCTGCGTCACCAAATCGGTGATGCTTTAGCGATATTGTTAGCGATATCGCTATTTCTAAAAACCCCCTTAACACTGACCTATAAAGCCTTCCACAACCTTTCCCCTCCCTATATCTCTGAACTAATCTCCCAATATCTTCCCTCACGTAATCTTTGATCCGCCCAAGACCTACTCTCCTCTATACTTATTTGTTCCTCACACGACTGCCTCCAAGATTTCTCCCAAATATACCCCATCCTCTGGAATACCATGCTTCAACATGTCCGATTATCCACCACCCTCGGATCCTTCAAACGGAACATGAAAACCCATCTTTTTAGGAAAGCTTACAGCCTGCAATGACCATTCTGCCGCCTCACCACCGCCTGAGCTACTGCCTCATCACCACCAGAGCTGCTGCACCCCCGACCTTCTGTCTCTTCCCCACTATCCCGTAGAATGTAAGTCCGCAAGAACAGGGTCCTCTCCCCTCTGTACAAGTCTGTTATTGTAAATTTGTTTACTGTTAACGATATCTATAACCTTGCATGTAACCCCCCTTCCCATGTACAGCACCATGGAATTAATGGCGCTATATAAATAATAATGCTAATGCTTTGTCCAGGGGTGGTTGGGTACGGGCCAATCAGCGTACTTTTAGTCAGGTGTCCCTTATTCCCACTGAGTTTGAGCGCCAAACATTGCTGGTATACAGGGCCATGTTGACGCTGTAACCTAAGTGATCGAATCACTTGGGCCCACCAGCATAGTGTCACTGCCAGAAGTGATGCAGTACCATCATTATAGTTACAAAGATCGGTGTCTAACATCCAGAGATCAGGATTTCCGACCAGAAGTTCAAACACATAACCCCCGGAAGTGATGCGGTGGCATTATCGCAACAGGGATTGGCGTCTCGTATCTGAAAGTCAGAAGCGTACAGACCATCTCGGCTGAAGAGGTGTGCGCCGGAGTGAGAATTGTCAGTACGTCGCTTCATATTTACCAGTTATCAAACATGACGGCCTGTGCGATAATTGGTGCTAAAGACGGTGTTGGAAAAGAAATAGATATAATTATCTTAATCCAGCACATAATAGTCGCAAGTTGGGAACAAAGTGTAACGGAACCTATAATATGCTAAACATTTATTGTTATAATTATATCTTTGGATGGACAAACATCAATTAAGTTAAATTATATAAGGAAAAAAATAGAATATATATATATTATTCTAAGGACTCCTGCCACTGACAGTGGTGAGCATATATGCATATATGTGCAAGGTAAAAGGCTAAAGGGGCCCAAAGCCCTGTGGAATTATTGTACTATAAATGTGACCTGATCAAACCATATTAATGGACAATAAATATAAATGTACATTCAAAGTGTATCATTATACTAAAACATGCCATAATCGAACCATATTAGTGGACAATAAATATGAATATCCATTTCAGGAGCACATGTGTTATAAGAACTAGATAGTTAATCTAGTATTGAAAAGTGAGTGGGATATGCCATTCAGTATTATTAATTTAGTTTTTTTTTCACACATCCCATATAATGAATTAACATAATTTTTCGGTGTCCATGACAGCCCATCCTGTATATTGCAATAAAGTGTGCAGAAAAAAAATCACGAGCGAAGTATAATGTTTCATTGATGTACAGCGGGTAAAAGAATATAGGAACTAAGGGAAGACCTATACAAATAATAGAAATACAAAAGAGCAAGATAAAAATAAATAACATAATAAAAGACTAAAAACAACCAGCATCCAACAGACCGGTTAAAAGAAACTAGAAGACAGCATGAAAAAAGGGATGAGCAATTGGTACGGGGTGGTTTATTCGGATGGCAAGGATACGTAACTATTGTGAGCATTTAAGCCACGTGGTGTTATGGTATCCAGCTTGTATATCCACCTTGCTTCCTTTTGTGCAAGTAAACATTTCCAATTACCCCTCTAGGGCTAATAAACACACTATCTATATCTTTCACTACCAAGCCCGTAGGATCACAATTATGTGTTGTTCTAAAGTGGTATAGGTATCACAGTCCGTTTCAGAATTGGCACCTTCTATATCAAGAACACGTTCCCGTACTCTCCTACGGAGCTCCCGTGGTGCCATGCCCACATAGATGAGCCCACAGGGGCATGTAACGTGGTATATAATGGCTTTTGTGGCACAGCATATACTGTGTGTGATTGTATATTGCTTGTCTTTCTTAGAATTAGTAAAATCCCTCGTAGTAGCAATGTTCTTACATGCAACACATTTACTGCATTTTGTACAACCCCACATTGGGCCTTTGGAGTGAAAAATGAGACGTTGGTTCTCACCTTTGTGGTAACTATGGACCAACTGTGTTCTCAGACTTTTTGATTTTCTGAATGTTATTGCTGATGTTTGTGCTGCAAATTTAGAAATAGTCTCATCAAGGAGTAAAATGGACCAATGTGTCATGATTAGTGTTGAGCATTCCGATACCGCAAGTATCGGGTATCGGCCGATATTCGCTGTATCGGAATTCCGATACTTAGTTCCGATACTTTTTTCATATCGAATACCGGAATCGGAAGTTCCCATAATGCTAGGAGCCCGCTCGATTTGATTCAGCCAATGGGGATCCTCAGAAGTGTGGGCACAACCTGTTAGGCATGTAGGCATGTTAACTACTGGCATGGCTGTGATTGGCTGCTGAAATGATGTCATGATGCACTATAAAAACCGCTGCAGCCGCCATTTCTGGTCACTGCTGTGAATTCAGTTAGGGACAGGCTGCTGTTGAAGACTGTGAGG
Organism: Dendrobates tinctorius; assembly: GCF_039654945.1. Classification (NCBI taxonomy): domain Eukaryota; kingdom Metazoa; phylum Chordata; class Amphibia; order Anura; family Dendrobatidae; genus Dendrobates; species Dendrobates tinctorius. The sequence continues at coordinate 18,696,592 of NW_027361731.1, read as the reverse complement.
GACAGTTAGAAAAAGCGATCATCAAAAATATCTTTTGCTCTACCCAGGCTACATAATCCACCACTGTTGCATTTTTGTAGCCCAGCAGCACTGTTTTAATAGCTGTCTGCAAGGGCTGTGTGAGTGCAGACCCACGCTGTGTAGTGTGTCCTGCAGGCACATCTGCTTGTAGGCCGCCCAGCGTGTGTCTCTGCCTCATACACATTTTTCTTTTATTGCTGCTTTTTTTTTCTCCTCTATAGTGTGCTTCCATACGTATCCATATACGTTGGTTGCAAACACTAAAGGAGTGGAGAGCGGAGCCTTTCAGCATCCTTTCAGTGCTATAGCCCATTTCTCTGCACTGTTTTTGGCTGTCTGATAGGTCTCTGTGTGTGAGTGCAGCTCACGTTGCAGTGTGTTCTACAGCCACCGCTAGCTGTAGTCCGCTCAGCGTGCGTCACTGCCTCATACATAGTCCTTTTTTTGCAGCTAATTTATCCAGATTTTTGTTCCTATATTAGTGTGCTTCCATCCACATCCATTGTCATTGGTTGGTTGCAAACACTATATAGGATTAGATAGAGGAGCCTTTTTGCTGGCTTGTGCCCTTCAGGGCCAGCCAGACTAGTATCACCCTATTTTTTGGAGCCTCATCAATTGCATTGTAGGTTAGCTTCCTGCATTGTAATCGCTCCAAAATGTTTGTGATACTATAGCTTTCAAACTTTGATCACATCCTTTTCTCCCCCCCCCCAAAAAAAAGGAAATAAAGTTCACCAAACACTCCACTTTACAGTTGTGTAGGCCACATTAGATGATATTAAAGTGTAGTACACACACTCTTAGCCAAATTAGTGTCTCTTATACTGGTTAGCAGGTGTTCAGGAATAAGAACACTAAGCCACCCCTTTTTTACTTTTCTGCCTATCTTTATCAGTCTACCAAGATGAAGAAGGCAGGGAGTAAGGCACGTGGTCGAGGCCGTGGAGTTTCAGCAGGGAGAGGATGGGGGGATTCAGCAGGGAGAGGACGTGGGGATTCGGTGTCTGCTGCGGCCACCAGTTACCCGGCATCCCCCACTTTTACCAGGCAACAGTCCTTCATGCGCAGCTTTGTAGGACCTCGCCGTACCCCACTGCTGCGTGACGAACAAATTGAAGCCGTTGTCGGATGGATGGCAGCTAACGCATCCACTTCAATGACTTCCGCATCCTCCCAAGGCCAGAGCACTGAAGAGCAACCATCTGTCTCTTCACCACCTGCCAAATTGCCCAGGCAGTCTGAGAGCCCTGGACAGGAGCAATCTCAATCTTTACTTCTGTTCTCAGAATCTGTTGGCTTGGAAAGAGGTGGCCAGCCAAGCAGCATTCTAGAGCGTGAAGAAGAGGGAGTATGCAGTGATAATAATAATATAATAATAATCTTTATTTATATAGCGCCAACATATTCCGCAGCGCTTTACAGTTTAACAGTTTCAAAACACAAGTCATAAGTAACAACGTTAACAATGCAATAATTGAAGCAGAATAAGACGAAATGAGACGACCCTGCTCGTGAGAGCTTTCAATCTACAATGAGGTGGGGGAGATACAGAGTACAGGGGTGAATTTACAATGGTGTATTTACAATGAAGGTCCAGCCATCTTGAGGGAGTGAAGGATGGATGGAGATAGTGAATGGGCTACACACGCACACTTACACAGAGAATTACTTTGATCAGTGAACGTGATAGGCCGCTCTGAACAAGTGTGTTTTGAGGGAGCGCCTAAAACTATGCAAATTGTGGATAGTCCTGATTTCTTGGGGTAGAGCATTCCAGAGCATAGGAGCAGCACAGGAGAAGTCTTGGAGTCGGGAGTGGGAGGTACGGATTAGTGCAGAGGTTAGTCGAAAGTAATTTGCAGAGCGCAGCGATCGGCTAGGCCGATAGACAGAAATGAGGGAAGAAATGTAAGGGGGTGCTGCACTGTGGAGAGCTTTGTGGGTGAGAACAAGTACTTTGAATTGGATCCTATAATGAATAGGCAGCCAATGTAAGGACTGGCGAAGAGCGGACGCGTCCGAGTACCGATTAGCGAGATGGACGATCCTGGCCGCTGCATTAAGTATGGACTGGAGGGGGGATAGTCGAGTGACGGGGAGGCCAAATAATAGAGCATTGCAGTAATCCAGGCGGGAGTGGATCAATGCAACAGTGAGGGTTTTTGTTGTTTCCATAGTGAGAAAAGGGCGGATTCTAGAGATGTTCTTTAGGTGTAAGCGGCAAGAGCGGGCAAGAGATTGTATATGGGATGTGAAGGAGAAATTGGTGTCAAACAAAACACCCAGACAGCGTGCCTGCTGCCGGGGTGTTATTGTGGTACCATCCACGGAGAGGGAAATGTCAGATTTAGGGAGGTTAGTAGACGGCGGGAGCAGAAGTTCAGTTTTAGAGAGGTTGAGTTTCAGATAGAGAGTGGACATGATATTGGAGACTGCGGACAGACAGTCACTGGCGTTCTGTAGTACAGCGGGGGTGAGGTCGGGGGAAGATGTGTATAGTTGTGTGTCATCAGCATAAAGATGGTACTGAAAGCCAAATCGGCTGATGGTCTGTCCAATTGGGGCCGTGTAGAGAGAGAAAAGAAGGGGACCAAGGACTGAGCCCTGAGGTACCCCAACAGCAAGAGGAAGAGGAGATGACATGGAGCCAGAGAACAAAACACTGAAGGAGCGGTCAGAGAGATAGGAAGAGAACCAGGAGAGAGCAGTGTCCTTAATGCCTAGTGACTGGAGCCTAGAGAGTAGGAGATGGTGGTCAACAGTATCGAAAGCTGCAGATAGGTCAAGAAGAATGAGCAGAGAGTGGTCACCGTTACGTTTTGCTGTCAGAAGGTCATTGGTCACTTTGATGAGTGCAGTTTCAGTCGAATGTAAGGGGCGGAAGCCAGACTGTGAAGGGTCTAGAAGGGAGTGAGTGGAGAGGTAACGGGTAAGGCGGGAGTAAACTAGGCGTTCCAAAAGTTTAGAGATGAAAGGGAGATTGGAGACTGGTCTGTAGTTGTTTGTGCAGGATGGGTCGAGAGCAGGTTTCTTTAGTAATGGAGTAACAATGGCGTGTTTGAAGGAGGATGGGAAAATGCCCGAGGAGAGGGAGAGATTAAAGATTGTAGTTAGGTGGGTTGTGACGACTGGAGAGAGAGACTGGAGGAGATGTGAGGGCATGGGGTCGGTAGTGCATGTAGTCAGACGAGAAGAAGAGAGGAGTCTGGAGACTTCTTCTGTGATGGGATCAAATGTGGAAAGTGAGCCAGGGGAGATGCAGGAAGGGATGGGAGTCACAGCACTTGGTGGTTGGGAGCAGATTTCTTGACGGATATTATCTATTTTTTCTGTAAAGTGGGAGGCCAGTGATGCGCAACTGCTTTGACCCTCTGAATCTGAAGAGGCGGGTGGGCCAGTGCCTATTGTCAGCACACCTCAGTGCTCATCTGATGATGATGAGACTCAGTTGCCAATTTCTGGTGCGTACGGTGCTGGCGAGACAACCCAGGACCAGCCGGTGCTTGAAGAGGGGAGTGGAGATGATGAGGTCCTTGACCCATCATGGCGTCAGCCACAGGAAGGTGGTGGGAGCAGCTCTGAGGAAGAGATTCCCCGAACGGCCAAAAGAGGAGGGAGAGGGCGGGGGCAGACTTGGTTGCCTGTAGCCTCCACTTTGGGACCCGTGAGGAGCAATCCTCTTCCAAAACACAAAATGGGCGCTCCCAGGACTTGCAGTGCGTGGTCTTTTTTTGACACAGTTGCAGATGACATTTGCTTTGTCAAATTCAAGCTGTGTCATCAGAAAGTGAAACGAGGGAAAAATGTGAGCAACCTCAATACCACAAATATGTGGAAACGTGCGTACCAAGCACGAGGTGGAGTTACACAGACACACTGAAGATGTAGGCCAACCTTCAGCAGCACCTACCACCTCTTCAGCTCGTGTTGGGGCCTCTTCCTCCAGCTCACACACAGCTGGTTCGGTTTCCTCACTGGAACGCCATGGAAGAACCACAGCCACTGTTGTCCAGAGACCCAGTGAAATTCCACCCACTGAACCACGTTCGCAGTCATCAGCACACTCCCAGGTCACTCATCAGCAATCGGTAGCACTGGCATGGGAGAAAAAGCGGCCATACTCGGCAAACCATCCCCGAGCACTGGCTCTGAATGCTGGCATTGCCAAACTACTGGCCCTTGAGATACTGTCATTCAGGCTGGTGGAGACTGACACCTTCCGGAACTTGATGTCATTGGCAGTTCCACAATACAATGTGCCCAGCCGCTTTTATTTCAGCAGGCAAGCCGTCCCTGCCCTGCAAAAGCATGTGGAGGGAAAAATTAAAAATGCGCTACTAAACGCCGTCAGTAGCAAGGTCCACCTGACCACCGATGCGTGGACCAGTAGCCATGGACAGGGACGATACCGTTCCCGCACTGCCCATTGGGTCAATGTTGTGGAGCCGGGTACAGATCTGGAGAGTGGCTCTGTACGTATTCTGCCAACTCCAAGGACTGCAGGAATGCAGTCTGTACATATTGAGTCCTCCTCCTACTCTAGTTCCTCCGAATCAGCACTGCATGAGCCTGTTAGGCCAGATATGAGCACAGGTGTGGCCAAACGTCAACAGACCGTCCTTAAATTAATTTCTTTGGGGAATCGGAGCCACACAGCACAGGAGCTCTGGAATGCCATCAAGCAGGAGAGCGATGTGTGGTTTGTGCCTGCGAATCTCCAGCCAGGTTTGGTAGTGAGTGACAATGGCCGAAATCTAGTGGCAGCTCTGGGCCTAGGCAACTTCACATACCATGTCTGGCACAGGTGCTCAATTTGGTCGTGCAGAGCTTTCTGAGGGACTATCCGGATCTTGATGCACTGCTGCACAAGGTTTGCCTAGAGTGTGCTCACTTGCGGCGTTCCAGCATGGCAAGATCGCGCATTGCATCTCTGCAACGCCGATTCCGCCTGCCAGAACATCGCATCATATGTGACCTCCCCACCAGGTGGAATTCAACGTTACATATGTTGGAGCGGTTGTGTGAGCAGCAGGCAGCAGTAATGGAGTACCAGCTGCATCAGGCGCAAACAAGTCGCACTGTGCGCCGGACACACTTCACCACCACTGAGTGGGCCACTATGAGGGACATCTGCCAAGTTTTGCGTGCCTTCGATGACTCCACGCGGATGGCCAGTGCAGATGATGCACTAATCAGCATGACTGTCCCCCTCATCTGTCTACTTCAAAAAACCTTACAAGCACTAAGTGAGGAGGTTTTTGAAGAGGTCGAGGATGAGGAGTCAGAAATGCCATCTGCTTCTGGCAAGTCTGCGCAACGTGCTTCCACACAAAGGCCCAGGCAGGGGACACTTAGTGAGGAGGATGACGAGGAGTCAATGGAGGAGGAGGAGGAACACATCTCTCCAGAGGAGGGAGGTACACAAGGCTCTAGTAGTCAGTGTGTACAGCGAGGGTGGGGTGATGCTGAGCAGGCAGAGATGCTGCCTCAAGCTGGGGACAGCGTTTCCGGTCCAGTTGACAGTCTGCAGCACATGGTTGATTTCATGCTGCAGTGCTTGTTAAATGACCGCCGCATCGCCATCATTCTCCACACGGCTGATTATTGGGTGTACACCCTCCTAGATCCTCGCTACCGGGACAACTTACAAAGCCTCATACCACAGTTGAACCGGGAGCGAAAAATGCGGGAGTACCAAGAAACACTTGTGCAGGCCATCATGTTCTCCATTCCCCCCGCAAGTGTTGCTGGTAGTGCTTTTCAAAGCAGCCATGTGGGTAGAGGCAGTGGAGGAAGCTCTGCACAAAGAGGTAGCAGAGGCAGTGCCGCAGGACAAGGCAAGGCCAGTATGGCCCAAATGTGGAAAAGTTTTGTGGGACCGCCACAAACGGCTACACCATCACAGACGGCTCCAGTCAGCAGGAGCAACGTTTCCGTCAGATGGTGACAGACTACTTGGCTTGCCCTGTTAGTGTACTCCCAGAAGGCTCTTCCCCGTTCAAGTATTGGGTCTCTAAGCTGGATACATGGCCAGAGCTTAGCCAGTATGCATTGGAGGTGCTGGCTTGCCCTGCTGCCAGTGTATTATCGGAATGTGTCTTTAGTGCTGCAGGTGGTGTGGTAAGAGACCGTCGCACGCGACTATCGGCCGATAATGTTGACCGGCTTACTTTTCTGAAAATGAACAAGGCCTGGATCTCACCTGAATTTGCCAGTCCTCTTCCAGAATAAATAATTGGCTGGCAACAGGATCCAGGTCTCCTGTTGTGTTCATGTTTCTATGACCTGAACTTTATTTCCTGGGCTACAGCAACGCCCGTTGTTGCTCAGAAGTGCTGTCCACACAGACAAAACTCTCACTCATGTGTAAGTGGGGTTCAGTAACGTCAGCTGATCCCCTGCTGTGTGTATGGCAAAGTGTCCTGCTCCCTCCACAGTCAAACAACCTCAGATTTACACCTGGCTCCAAGTAGGCCTCGGCCTACTACCTGATTTTCCCTGGGCTCCGACACCGCCAGTTGGTGCTCAGAAGTGCTGTCCGCACAGACAAAACACTCGCTCATGTGTAAGTGGGGTTCGGTAACGTCAGCTGATCCCCTGCTGTGTGTACGGCAAACTCTTCTGCTGCCTACAACTTCTGACTACTGTTGTGAGTTCATTTTCCCCTTCACTACTGAGGCCCGAGGAACTCCCTCTTCTGGTGAAGAAAGGTAGTGAGCCTGATTGTCAAACACCTGGGGCTGATGATGATGACTGGCTGAGTGGAGTTAATGACTGGATATAAGGCTGCCGACGCCCTTCTGGCCTGCGGGTGATTTCTCTTTGGACTTCTAGGAAACCAGTCTGATTCCTGCTCATCTAAAGCTAAGATTTCTGCTTTGCCTTTTTGCATTAGTGTTTTGTTTTCCTTGCTTTTCTGGATTCTGCCATTCCCTGCTGGGGTGAGCTGAATCTCCTTTTGCCTGTTGCTCTGTCTTCAGAATATTCCTGAGTACTGACGTAGCTTTTTTGAAGCCTAGCGTCTTCAGGGCCTTTTTTACTGTCAGTTTGTTGGCTCTTATTTTCATAGGGTTTTTCACGGATTGCAGAGAGCAGCCTTCCTGTCCTTTCCTATCTAAGCTAGCATGGGCCCCATCTTTGCTCAGTCTATCTTTCTGTCTGTGTTTTGTTCTTTCTTCTTGCTTCACCGTCATTATATGTGGGGGGCTGCCTTTTGCTTTGGGGTCTGCTCTGGGGCAGTTTAGATTTCCCTTTCTGTCTTTAGGCTATGTAGTCCTCCGGCTGTGATCGAGGGGCCTAGGGCATCGTAGGAGCCCCCCACGGCTACTGCTAGTTGTGTTGATAGGTTCAGGGGTCTGCAATCCGATAGCTGCCAACTTCTCTGGTTTTCTGGACTTAGCTAGCATTTCTATTTTTGCCTCCTACGGTGACTCAATCATAACAGAATCACCCGCCATACCGCAGATTCTAGGGTACTCAATAGCAGGAAAGAAGTGTATAAAAAAAAAAAAAGTGTATATTTTTTCCTCTATATCTCTGAGGCCGTAGGGGGAATTTTTTTTTCTCTCAATGGAGATAAAGCAATTGTATGATCGTGTGGAGCAGCTCGCTGCGGAAGTGCGGGGAATTTCCGCCTACCTTGCTCATTCATATGCTGCTGAACCAAAGATTCCTACACCTGATGTATTTTTGGGGGATCGGTCTAAATTTTTGAATTTCAAAAATAATTGTAAATTATTTTTTGCCTTGAAGTCTAACTCGTCAGGGAGCTCCGTGCAGCAGGTTAAAATTGTCATCTCTTTGCTGCGTGGCGATCCCCAGGATTGGGCGTTTTCTTTGTAACCAGATGATCCTATTCTGACTAATGTGAACGCATTTTTTCAGGCCTTGGGGTTGTTGTATGACGAACCTAATGCCATTGATCAGGCTGAAAAGACCCTGCTGGCATTGAACCAGGGTCGTGATTCTGCAGAATTGTACTGTCAAAAATTCCGAAAGTGGGCAGTACTTACTACCTGGAATGATAATGCCTTGGCTGCTCTCTTTCGGAAGGGGTTGTCAGAAGCCATAAAAGATACTATGGTGGGATTTCCTGTTCCCTCTGGTCTTGACGATTCTATGTCTTTAGCCATTCAGGTTGATCGGCGTTTACGCGAACGCAGAGCTGCACGAGAGGTGTTGCCACCTGTTGAACAGATGTCTGAACCTATGCAATGTGATAGAGTTTTTTCCAGAGAGCAGCGTCAGGAGTTCAGAAGGCGTAATAAGTTGTGTTTTTTCTGTGGAGATGCCTCAAATATTATTTCTGTCTGTCCTAAACGCGAGAAACGCTTTGCACACACGTTTTCTGTTGGTGGTGTTCAACCTAAGTTTCTTCTGGCTATTACTCTGATCTGCTCCCTGTCCACATTTTCCGCCAAGGCTTTTGTGGTTTCGGGAGCAGCTCTAAACCTAATGGACTTGGATTTTGCTAAACGTTGTGGATTTCCGATGACACCTCTGCAGACGCCTATCCCTTTGAGGGGGATTGATGCTACTCCTTTGGCTAAAAATAAACCTCAGTTTTGGACCCAGGTGGTAATGCGGGTCGCCCCAGACCATCAAGAAAATTGCAGGTTTTTGGTGTTACATAATCTGCATGATACTATTGTTCTGGGGTTTCCCTGGTTACAAATTCATAATCCAGTTTTGGATTGGAAATCTGTGTCTGTGGTGAGTTGGGGTTGTCGGTGTGCCTTTACTGAGGCTCCGGTGTTTTCCACCTCTCCTCAGTCGCATGATGTTCCTGATTATTTGGCGGACTTTTATGATGTATTTAGTGAGAATGAGTCTGCGTCTCTGCCTCCTCATAGGAGTTATGACTGTGCTATTGAACTGAGCCCGGGGTGTAAATTTCCCAAGGGTCGGCTCTTCAATTTATCTGTACCCAAGCACGAGGCTATGCGATCCTATATCAAGGAGGCATTGGAGAAGGGTCATATTAGACCATCCTCGTCACCCTTAGGTGCCGGTTTTTTTTTTGTAGCCAAAAAGGATGGATCATTAAGACCTTGTATTGATTATCGTGCTCTCAACAAAATTACTGTTAAATATCAGTATCCGTTACCCCTGATTTCTGATCTATTCTCCAGAGTTAAAGGTGCTTGCTGGTTTACCAAGCTTGACCTCAGGGGGGGCGTATAATCTTATTCGCATTAAGCATGGGGATGAATGGAAGACGGCGTTTAATACTCCGGAGGGACATTTTGAGTACCTGGTGATGCCTTTTGGGCTCACTAATGCCCCTTCTGTCTTCCAGTGCTTCATGAACGATATTTTCCGAGATTTTGTCGATAAATTTTTGATTATCTATCTGGATGATATTTTGATCTTCTCCAAGGATTGGGATTCTCATGTGGAACATATTCGGACTGTGTTCCGGATCTTGAGGGAGAATTCCCTGTATGTCAAAGGATCTAAATGCCTTTTGGAGTACAGAGGATTTCTTTTTTGGGATTTATTTTGTCCCCGTCAACTATTGAAATGGACCCGGCCAAGGTACAGGCCATTTACGATTGGGTTCAGCCCACTTCTTTGAAGGCCCTCCAGAAGTTTTTGGGTTTTGCTAATTTTTATCGGAAATTTATAGCAAAATTTTCTAGTATTGCCAAGCCATTGACTGATTTGACTAAGAAGGGTGCTGATGTGTTAAATTGGTCTCCGGAGGCTGTTTCTTCCTTTCAGGAGCTGAAGCGAAGATTCACCTCCGCCCCGGTTTTGCAGCAACCTGATGTCTCACTTCCATTCCAGGTAGAGGTGGATGCTTCTGAGATTGGTGCAGGAGCTGTTTTGTCCCAAAAGGATCCTGTAACATCTAAAATGAATCCCTGTGCTTTCTTTTCCCGAAAGTTCTCTCCATCTGAACGTAACTATGATGTGGGGAATCGGGAACTGTTAGCCATGAAATGGGCATTTGAGGAGTGGAGACATTGGTTGGAGGGAGCTAAACATCAAGTCGTGGTCCTCACTGACCACAAGAATTTGATTTACCTAGAGTCGGCGAAGCGCTTGAACCCTAGACAGGCTAGGTGGGCCTTGTTTTTTACACGTTTTGATTTTGTGGTTTCTTTTCTTCCTGGAACTAAGAATGTCAAGGCTGACGCCCTCTCTAGGAGCTTCTTTGCTGATTCTCCTGTGGTGACCAAGCCTGCTACCATCTTAGGCGAAGGGGTAGTTCTTTCTGCCATCTCGCCCGATTTGAGACGTGCTCTGGAAAAGTTCCAGGAGGACAAACCTGAGCGTTGTCCCAGTGGAAAGTTGTATGTTCATGACCAGTGGAAGAAGAGAGTGATGTCTGAAGTTCATTGCTCTGCTTTGGCTGGTCATCCAGGTATTTTTGGTACTAGAGATCTGGTGAGTCGGTCTTTTTGGTGGCCCTCCTTGTCTCGTGATGTCAGGAATTTTGTGCAGTCCTGTGGGACGTGCTCCCGGTCTAAATCGTGTTCTCGCTCTAGTGGGTTGTTGATGCCTTTGCCTGTCCCCAAGAGGCCATGGACCCATATTTCAATGGATTTCATCTCTGATATGCCTGTCTCTCAAAGGATGACTGTTATTTGGGTGATTTGTGATAGGTTCTCTAAGATGGTTCATCTTGTACCACTTCCTAAGTTGCCGTCTTCCTCTGAATTGGTGCCCCTGTTTTTACAACAGGTGGTTCGCTTGCATGGGATTCCTGAGAACATTGTATCTGACAGAGGAGTCCAGTTTGTGCCTAGATTTTGGAGAACTTTCTTTTCCAAGCTGGGAATTCAGTTGTCCTTCTCCTCTGCTTTTCACCCTCAGACCAATGGGCAGACAGAGAGAACAAACCAGACCTTGGAGTCATATTTGAGATGTTTTATTTCTGCTGATCAGGATGATTGGGTTTAATTTTTGCCCTTGGCCGAATTTGCTTTAAATAATAGAGCTAGTTCTGCCACTTTGATGTCTCCTTTTTTTTGTAACTTTGGGTTTCATCCTCGATTTTCTTCAGGGCAGGTGGAGCCCTCTGCCTGCCCAGGGGTTGACACTGTGGTGGAGAGAATGCACCAGATCTGGGACCAAGTGGTGGATAAGTTTTCTCTCTCCCAGGAAAAGGCCCAGCGGTTTTCCAACCGACATAGGACCATTGGTCCCCAATTTAAGGTTGGTGATATGGTGTGGTTATCATCAAAAAATATTGCTATGAAGGTGGCTTCTCCTAAGTTTAAGCCTAGATTTATTGGACCTTACAAGATTTTGGAGATTATTAATCCGGTCTCCTTTCGTTTGGCTCTTCCTGTCACATTTAAAATCCATAATGTGTTCCATAAATCTTTATTGAAGAGGTTTGTTGAACCTGTTGTTCTGGGGGTTGCACCTCCAGACCCTGTATTGGTTGAAGGTAACATGGAATATGAGGTAGAGAAAGTACTGGATTCCCGTCTGGCTAGACAGAGACTCCAGTATCTGGTTAAGTGGAAGGGTTATGGTCAGGAGGATAATTCCTGGGTCTCTGCCTCTGATATTCATGCCAAAAGATTGGTGCGTGCCTTTCATCGGGCTCACCCTGATCGCCCTGGTGGCGTGGTTGAGGATTCGGTGACCCCTCCTCAAGGGGGAGGTACTGTTGTGAGTTCATTTTCCCCTTCACTACTGAGGCCCGAGGAACTCCCTCTTCTGGTGAAGAAAGGTAGTGAGCCTGATTGTCAAACACCTGGGGCTGATGATGATGACTGGCTGAGTGGAGTTAATGACTGGATATAAGGCTGCCGACGCCCTTCTGGCCTGCGGGTGATTTCTCTTTGGACTTCTAGGAAACCAGTCTGATTTCTGCTCATCTAAAGCTAAGATTTCTGCTTTGCCTTTTTGCATTAGTGTTTTGTTTTCCTTGCTTTTCTGGATTCTGCCATTCCCTGCTGGGGTGAGCTGAATCTCCTTTTGCCTGTTGCTCTGTCTTCAGAATATTCCTGAGTACTGACATAGCTTTTTTGAAGCCTAGCGTCTTCAGGGCCTTTTTTACTGTCAGTTTGTTGGCTCTTATTTTCATAGGGTTTTTCACGGATTGCAGACAGCAGCCTTCCTGTCCTTTCCTATCTAAGCTAGCGTGGGCCCCATCTTTGCTCAGTCTATCTTTCTGTCTGTGTTTTGTTCTTTCTTCTTGCTTCACCGTCATTATATGTGGGGGGTTGCCTTTTGCTTTGGGGTCTGCTCTGGGGCAGTTTAGATTTCCCTTTCTGTCTTTAGGCTATGTAGTCCTCCGGCTGTGATCGAGGGGCCTAGGGCATCGTAGGAGCCCCCCACGGCTACTGCTAGTTGTGTTGATAGGTTCAGGGGTCTGCAATCCGATAGCTGCCAACTTCTCTGGTTTTCTGGACTTAGCTAGCATTTCTATTTTTGCCTTCTACGGTGACTCAATCATAACAGACTACCTCTGATTTAATATGTTCTCTGATTTGCCCTCTGTCTCCACTCTGTTTTGAGTATTTCCTCCGGCCTACAACACCGCCTGTTTCTGCTCTCAAGTGCCGTCTGCACAATCCACACTTGTTCCTGTGTTACCTGGGTCCTGTAACATCTGCTCATCTCCAGAGGTGAGCACGGCAATGTCTCCTGCTTTGTCTACATTCCCACTACTTGTAGTGGAAATGTGGACAGAGCAGGAGACATTGCCTGACTCACCTCTAGGGAGAAGCTGCTGTTACAGAACCCCAGTAACACAGGAACAAGTGTGGGTTGTGCAGACGGCATTTCAGAGCAGCAACTGGCGTGGTTGGAAGCCAGAGGAAATACTCGAAACAGAGTGAAGACAGAGGCCTAATTGGAGTACGTTGACAGTTAGTAGTAGTCTAGAAACAATCGCAAACTGCCACCAAGTAGGCCTCGGCCTACTACCTGATTTTCCCTGGGCTCCGACACCGCCAGTTGGTGCTCAGAAGTGCTGTCCGCACAGACAAAACACTCGCTCATGTGTAAGTGGGGTTCGGTAACGTCAGCTGATCCCCTGCTGTGTGTATGGCAAAGTGTCCTGCTCCCTCCACAGTCAAACAACCTCAGATTTACACCTGGCTCCAAGTAGGCCTCGGCCTACTACCTGATTTTCCCTGGGCTCCGACACCGCCAGTTGGTGCTCAGAAGTGCTGTCCGCACAGACAAAACACTCGCTCATGTGTAAGTGGGGTTCGGTAACGTCAGCTGATCCCCTGCTGTGTGTACGGCAAACTCTTCTGCTGCCTACAACTTCTGACTACCTCTGATTTAATATGTTCTCTGATTTGCCCTCTGTCTCCACTCTGTTTGAGTATTTCCTCCAGCCTACAACACCGCCTGTTTCTGCTCTCAAGTGCCGTCTGCACAATCCACACTTGTTCCTGTGTTACCTGGGTCCTGTAACATCTGCTCATCTCCAGAGGTGAGCACGGCAATGTCTCCTGCTTTGTCTACATTCCCACTACTTGTAGTGGAAATGTGGACAGAGCAGGAGACATTGCCTGACTCACCTCTAGGGAGAAGCTACTGTTACAGAACCCCAGTAACACAGGAACAAGTGTGGGTTGTGCAGACGGCATTTCAGAGCAGCAACTGGCGTGGTTGGAAGCCAGAGGAAATACTCGAAACAGAGTGAAGACAGAGGCCTAATTGGAGTACGTTGACAGTTAGTAGTAGTCTAGAAACAATCGCAAACTGCCACCAAGTAGGCCTCGGCCTACTACTTGATTTTCCCTGGGCTCCGACACCGCCAGTTGGTGCTCAGAAGTGCTGTCCGCACAGACAAAACACTCGCTCATGTGTAAGTGGGGTTCGGTAACGTCAGCTGATCCCCTGCTGTGTGTACGGCAAACTCTCCTGCTGCCTCCAAATTCAAACAACGTCTTATCTTAAACTGCCTCCAAGTAGGCCTCAGCCTACAAAATGACTGTCCCTGGGCTCCAACATCATCAGTTGTTTGGAAGTGCTGTCCACACAGAAAAAAACACTCGTTCATGTGAAAGTGGGGTTCGGTAACGTCAGCTGATCCCCTGCTGTGTGGAGGGCAAAGTGCTGCTGCCTCCAAATTGTAACTACTTCAGATTTAAACATTCTCTGATTTGGCCTCTGTCTCCACTCTGTCTCTAGTATTTCCCCTGACCTCCAGCACCACCAGATCCTGCTCACAGTTGCCGTCCGCACATTCCACACGTGTTCCTGTGTTACTGGGGTTCTGTAATGTCAGCAGATCCCCCAATGTGTGTCCGCCACTGTCTCCTGCGCTGTCCACCTTCCCACTGCAAGCGGTGGAAATTTGGACAGAGCAGGAGACAGTGGCAGACACACATCAGGGGCTCTGCTGACATTACAGAACCCCAGTAACCCAGGAACACGTGTGGATTGGGCAGACGGCTGCTGTACGCATAAACTGGCGGTGTTGGTGGTCACGTGAAATCCTGGAAACAGAGTGGAGACAGATGCCTAATTGGAGCACGTTGACAGTCTGTTGTAGCTTACAAACAATCTAAAACTGCCACCACGTAGACCTCGGCCTGCACCCTGATTGTCCCTGGGCTCCAACAACGCTAGTTGGTGCTCGGAAGTGCTGTCCACACAGAAAACCACACTTGTTCATGTGAAAGTGGGGGGTCAGTAACGTCAGCTGATCCCCTGCTGTGTGGAGGGCAAAGTGTCCTGCTCCCTCCAAAGTCAAAATACCTCAGCGTTACACCTGGCTCCTAGTAGGCCTCGGCCTGCACCCTGATTGTCCCTGTGCTCCAACAACGCTAGTTGGTGCTCGGAAGTGCTGTCCACACAGAAAAACACACTCGTTCATGTGAAAGTGGGGTTCGGTAATGTCGGCTGATCCCCTGCTGTGTGTACGGCAAACTCTCCTGCTGTCTCCAAAGTCAAAATAACTCCGATTTACACCTGGCTCCTAGTAGGCCTCGGCCTGCACCATGATTGTCCCTGGGCTCCAACAACGCCAGTTGGTGCTCGGAAGTGCTGTCCACACAGAAAAACACACTCGCTCATGTGAAAGTGGGGTTCGGTAATGTCGGCTGATCCCCTGCTGTGTGTACGGCAAACTCTCCTGCTGCCTCCAAAGTCAAAATAACTCCGATTTACACCTGGCTCCTAGAAGGCCTCGGCCTGCACCATGATTGTCCCTGGGCTCCAACAACGCCAGTTGGTGCTCGGAAGTGCTGTCCACACAGAAAAACACACTCGTTCATGTGAAAGTGGGGTTCGGTAACATCGGCTGATCCCCTTCTGTGTGTACGGCAAACTCTCCTGCTGCCTCCAAAGTCAAAATAACTCCGATTTAAACCTGGCTCCTAGTAGGCCTCGGCCTGCACCATGATTGTCCCTGAGCTCCAACAACGCCAGTTGGTGCTCGGAAGTGCTGTCCACACAGAAAAACACACTCATTCATGTGAAAGTGGGGTTCGGTAACGTCAGCTGATCCCCTGCTGTGTGGAGGGCAAAGTGCTGCTGCCTCCAAATTGTAACTACTTCAGATCTAAACATTCTCTGATTTGGCCTCTGGCTCCACTCTGTCTCTAGTATTTCCCCTGACCTCCAACCCCGCCAGTTCCTGCTCACAGTTGCCATCCCCGCATTCCATACGTGTTCCTGTGTTCCTGGTGTTCTGTTACGTGAGCAGATCCCCCAATGTGTGTCCGGCACTGTCTCCTGCGCTGTCCACCTTCCCACTGCAAGCGGTGGAAATTTGGACAGAGCAGGAGACAGTGGCAGACACACATCAGGGGCTCTGCTGACATTACAGAACCCCAGTAACACAGGAACACGTGTGGATTGGGCAGACGGCTGCTGTACGCATAAACTGGCGGTGTTGGTGGTCACGTGAAATCCGGGAAACAGAGTGGAGACAGATGCCTAATTGGAGCACATTGACAGTCTGTTGTAGCCTACAAACAATCTAAAACTGCCACCAAGTAGGCCTCGGCCTGCACCATGATTGTCCCTGGGCTCCAACAACCAGGGCTGTGGAGTCGGAGTCGTGGAGTTGGAGTCAGAGTCGGAGTTAGTTTTGGTTGGAGTCGGAGTCGGTAGAAATGTACCGACTCCGACTCCAGCTTTAAAAAAAAATGTATTAATATTTCATAATTGAACTTTCATATGAATTTTATAAATGTTACTCAAATATATATGTTCTATCAAACTATGAACAACAGTGATAAGCAGTTCTGCTGGAGATAGAGACATTTCTTACTTCTTGTGTGTCACTGTTCTCCACTGCCCTTATCTAATCTTATACTTGGCTAACCTCATGCTGCCCCAACCCCCCTACTTACAATGTATGAAACTGAAAGTGAAAATGTGTTGCAAATTCTTAGTAGTAAAGCTCCTCCTCTAGACTAGATCATACTAGGTGTGCGTCTTCCAAGCATATCACAGCTGCCTGCTACTCAGAAGAGGAAGACTGTAAGAAGTATTATCCTTTCAACAAACTTTGCATCAGTTAACTGTGAGTACATGAGGAATAATAACAGTATTACTGACCACTATATCAGTTGTACGACCTGGCAATAATTTTGTACAATTGTTTTTAGGAAAAACAATTGTCATTTGGATTGTGAATGCAGAATTAAAAACCTGAGAATGTCAAAGAAGCATCACATTAAATCAGCTGTATTTGAACATTTCACCATCACTCAAGATAGAAAACATTATGTCTGTCAGTGTATGACAAATGATCCAGACGAAAACAAATGCTGTGAAGCCAAGATGAGTGCATATTCAGGCAAAGATAAAAATGCTCCTACTAGAGCTTCTAATCTAAAGAGACATTTACAGCGCTTTCATCCAGAAGTACTGAAAGCAGTGGATGAGAAAGACTGCATCCAAACCAATGAACCAGTGCCCAGCTCTTCCAGCCAAACAAAGGAGCAGAGAACTTTGCAGCCATCAGTTGCAAGATATTTTGTCAGTGACAAAGTTACTGTGACAATGACAGTAGATACATTTAAAAAACAGATCATAGAGCTTGTTGTAAAGGATAGTGTGCCTATTTCATTATTTTCACGACCAGCTTTTATGTGTCTGAATGGGGGAAATGGCCCGCAAGCTTGGTGTTTCTCTGGAGAGAGAGAGTATTAGAAAATTAGTAATCGAAGAAGCTTTTAAACAAAAGGAAGAACTTAAAAACTCTCAAGGGACGCTTTCTGTTTCTTAAAATGGATGCCTGCACACGTCACAGAGTGAACTATTTTGCCATCAATGTCCGATTTGTTTGTGACAAAAATGAAATAGTTACCAAGACATTGGCAGTAAAAGACACCAAAGCTCATCACACCAGTGAGTTTCTCCAGGTCTTGGTGGAAAAGGTTCTGCAAGACTATGAACTTAAAAAAGAGCAAGTTCTTTCTGTCGTAACTGACAATGCTTCAAATATGATAAGTACTATTAAGCTAATGAATGAGAGTAATGATGGTGACCAGCAGCTAGAAGAACATTCTGGGTCCACAGACACAGAAATGTTTGAAATAGAGGAACACAGTATTGTAACTGAGGAGCAAACTGAAGTTGCTTCAGATGAACAGCAACATGATAGTTTAGATGATCTTGTTGAAACTGTCAATATGTTCTTTCATTCATCACATGCGCTGTGTTGTGCATACGCTACAGCTGGCTATAAGAGACAGTCTGCAAGAAGGACATGCTGCTGCACTGATTGGCAAGGTGAGAAAATTGGCTACTGTTGCCAGAACCCCTAAAGTTGACTCAATTTTGAAGAGATGTGCTGGAAAAGGGGCAATTATTGATCAAGCCACACGATGGGGCAGTACTTACTTAATGATTCAGCGCTTGGTTGAACTGAAAACCTTTCTTGTAGACATGGCTAACCCTCAACTGACGCTAAATGAAAGTCAGTGGAGTCAGGTGACTGAGCTGGAAAAATTGCTAGAGCACCCATTTACAGTGACTAAAAAATTACAAGCAGAGGACTTAACTCCAGGTATTTTCTTAAAGGAGTGGAAGAACCTGATGTTTCGCCTGTCCCAAAGAGGAGGGTTAATTGCAAGTGGCATTGCTACATCAATGAAACGGAGAGAGGAGCTACTATTACAAAATAACATTCTTTTGGCAGCTGTTTATGTAGACCCAATGCATCGGATTCTTCTAGATGATCAACAGCTAAGTAAAGGAAAAGAAGCTCTGTTTGAAATAGCAGTATGGATGAAAGGGTTGCAGAACAGTCAGGAGGAACAAGAAGAATTTGGTCGTCCTACCACATCTTCACCCTCATCATCAACTGATGAAGAATTTAATTTCGAAAAATATTTGGATCACAAGGACCGTGCAAAGCGTTCCCGCATAGAAGAAGAGTCATCCCCATCAAGGAACACAGCCAGTACATTTCAGCAGAATTTTTCATGTGCACTAAAAGAAATTGAGAAATTTGACCGTTCACCAAAAATAACAGTGCAACAAGCGATTCCTCTGTATCCTGACATTGTCAGAGATGTTGCCCGAGTGGTTACTGCTTTGCCACCAACACAAGTTAGTGTAGAGAGGTTGTTCTCTGCTCTCAAAATAATTAGAACAGATTTGAGGGCATCCATGAAGGAGGATCTGACAGAGGCAATACTTTTTCTGAGGACAAATTTATAGATTTCTTCTTATTAACTGCATAAAAGTGTTTATTGCATATTTACTTACAGTTTAGAAAAGTTTATAAAAGTTATTTGCTATATTCTAATTGTATTCTAATAAATGTAGTTTTTGCTCTAAGTGGTCTGATTACTTATATGATGGTGAGAAACTGAATAAGCACGATGTTTAATATTTTACAACAGTAAATTTGTTGTT
This sequence comes from Dendrobates tinctorius, assembly GCF_039654945.1. Lineage (NCBI taxonomy): Eukaryota > Metazoa > Chordata > Amphibia > Anura > Dendrobatidae > Dendrobates > Dendrobates tinctorius. Next base: position 18,677,767 of record NW_027361731.1, on the reverse strand, counting down.
ATGAATTGGCCATTTATGAAGGAGTCGGAGTCGGAGTCGGAGCCTGATAAAATCCAGGAGTCGGAGTCGCAACTGTGGCTTACCGACTCCACAGCCCTGCCAACAACGCCAGTTGGTGCTCGGCAGTGTCTTTGGCATGGGTACTCCCTGTTGCCCAGCCTGGTTCCAGCACGCCAGCTGTTCCCGGGAAGTGTCAAGGTCACTATGCCACCAATCTGTTGTCCTGTCGTCTTGCGGCCGGGTTAGCCGACTCTACGGTGCCTGCAGTTTAGGTGACTCCTATGTGGGCTGCGGGAACTGGCACTGAAGGCTGGATCCATAGTGCCAATGGGAAATGGACCCCCTGTAGGACTGTGGGTTTCGGTAACTGCGGCCGGCTTGCGGCCTGACTACTTTGTTTTGAATGGGTACCTTCTGCTACCCACCCGGGTTCCGGCATTGTCAGCTGGTTCTCGCCAGAGCCTTTGGCCTAGGTGCCTCCATCTTGTTATCCGAAGGTCCAGCACCGTCAGCTGGTCCTTGGTAGTGCTTTTTAGCACAGGTACCTTCTGCTTAGTAACCGTGGTCCAGCACCGTCAGTTGGTCCTCAGTAGTGCCATTGGCTCTTGTTCATTCTGCTACCCATCCGGGTGCCAGCACTGTCTGCTGGTTCTCGCCACAGCCTTTGGCCTAGGTGCCTCCATCTCGGTATCCGAGGTCCAGCACCGTCAGCTGGTCCTTGGTAGTGCTTTTTAGCACAGGTACCTTCTGCTTAGTAACCGTGGTCCAGCACCGTCAGTTGGTCCTCGGTAGTGCCATTGGCTCTTGTTCCTTCTGCTACCCATCCGGGTGCCAGTACTGTCTGCTGGTTCTCGCCAGTTTCTCAGCCTTCTTGTACCTTCTGCTACATTTCCAAGATCAAGCTTTTTGAAATTGTCTTTGGTAATCCTTATTGATCTCCATGACGACGACCCTGATGACGACGACCCTGAAGACCACACCAAAGAAGACCAGAAATATGACCCTAAATAATAAGACCAAGAGGACAAAGAACATGAAGACAACCACCAAGATACAGAACAAAAGACAGAAGAACAAGAAGCAGAAGAAGCAAAAGCAGAAGAACAGAAAGCAGAAGAACAATAAGCATAAGACTAAAAATAAGCATAGAAGAAATCAAAATTATAAGCAGAAGAAGACTAAGCAGTAAATGGGGGTGAGTCCGTTCCTCCTCGTGGTGCCCCTGGAAAATGCCTGCTGCTGCAGGCCAAACTGAACGCGGACAAATCCTGTTGTAAATCTTTAGTGACAGGCAGAACGTAAGGTGTAATCTTATAACTTTTATAGATAAGTACTACAGGAATGCCTGTCACCATAAGAAAATGAAGACAAAGAAGAATAGGAAGAAGAGGAAGAAATAGCATATTAAAATTAATAATAGCTGAATAAGAAAAATATGAAGAATGGAAAAAAAAATTAATGGGAAGAAGATGAAGAAGAAGAAGATGAATAAGGTGAAGAAAAAGTTGATGAAAAAAATGCTACTGCTGCGGATCATGAAGGAGAAAGTGTGGGAGAAGTACAAAAGAAGGTGAAGAGCATGGAAGTTGTGAAACATACATATCTGACAAAATATAAAAAAGGTTAACATAGTCAATATCTTTTTAACTCCGAACGTCTTGAAAAAAAAAATTGGAATTAATGCTATGCCATGTGATTTGAATAAACCACTATGCCTTTAATGTCTCCTCCACCTCCCACAATACATTCTACATGATTCTTATTTGTTTTCAATTATGTAGAATTAGCCAACAAGCAAATAAAGGGCTTTTTTAAATTCCGATACCGGAAGTCCCATTGACTTGAATGGGACTTCCGGTATCGGAATCGGCGATACCCGATATTTTTTTCGTATCGGGCGATACCATCCAATACGATATTTTTGGGTATCGAACGGTATCGCTCAACACTAGTCATGATCACTCTTCACACCTCTTCACTTCTGGAGTTAAAATCCAGTACGCATCATTCCTTATTCTCTTGATCTGTGTTCCTGATATTTCTTCTGTAATTCCTTTTTGAATAAAAGTTTTTATTGTGTAAAAGCACTAAACCATAAAAGAATATAAATGAGGTATTGCTGTAATCCCACTGACCCGAAGAATAAAACTGCCTTATCAATTTTACTACTTGCGGAACAGCACTGGGGTTTCCGAGTAAATCTCTGAAAGACGTGATTCAGTTGGATCTTCTGTTGGATGATTACCTATAATGAGGCAGATGGAGTCACTGTGGATGCGGTGTGACTTCCTATAATCCAGCAGTGTCTACCTTTTTAGGCATGCATAAAAGTACAGTCAACCACAGTTTTGTGCACCTCTGAAAAGAAGGACATCTCCAAACGGAGTCCAGAGTAACTGCTGCTTCATTACAGTGAATAACTTGGGGGTCTCATCTGAATCCTGTCACTAAGGGTATGTTCCCACAGTCAGCAAATGCTGCGGGTTGGACGCTGCATACATCTGCAGCATCCAACCTGCAGCGGCCAGATGTTACAGCATAGTGGATGGGATTTCATGAAATCCCATGTCCACTATACGTGCAGGTGTAGGCAGGTTATGGGATGCAAAAGAATTAACTTTGGCAAGATCAATAGAAAACACGGAGAACCGTGACATAAACAACAACCAAAAAGAAACAAAGTGCTCCAGCAAATGCATTAAAAAATGTTTTCTTTATTGAACCATGTCAACATATAAAAAAGGTGCGCACCCCTTTTGGGGAAGACATCGAAACGCGCGTCAAGGGGTACACTGCAGCAGTGAGGACTTTGGGTAACTGTGCTCTATATTAATTCTTTCGAAGTGTGCTGGTATTTATTGTTAAGCACGTGATTGCTAGCCATGGTATATAGAGGAATATGTATTTTATTTATTGTCTAATTATTTATCTATCATGAACGGGCCAACTCTTTACCATGAGTTTTGTATTGTAATTACCCTATTCAATGTCCTTTAGGATTTGTTCTAGCCTTTAATATATCTATTTTTATTATACAGAAATTATTTCCATATGCAATGATTATAGGCGGTACTGTCCTTTCTGTTCAGTGTGTGCATTCATTAATTTTTTCTCGTATGTGATATTCCCTTTTTTATATGTTGACATGGTTCAATAAAGACAAATATTTTTAATGCATTTGCTGGAGGACTTTGTTTCTTTTTGGTTGTAGGTTATGGGATGCAGTGATGGACAGGTGACAGAACAAGGGTTAACAATTTAATTTAACAGTATAAGCTCCTCGCAGAGAGATTAATGGTTAAAGAGTTAATGCAAGAAAGAAAACAGGATAAAAGATGCAGAACAGCAGCAGTCCAATTGTCAAAACTTATCGTGTTCTTTAGGATCCTCAGCTGATCCCGCAGGGGTTGTAGCACCGACAACGACCGGGAAGTTGTCCACAGATGGAGTACTTTAAACGGCGATCTGTCTTCTGGCGGCAGTGGTCAGTCTCCGATACCTTCCGCTGAGCCCCCAGTCCATAAACTTGTGTGGCCAAAGTAAGAAGGACCACTGTACTTCCAGAAACAATCATGGGCTGAAGTGTAGCAACTGGCGGGGCAGGCTGCGTGTGATTGTCCTGCACCCAGACATGTGCTGCTTCCCAAGCGCTGCTGGTTCTGCTTGTGGGAACATACCCTGAGTTTTAGATGTAAACCCCGATGTAAGTGCAATGCTCAGCGTAGAGCGCTGGATAAATGTGATCCCAAATGTTATGGAAAATGTTCCCTACAAAAGCTTCAAATCAATCCACACAAAAAAGCAAGTCCCCAATCGGGTCCATCACCTGTCAATGGAAATATAGGTGGCTTACACGTTACTGGTAGCACAAAGACTCTGGAAAAGCGCTATGGCTCCTCGCCTCCCAAAAGAAAGTCAGCAAATTCTGAACTCCTAAATCCAAATGCCCCCTCCTTTCTGATCACAGTGTCTCTAAACCACATTTAGCGTCCACATGTTTGGGATTTCTGTAGCGATGACAGTCCACATAATTTACAGTTGTGTGTCTCCAGAAGCATGTGCTGGGCACTACCACATACTGGTGACTGCAGCGTACTGGGCACTACAACACACGGGTGTAGGAAACAGCAGGTTCGCAGGATGCAGTGACGAGATGCGAGACCGGTTGAACTTTGGAAAGCAAACTTTTATAAATTAAAGCCGCTAGGGCTATACTAAGCAACCGAAAAGGGATAACAACAGTTGTCCTAGCAGGGACTAAGTACAACCAAACACTATTTGAAAAGAACATGACTAACCCGGCCGATGCTGGTGACTATGGGGCCGCGGAATGGCCGTCTACGGGTCACTTATCCATCCTGACGTCCCTCGGTGTCCCTGTGGCAGCTGCGTCGCTGATGAAGCTTCTTTGTCATCTTCGGTGAGGCTGTTTTGACGTCTGATGAGGCTGCTTTGGCGCATTTGATGAGGCTGCTTTGGCGTCGCAGCCGCTGGGCCCAGCTGCTGAAGATTTGAAGTAATTGTCGGGCACTCCAGTGCCCAGGAGGAGTTGGGGCACAACAGGCCCTGATGGAGCCTTGAGATGAAGTAACCCCCTGTTGTAACAGCGGGGTTGCGCTGGTTAGAGAGTTCAATGGGACTCCTGTCCCCAAGCAGGGTTGTGTCACAGTTGTCAAGAGTGGCGGTTTACTGGCCTCGCGCACAGCCTGGGGCTGTGCAGAGTTTCTCTGTTGCAGAGGAACAGGCCCCAACTGCAGTGGGGTGAAGGCAGCTGTGAGCGGTGATAAATAGACCGCAACCATGAGCTGAAGTGAAGCGGCAGCGTCCGTGGGTGGCAGCGGGCAGGCCGCAACTGCGGGCTGAAGGGGGATGGCAGCGGACAGGCCACAGAGGGCTCGGGCTCAGCGGTAAGAGCCGAGGATGACCGGGGGCAGATAGCAACCCGGGATTGGGATGAAGAGGCAGTCCCGTCGGTAAGCTCGGCGCCTCTTTCCTGAGGGCCACTGCGTATCTACCCTCTGCTGCTGGTCTCTCTGAACTGTCAGTGTCCTCCTAGTACTCTCACGTCCCCTCTGTCTCCTACTCCGTGTCTGACGTATCACCAACTGACTCCCCTGTGCGCTCCCTGTCCCTTTTATACTCGCCCCTCCCCTTGCTGTCCTGGACACTCTGCGGGGGTCGTCCTCCCTATACTCCCCCATCCTGTAAGCTCGCCAGTCCTCGAGCGAGGGCCTCAGTATACTTGAGTTGGTCTGCGGAGGTGTCAGTTTTTTTTGCCATATGAACTGGTCCTGTTCGTATCGCTCGGGGGGGTTTGCCGGCTGTTGACCGCTCGGAGCGTCTTAGTTTGACTAGAGTGGAGTCTTCTGGGGTGGTGGCCAGTGGTGAGCTAGATGGTTCGGGCAGGATATTTGTGTCAGTTGGTTTGTCATTGAGTAGAGAGCCCCTGGTTATTGTCGGGAAGTCTTCGTCGTCCGGGTCCCAGAACACGGGCAATGGTTCAGAGACCTGAGGAGCAGGCTCAGATTGTTTCGGGTCGGTGGAAATACAGGGGCATAGCATATTATGATGCACAATGCGGGTAGGCAGCATTTCATCTTTCTCGGGTTGTATTTCATACACAGATCCTTCAGGGTTTATACAGCATAGGACCTGATAGGGACCCTCTTCCCAGCGTGGCTCTAATTTGTTCTGGGGACGTTGGTCTAGTACGAGTACTTTGTCTTCGCTTTGGAGGTCGGGAGGTAGAGATGAACTCTTTCCTGGGTGTTCTAAGTCTTGAAGTTTGGTATGTACAATTCGATGAAGAGTTTGCAGCCTGTGCCGGTGATGCCGGACCCATGATGATACCCCAGTCCAGGGCTGAGGTTCCTCTGGGTCCAACTCTACCTCCGTGATCCCTTTGCCCTGGCGTCCGTACAACAGGGAGTAGGGGGAATAGCCGGTGACTCGATGTACTCGGTTGTTATAGACCCATACTAGTTCAGGGACATATTCGGGCCAACAGGCCTTCTTGTCACTCTCCAGAGTACGCAACATTTGGATTAATGTCCGATTAAATCATTCGCAGGCCCCGTTTCCCTGCAGATGGTATGGCGTGGTCCGGGATTTGTCAACACCGTAGAGATGGTGTAGTTCCTGTAACGCCGCTGTGTTTGGACCTTGATTCACGGCGTTACTCTTATCTCTGCTTTAACCCTTCGCTCTTTTTCCCTCTAATGTGCTGAAATGCTGTTGTCAGTTATCTGTGTGGATGCTGCCCAGTGTCCGGCACAGCCGCATAGCTGTATATACGTGCGTGGTTCCTCTGCGCTGCATGACCACCCGTGTGTGCGGTCCCTGGCAGCCACACATTGCGTGTCTTACCACGTGTGTTCAGGCTTCAGCTTCTGCCAGGTGTCCTTTGCATTGCTGATTATGTTCTGTCTTGCTTAGGGCATGCGCGGCCACACCTCCCTTCCTTTTATCAGGAAAGGGTGTGTGCTACAATTGGTGCTCCAGCCTATGGCTGTGTGGCATCTCCTATATAAAGGTCCCTCCCCCTTTGGGGCGTTGCCAGAGCTTCGCATTGAGTTCCTGAACCTTGCCATGTGAGTCTGTGTTCTGCTCCTGCTCTGATTCTGTTCAGTTCTGGGGGAGCCGTTGCTCTTTATCCCTCTGTGAACTGTCTTGTATCTTGGCCTGCTCTGAGGTCACTCAGATGTCTCTCTGAGTTCTGATGTCCGGCCTGCGTCCAGATATCCAGTCCATGGTTCTTGTGGTCCAAGTTGTGCTCTTAAGCCGGTCCCGTTCTCCTTCCTGGATGGAATCCTCCTCCATGGTTTCCGGGAGTTTCCAGCTCTGCTCCCTGGTGACGGTCCCACCTGCGAGTCCTGGATCTGACCAGCCTATGCCCGGTGCTGTAGTGCCACCAATCCTGGACCTGCGCCATCCGAGTCCTGTTCTGTTGTCCTGCCAGTTCCCTGGGGTATTACCCGTGATGACCTCTGCCATCATCTGAAGTCCACCTGTGGTCGGCGTCTGACGCTCTCCTGCTGTGCCTGTGCTACGCCCGTTGCCGTACATGCGTGCGTGGATCTGCTGTGCTGCATGACCACCCGCACGTGTGGTCCCCCCTGGTAAGCCCGTGCCAGACAACCCTGGACCGCGTCAACCCATGATGACCTCCTGCTTCGCCTGTCAACCTGAGATAGGTTTCCTTCATGATGTGCATGCATATTCCGGAACCTGGTGTTTCTATGTTTTTGCCTTATTTCAGTAAACTTTATTTTTCTTCATACCTGAAGTTGTGCGGTGTCTTTTAGTCCTGCTTATGGCCATCTTGTCCACAAGCTCAGCTGCCACAGACCCTGGTCGCTACCCTTCCCTAGTCCGGGTAGGTCTGGGTCCCCCCTGTGGTCCAGTGGGTCCACATTCCACGACCACCTGGGACGCATACCATGTTGTCGTTATAGCTCGACGACACGGGAACGTTGGCTGTAAGCCACGCTGCGTCCGCGATCGTAACAGTTCCTCCATTATTTTTCCCAAAAAACATGCTCCTTGATCGGAATGTATCCGTTGAGGGCAGCATAAACTTGTATAAATTTTCTACAAATTGCGGAGGCGGCCGACTCCGCGGTTTGGTCTCGAGTGGGAGTGACCACAGCGAACTTGGTGAAATGGTCTACCATGACGAGACAGTGTTCATAACCCTGGAATGCGGGACCAATGGTCAGGTAATCCACCGTCAGAAGCTTGAGGGGTGCTGAGGTCACAATTGTTTGTATTGGGGCTCGCTGTGCAGGCGGTTTAGCTAATTCACATAGGCAACAGGTCCGGCAAGTCTCGTCCACAATAGCATGCAAGCGTGGATGGTAAATTTTCTGTTGTAACCATTGCAAGGTCTTTTGAGCTCCGAAGTGACCTCTTTTTTCGTGGGCTTCTCGAGCCAGTTGGTTAAGTTGGGCTCCAGGCGCAACTACCTCCCAAATCGTCATAGATGTTGTTCGTGATGTCATTTTACGATACAATAGTCCCTTTCGAATAACCAGTCTCTCCCATTGTCGCAACATCAGCGACATGTCCTGAGTCAAAGTCTGTCTTTGGGAGTCAGTGGGTAGTTTGCCAGCGGTTACCCATTTCCGGAGAAGCCCAATTTCTTTGTCTTCTTGCTGCTGTTCGATCCACTTATCCCGGGATTGTTCCAGCATGCCACTTAGGGTCTCCGTGGGAGGTACTTTCTGGGTGGCAGCTGTAAGCACGGCAGCGGTGAGGGTGAACGGTATCTCTTCCCCTTCCAGTTCGTTGTCTTGACTTTTTCCTGGGGTTGTATGTTGAATCCTGGAGAGAGCGTAAGCGTGTACATTCTCGGCCCCTCTTTTATAGATAATTTTGTAGTTGAATTTCGCCATCCGGGCCACCCATCTTTGTTTCAGAGCTCCCAGTTTGGCATTTTCCAAATGGGCCAGCGGGTTATTGTTGGTCCGCACCACTACTTTGGAGCCCGCCAGGTACTCTGCGAACCGCTCCGTCATGGCCCACACTACTGCGAGGAGCTCGAGCTTAAAGGAGCTGTAATTGTCAGGGTTGCACTCGGAATCATGGAGTGAGCGGCTTCCATACGCGATCACTCACTCCTGGCCGTCTTGAACTTGCGACAACACATCCCCCAGCCCGTGAAGACTCCCGTCAGTGTGCAGGATGAACGGTTGCGAGAAATCCGCATAAGCTAACACTGGAGCATCCGAGAGCGCAGCCTTAAGGTCTTGAAAGGCCTCTTCTTGAGGTTGCCGCCACTGTATTTTTCGTCCATTTGCCCCAGCGGGAGCCCCCTTCAGCAGGTCGTGCAGGACTCGAGCCCGGCATGCAAAATTCTTTACGAAACGACGATAGTATCCTGCCAACCCCAGGAAGGCCCGCACGTCTTTTATCGTCTCGGGGGTAGGCCATCCCTGAATGACAGCAACCTTTTCCCGGGACGGCCTAACGCCCTCCGCCGAGACGACATGGCCCAGATATTCGATCTGGGTGCAAAATAGGTGGCATTTCTGGGGTTTTACCTTCAACCCATACTTTTGCATCCAAAATCTTCCTCATGACTAGCAAATACCTCGTGGTACTGTCCGAGTAGTGTTTTTAACTGAGAGAGCTGGGCTGCAGTTAGTCCGGAGAGCTTGGCCCGCACTTGTTCCAGGATGTTTTGACCCTTTTACCTGAGTTGAAATTTCGGTAGCCTGTAGGGTCCGGATAGTTACTGCCCAAGGGTCCTCGGATTGCACTCTCAATTGAACCGCAGGGGTCGGTAGCACTTCTTCAAAAGGCCTTACTAGCTTGGCCAGTTCTGTCCGGGGCTTCAGGACGATGTCTTGGTCTTCAAGGTTGACGCAGCGCACCAGGACAGTCCCCTTCTGCACTGTGGTCAGGGAGCGAGCCACCAGTATGCCAGGGGGTAAGCACTCTGAGTAGCATGGCTCCACCTGCATCTCCACGCCTTCCAATGGTATCTGGGCTCGGATGGGCAGGGCCACCACTGTCTGTCCAGGGGGCAGTACAAGCAGGGGAGCCGCTGGCGCGATGACTTTACCCAGGACCTCGCCCTGCTGACAGTCCTGGAGGACTCATGCTTCCAACACCAACATGCTGGAATACCTGTCCTTGGGCCCTTGCGGGAACCCCACTGTTTCAAGGTCTCATGCCTGTGGCAGGAACAAGGGGGCATCCTCTACGTCTGGAGGAAAGAAGGTTTAAGCATAATCACAGATGCGGATTCTTTACTGTAAGAGCCGTGAGGCTATGGAACTCTCTGCCGTATGATGCTGTAATGAGTGATTCCCTACTAAAATTTAAGAAGGGCCTGGATGCCTTTCTTGAAAAGTATAATATTACAGGGTATATACACTAGTTTCCTTAACATTGCGTTGATCCAGGGAGCTAGTCTGATTGCCGTATGTGGAGGCGGGAAGGAATTTTTTTCCCCAATGTGAAGCTTACTGTTTGCCACATGGGTTTTTTTTTGCCTTCCTCTGGATCAACATGTTAGGGCAAGTTAGGCTAGGATATGGGATGAACTAGATGGACTTAAAGTCTTCCTTCAACCTTAATAACTGTTACTATGTTACCCAAGACATTTGAGTGGGCCATTCCATGCACACATGGCTCCGCTCCATCCACACAATGCTCCTCTCCATGCACATTGTATACACACATGGCTCTTCTCTGTACACCTCGTACACACACGGCTCTTCTCTGTACACCTTGTACACACCCGGCTCCGCTCCATACACCTCGTACACACCCGGCTCCGCTCCGTACACCTCGAACACATGCGGCTCCGCTCCGTACACCTCGAACACATGCGGCTCCCCTCTGTACACACGCAGCTGCCCTCTGCACAACTTGTACACACGAGTCCGCTCCGTACACCTCATACACACGTGGCTCCGCTCCGTACAATTCGTACACAGGAGTTCGCTCCATACACCTGGTACACACGCGGCTGCCCTCCATACACCTCGTACACACGCGGCTCCGCTCCGTACACCTCGTGCGCACGCGGCTCCGCTCCGTACACCTCGTGCGCACGCGGCTCCGCTCCGTACACCTCGTGCGCACGCGGCTCCGCTCCGTACACCTCGTACGCACGCGGCTCCGCTCCGTACACCTCGTACGCACGCGGCTCCGCTCCGTACACCTCGTACGCACGCGGCTCCGCTCCGTACACCTCGTACACACGCGGCTCCGCTCCGTACACCTCGTACACACGCGGCTCCGCTCCGTACACCTCGTACACACGCGGCTCCGCTCCGTACACCTCGTACACACGGCTCCGCTCCGTACACCTCGTACACTCGAGGCTCCGCTCCGTACACCTTGTACACACACGGCTCCTCGCCGTACACCTCGTGCACACACGGCTCCGCGCCGTACACCTCACACACGGCTCCACACCGTACACCTCACACACATGCGGCTCCACTCCGTACACCTTTTAAACACACAGCCCTGCTACATCCACAATGTAAACACCTCCTGACCCCACACATAAACTTCCCCTCATCCAGCACCATGACAACCAGCACAGCAGAGTCCTGCATACACTGAGGCTCCTGATCATGTGACCCCTGACTCCTCCCCTCCTGTGACCTCATCACAGGTCCTGTGCAAACAGAGCAGCCATATATGTGGAGTGCGGCTCTGCGGGTGGAGGTCAGTGCTGGAGGCTCCATTATTCTCTATGTGGAGTGCGGCTCTGCGGGTGGAGGTCGGTGCTGGAGGCTCCATTATTCTCTATGTGGAGTGCGGCTCTGCGGGTGGAGGTCGGTGCTGGAGGCTCCATTATTCTCTATGTGGAGTGCGGCTCTGCGGGTGGAGGTCGGTGCTGGAGGCTCCATTATTCTCTATGTGGAGTGCGGCTCTGCGGGTGGAGGTCGGTGCTGGAGGCTCCATTATTCTCTATGTGGAGTGTGGCTCTGCGGGTGGAGGTCGGTGCCGGAGGCCCCATTATTCTCTATGTGGAGTGCGGCTCTGCGGGTGGAGGTCGGTGCTGGAGGCTCCATTATTCTCTATGTGGGGTGCGGCTCTGCGGGTGGAGGTCGGTGCTGGAGGCTCCATTATTCTCTATGTGGAGTGTGGCTCTGCGGGTGGAGGTCGGTGCTGGAGGCTCCATTATTCTCTATGTGGAGTGTGGCTCTGCGGGTGGAGGTCGGTGCCGGAGGCTCCATTATTCTCTATGTGGAGTGCGGCTCTGCGGGTGGAGGTCGGTGCCGGAGGCTCCATTATTCTCTATGTGGAGTGCGGCTCTGCGGGTGGAGGTCGGTGCCGGAGGCTCCATTATTCTCTATGTGGAGTGCGGCTCTGCGGGTGGAGGTCGGTGCTGGAGGCTCCATTATTCTCTATGTGGAGTGCGGCTCTGCGGGTGGAGGTCGGTGCCGGAGGCTCCATTATTCTCTATGTGGAGTGCGGCTCTGCGGGTGGAGGTCGGTGCCGGAGGCTCCATTATTCTCTATGTGGAGTGTGGCTCTGCGGGTGGAGGTCGGTGCCGGAGGCTCCATTATTCTCTATGTGGAATGCGGCTCTGCGGGTGGAGGTCGGTGCTGGAAGCTCCATTCTCTATGTGGAGTGCGGCTCTGCGGGTGGAGGTCGGTGCTGGAGGCTCCATTATTCTCTATGTGGAGTGTGGCTCTGCGGGTGGAGGTCGGTGCCGGAGGCTCCATTATTCTCTATGTGGAATGCGGCTCTGCGGGTGGAGGTCGGTGCTGGAAGCTCCATTCTCTATGTGGAGTGCGGCTCTGCGGGTGGAGGTCGGTGCCGGAGGCTCCATTATTCTCTATGTGGAGTGCGGCTCTGTGAGTGGAGGTCTGTGCCGGAGGTTCCATTATTCTCTACGTGGAGTGCGGCTCTGCGGGTGGAGGTCGGTGCCGGAGGCTCCATTATTCTCTATGTGGAGTGTGGCTCTGCGGGTCGAGGTCGGTGCTGGAGGCTCCATTATTCTCTTTGTGGAGTGTGGCTCTGCGGGTGGAGGTCGGTGCTGGAGGCTCCATTATTCTCTATGTGGAGTGCGGCTCTGTGAGTGGAGGTCGGTGCTGGAGGCTCCATTATTCTCTTTGTGGAGTGTGGCTCTGCGGGTGGAGGTCGGTGCTGGAGGCTCCATTATTCTCTATGTGGAGTGCGGCTCTGTGAGTGGAGGTCGGTGCTGGAGGCTCCATTATTCTCTATGTGGAGTGCGGCTCTGCGGGTGGAGGTCAGTGCTGGAGGCTCCATTATTCTCTATGTGGAGTGCGGCTCTGCGGGTGGAGGTAGGTGCTGGAGGCTCCATTATTCTCTATGTGGAGTGCGGCTCTAGTGGTGGAGGTCGGTGCTGGAGGCTCCATTATTCTCTATGTGGAGTGCGGCTCTGCGGGTGGAGGTCGGTGCCGGAGGCTCCATTATTCTCTATGTGGAGTGCGGCTCTGCGGGTGGAGGTCGGTGCCGGAGGCTCCATTATTCTCTATGTGGAGTGTGGCTCTGCGGGTGGAGGTCGGTGCTGGAGGCTCCATTATTCTCTATGTGGAGTGTGGCTCTGCGGGTGGAGGTCAGTGCTGGAGGCTCCATCATTCTCTATGTGGAGTGCGGCTCTGCGGGTGGAGGTCGGTGCCGGAGGCTCCATTATTCTCTATGTGGAGTGTGGCTCTGCGGGTGGAGGTCGGTGCCGGAGGCTCCATTATTCTCTATGTGGAGTGCGGCTCTGCGGGTGGAGGTCGGTGCCGGAGGCTCCATTATTCTCTATGTGGAGTGTGGCTCTGCGGGTGGAGGTCGGTGCTGGAGGCTCCATTATTCTCTATGTGGAGTGTGGCTCTGCGGGTGGAGGTCGGTGCTGGAGGCTCTATTATTCTCTATGTGGAGTGTGGCTCTGCGGGTGGAGGTCGGTGCCGGAGGCTCCATTATTCTCTATGTGGAGTGCGGCTCTGCGGGTGGAGGTCGGTGCCGGAGGCTCCATTATTCTCTATGTGGAGTGCGGCTCTGCGGGTGGAGGTCGGTGCTGGAGGCTCCATTATTCTCTATGTGGAGTGTGGCTCTGCGGGTGGAGGTCGGTGCTGGAGGCTCCATTATTCTCTATGTGGAGTGCGGCTCTGCGGGTGGAGGTCGGTGCTGGAGGCTCCATTATTCTCTATGTGGAGTGTGGCTCTGCGGGTCTAGGTCGGTGCTGGAGGCTCCATTATTCTCTTTGTGGAGTGTGGCTCTGCGGGTGGAGGTCGGTGCTGGAGGCTCCATTATTCTCTATGTGGAGTGCGGCTCTGTGAGTGGAGGTCGGTGCTGGAGGCTCCATTATTCTCTTTGTGGAGTGTGGCTCTGCGGGTGGAGGTCGGTGCTGGAGGCTCCATTATTCTCTATGTGGAGTGCGGCTCTGCGGGTGGAGGTCAGTGCTGGAGGCTCCATTATTCTCTATGTGGAATGCGGCTCTGCGGGTGGAGGTCGGTGCTGGAGGCTCCATTATTCTCTTTGTGGAGTGTGGCTCTGCGGGTGGAGGTCGGTGCTGGAGGCTCCATTATTCTCTATGTGGAGTGCGGGTGGAGGGGGGCCCCAGACAGCACACGTGGGGCAGAGACAGCGAATGGGTTTCCAGGCAGAACACGGGGGCTCCAGGCAGCACACAGGGGCCCAATCAGCGCACAAGGGGCAGAGACATCGAACGGGGTATAGTTTGGCCTTGGTCATACTGCACCCAGGGTATATTCTGGCCCAGAGGGGTATAAATTGGCTTAGGCCACTTTAACCCTGGGTATATTCTGGGTGGGGCATTAATCTTGCCTGTTTAGCACAGTGCGTTTTAAGTGTGGCCTGATGTGCCTCGCCACCCATCATCCGCCCCCATCAACAGTATCTGCTGCTTCTTCCACCTCCTTCACTGTGGTAAATGTTCTCACACAAGTCTCCGGCCTCAGAGCCTCCACTTCTTTACCCACTACGGTTGTGGTGAGTGACAGCCCATCAGCTGTTACGGAAGTGGACATGCCTGCTGTTCTTGACAGATCTCTGTGACCAAACACATCACATCTTTCTCAATCCACCATAACATCTCCGTCTGCACCTCATTCACAGTCCGGGAGTTTCTTGTGTTCTCCATACTCCACCCTCTCTGCACTGGAGGAAGCCCTTGGTCCCGCAGTTGTGGTCACGTAAAAAATGATTTCCTCCTACACATGGCAAAGCTAACAGCTTGAACTTCACTATCTCCAATCCGTTTGCCATGGAAATGCTGCTTTTCCGCCTGGTGTATGCAGTCCTTTTCCGAAACCTGATGGCCATCGCAGTCACAGTACCAGTTGCCCTGTTGCCATTACTTATGTAAAAATGCTTTGTCTGCGCTACACCAGCATGTCACACACATCAGCCGCTCCTTGAAAAAAAATCAATGTCTGCCAGTCTGCATTTCACTACTGACTCCTGGGTGGCTGTGGGGACAGGCGTGGAAGGGGCTACTCTGTAAGTCTTGGAATCCCCAAGGCTTGCAGTGCATTTTGGGATGGAGAAGTAAACCACTACACAGCAGAGGATGGAGAACTAAACTACTAGACATCAGGGGCTGTAAAAGTAAACTACTAAACACCTAGAATTTGATAACTAAACCACTACACACCAGGGGATGGAGAAATAAACCACTAGACGCCAAGGTGTCAATAGACACCAATTCTTGGCATAACCAAGGCTTGTGGGACAAACCTCTGTATCTAGCACTTCATCCACTGCTCTTGCCTCCTCCACCTCTTGTAGGACCTCCACCTGCACCTTCATCCTCTCTTAATGAGACATGCATTCCAACATTGAAGAGAGAATCCCCCTTCCTCTGTACTGCGCAGCCAGGTCTCGCCACAATCGGGCAGTGTTTAAATTAATACGTCTTGGAAATCGCAGTCACACAGCTAAAGAATTGTGGACAGCTATCCAGGCTGAGTTTGAACAATGCCAGTCTCCACACAAACTGGATGCAGGGATGCAGGGCTGTGTGATAATGGTGCACATGCCTTGCAGGGCTCACATCCTCAACCTGGTGGTACAGAAATATCTCTACCAATATCGGGCATGGATTCGCTGCTGCAGAAAGCACGGTCAATGTGTTGTCACTTCCGCCATTTGTACCACGTAGGTCATCGACTTGAATCACTGTAGAGATCTTCCAGCCTACCGGTTAATCGTTTTATATGCGATCTGCCAACATGTTGCAGCCACTGTGGCAGCAGCGACAAGCCCTAGTGCAATATGTCCTTTTGCATAGCCTGGGCCAACATAGTACAGATGTGGTGAAAATCATGCTTACATAGTGAGCGCAGATGAAGGACCTTTGCACCCTTCTGCACAGTTTTGAAATGGCTACTAAGATGGTTTTCGCTGACTATGCCATCATCATCATCACTATTCCGGTCATCTACATGCTGGAGCACACTTTAAATAGTCTGTGGGAGGTTGTGGTGGTCCCAAAGGAAGATATGGAAGTCATATCATTATCTCAAATTTCCAGACTGTTGTCGCACAAGCGGGTGCCATGGGAGGGTGGATTACAGTGATCGAGGGGTGGATCATGGTACCTGATAAACTGTTAGTGAAGGTACAGGAGCCGAGGAACAAATGTGTCATGATCCCAGTGCAGGTTTTTGAGCTGCACACCGGGGGTTAATGTCTGGAGCTCTGTGCAGGTTTTGACCTGCACACTTGGGGTTAATGATTGTGGCCTCTTTCTGGTTCTGGGAGAGCTTCATAAACCTCTGGGTAGCTTCAATCCCTGCCAGTTATACTTTTGCCTTTGGCAGAGTGTACTGACCCCCGTGTGCCTGTTTGTTGCTATAGCTTGTTTATATGGTTCTGACCCGATTCTGTTTCCCGTTGTGAGTTTGCCTGTTGATTTTGTACTGCGTTATTATCTGTGTATGACTCATTGCCTGTGACCTGACTACTCTCTGCTCGCCCCCTTGTACCTTGCAGCTATCTGTGTATGACTCATTGCCTGTGACCTGACTACTCTCTGCTCGCCCCTCTTGTACCTTGCAGCTATCTGTGTGTGACTCTTTGGCTACGTCCTGACTATTCTCACTGTCTATGCCCCTTGGTAACTTTGTCTCGCAGTTACTCTGCTAGGAATTGTCTTGCAGCTCCTAGCTCTGTGGAGTTTAGGCCACGCCTCTAGCAGTCACGTGCTTCAAGTCCTGCGGGTGTGAAGTACACATCTACTCGGTTGCTGCCCGCTCCACAGGTAGCTTTGAGCACTGTTCGCTTTACTCAGGACACGCGCACTGGCTCAGTGAGCAAGTTCAGTGCGGTGTCTCTGACATTATAACTGGCCTACAATTTTTTTTTTTTCTCCTCACTTCTGCAGCATGGACCCAATGTGTGCTTTATCTGAGCAGGTGAAATGCTTGACTCAGTCGCTGCAGAAGCTTAGTTTGGAACACCAAGCTCTGGCCCAGTCCCAACGGCGGGTTGAGGACTCAGTTCAGGGGGTACTTTCCGCAGGCTTCCAGCAGGTGGGGAATCGTGATGTCATTTTAGTCCCACCTGAATCCCCGGTTAAATTGCCAGATATATTTTCTTGGAACAAGGATGATTTCAGGGCATTTAAGGAGGGCTGTAAGCTTTTTTTTTTTCTTTGAGACCCCGCTCCTCTGGGGATGAGAAACAGAGGGTGGGGGTGGTGATGTCCCTGCTTAGGGGGTCCCCACAGGCCTGGGCATTCTCGCTTTCCTCTTCTGCCCCTGAGAGAATGTCTGTGGATGCATTTTTTGAAGCCTTAGGGCTTATTTATGATCAGCCTGATAGAGTGCGGTTGGCTGAGGACAAAGTAATGAGTGTCTGTCAGGGGGAGCACTCGGTCGAATGGTTCTGTACTGAATTCAGACGTTGGGCAGCGGAGATTTCCTGGAGTGATGCCGCCCTTCGGGGGCTGTTCCACAGAGGCCTGTGTGAACGTCTGAAGGATGCTTTGGCACTCCATCCTCCGCCTGACTCCCTGGAGGATGCCATGGTGCAAGCGGTTCGCATGGATCGCAGGCTGCGGGCTAGAGGCATTATGCAACGGGAATCGCCCTTATTCTTCAGTGGAGATGAGACCCAGACTCTTCCTATGGCTATGGAGGTGAGCGCTGTCACCTGTGAGGGAAAGGAAAGAAGACGCCGCCGGGAAAAGCAGTTGTGCTTCTATTGTGGGAAATCTGGACATTGGAAGAAGGACTGCCCCTCCTGTCCGTCATCCTCCAAGATGGCGGGAAATGACTAGGTCTGGGTAGTAATCGAGGAGGCTACCCAGACCTTCAGGTACAATTTTCCTCATGTGCAAAGATGGTGCTGCAGGTGGAACTGGAACTTGGTTATGGTCCTGTTCAGACTACTGCTTTTATTGACTGCGGTTCGGCTGTGAACCTGATTGATACCAAGGTTATTACTCTTAATAAGATAGAGACAGTCAGGCTTCATGATCCTGTTAAACTTTTGGCAATTGACTCATCTCCTCTTACCCAAGATGGTATCTGTTGCAGGTCTGAACTTTTTTCTCTAAAAGTGGGTTCCACTCATGTGGAGAAACTAAGTTGTCTGGTGCTAGATAATTTGCCTGCAGGACTGGTACTGGGGATTCCTTGGCTTCAACGCCATAATCCTACCATTGATTGGGTTACAGGGGAAATCACTCAATGGGGATGCAATAATAAATGTGGTAACCGGGGACATCTTGTTAACGCTGTTAAATCCGTGTCGTCTGTCGATCTGGAAGGTATTCCGGAGTACCTGAAAGATTTCGAAGACGTTTTTTCCGAAAGTGAGGCTGAGGCGCTGCCACCACATAGACCCTATGATTGTGCCATTGATTTAGTACCCGGCGCCAAGTTACCTAAGGCTCGATTGTTTCATTTGTCTGGGCCTGAGCGCCAAGCCATGAAGGAGTACATAGCTGAGAGTCTCCGCAAAGGGCATATCAGGCCTTCTGTGTCACCTGTGGCAGCAGGGTTCTTCTTTGTGAAGAAAAAAGATGGTGGTTTGCGGCCGTGCCTCGACTTTCGGGAACTGAACAAGATAACGGTTAGGAACTCTTACCCGCTTCCCCTCATCCCAGACTTATGTAACCAGTTAGCTGGGGCCCAATGGTTCTCCAAGTTAGATCTGCGGGGGGCCTACAATCTGATAAGGGTTCGGGAAGGGGACGAGTGGAAAACGGCATTCCTCACATCAGAAGGACTCTTTGAGAACCTGGTAATGCCATTTGGGTTAACTAATGCACCCGCTATTTTCCAAAATTTCATCAATGTTGTGTTTTTTCTGATCTGATAGGCCGTTTTGTTATTTATTTGGATGATATTTTGGTGTATTCCCCGGACAGTCACTCACTTGCAACATCTAAAGACAGTTTTCCAGAGACTCAGGGAGAACCAATGGTTCGCCAAATTGGAAAAATGTTCGTTTTTTGTACAGGAGCTGTCTTTTTTGGGGTTGATTGTGTCCTGTGAGGGGTTTCGTATGGATCCTAAGAAGGTGCTGGCGATCGCTGACTGGGTTCAGCCTCGAGATCTCAAGGGGCTCCAGCGCTTCTTAGGATTTGCGAACTATTACCGGAGATTCATTAAAGGTTTCTCACAAGTGGTGAAACCACTCACGGATCTTACCCAGAAGGGAGCTGATGTAAAAAATTGGTCTGTACTCGCTAAGGAATCCTTCTCAGCGATTAAGAAATGTTTTATGTCTGCCCCGGTGTTGGTGCAACCTGACCCGTCCAAACCATTCATTGTGGAGGTGGATGCTTCTGAGGTGGGGGTGGGGGCTGTGCTGTCCCAGGGTCCGGCCACCCTTACCAATCTCAAACCCTGTGCCTTCTTCTCCAAGAAGTTCTCTTCATCTGAGAAAAACTATGATGTAGGCAATAGAGAATTTCTTGCGGTCAAGCTGGCGTTTGAGGAATGGAGGCACTTTTTGGAAGGGGCGGCTCACCCTATCACGGTTGTCACGGATCACAAAAATTTGGCATACCTTGAATCTGCTAAGAGGCTTACTCCTAGACAGGCCCGTTGGTCACTTTTTTTTTTTCACGATTTCAATTCTCAATTACTTTTCGACCGGGGTCCAAAAATGTTAAAGCGGATGCCCTGTCCAGAAGTTTTGATTCAGTGTCTCCCCCTGAGCCGCCGTCCTCCATTCTTCCCCCAGGGGTGGTAGTGGCGGGGGTCTCAACTGAGTTGGAACAAGAAATCCTAAGGGCTCAAGCCCTAGCTCCGGCAACAAGGCCAAGCGATAAACTGTTTGTTCCAGATTCATTGCGGCCTAGACTTCTGCAGGAGTTTCATGATTCTAGGCTGAGTGCTCATCCGGGTATCACGGCCACTAGAGAGGCAGTAGCCAGGGGTTTTTGGTGGCCTTCATTAAGGTCCGATGTCAAGGAATTTGTTTCTGCTTGTGACATATGTGCCCGTTCCAAAAGCCCGCATAACCGACCGGCTGGGGAACTCATACCTTTACCGGTTCCTGATAGGCCATGGACTCATCTTTCCATGGATTTTATTACCGGCCTTCCACCTTCCAGGGGCAATACCGTGATCTGGGTGGTGGTGGATAGGTTTTCTAAACAGGCCCATTTCATTCCCTTGGCAGCATTACCTTCAGCAGAAACGTTGTCAAGATTGTTTGTGCAGCATGTGGTCCGATTGCATGGGGTACCCCTGAATGTTGTGTCTGACAGAGGTGTGCAGTTTGTGGCCAAATTTTGGAGGGCGTTCTGTATGAAATTGGGCATCTCACTCTCCTTCTCGTCGGCATATCACCCGGAGAGTAATGGTCAGACAGAACGCACCAATCAATCCCTGGAACAAATTCTCAGGTGTCTGACCTCCGCCAGACAGGAGGATTGGTGTGATGCGTTACCGTTGGCTGAATTCGCTTTTAACTATGGCTTTAATCCGCATTTTGGGGAGTTTTCTCGGGTGGATTCCGGTTGTCCAGGAGCAGAGGGGTCCGTTCAACGGTTAAAAAACCTCTGGGCTGAAGTCCGGCGTAATATCTCTCGGGCCCAGGGGAGATACAAATATTTTGCGGACAAAAAGAGAGCCTCGGGAGACATGTTTCAGGTGGGAGAGGTTTGGCTCTCCACGCGTAACATCAACTTAAAGGTACCATCAGTTAAGTTGGGACCAAAGTTCATTGGTCCGTACGAGATTATGGAGATAGTCAACCCTGTGGCATATAGGTTGCGTCTCCCCGCCTCCTTAAAAATATCTAATGTGTTCCATAAGTCTCTGTTGAAACCAGCAGGATCTGTCAAAGAGATCTCTGAGACTGTTGTTCCTCCAGTGCTGGTGGAGGGTCAATTGGAGTATGAGGTCGGACATATTGTGGACTCTCGGCGGGTGCGCCGCTCTTTGCAGTACCTAGTCCACTGGAAGGGATATGGACCAGAAGAGCGCTCATGGGTCCCTGCTCGCTCAGTACATGCAGATCGTCTGGTTCAGGCGTTCCATGCCAAGTACCCGGGGAAGCCTGGGGGTCCAGAGGCCTCCCGTTGAGAGGGGGGTACTGTCATGATCCCAGTGCAGGTTTTTGAGCTGCACACTGGGGGTTAATGTCTGGAGCTCTGTGCAAGTTTTGACCTGCACACTTGGGGTTAATGATTGTGGCCCCTTTCTGGTTCTGGGAGAGCTTCATAAACCCCTGGGTAGCTTCAATCCCTGCCAGTTATACTTTTGCCTTTGGCCGAGTGTACTGACCCCCGTGTGCCTGTTTGTTGCTATAGCTTGTTTATATGGTTCTGACCCGATTCTGTTTCCCGTTGTGAGTTTGCCTGTTGATTTTGTACTGCGTTATTATCTGTGTATGACCCATTGCCTGTGACCTGATTACTCTCTGCTCGCCCCTCTTGTACCTTGCAGCTATCTGTGTGTGACTCTTTGGCTACGTCCTGACTATTCTCACTGTCTATGCCCCTTGGTAACTTTGTCTCGCAGTTACTCTGCTAGGAATTGTCTTGCAGCTCCTAGCTCTGTGGAGTTTAGGCCACGCCTCTAGCAGTCACGTGCTTCAGGTCCTGCGGGTGTGAAGTACACATCTACTCGGTTGCTGCCCGCTCCACAGGTAGCTTTGATCACTGTTCGCTTTACTCAGGACACGCGCACTGGCTCAGTGAGCAAGTTCAGTGCGGTGTCTCTGACAAAATGAAGGAGGAAGAAGTGATGGGCATGCAACAGTCAGGAGAAGAGAATAATGATCCCCTCTCTGTTATCCGTGGTTGACAGGAGAGTATATAGGAAGCAAGCCTGTGTGTTATCCTGTCACCATTACACCATGTACTCGGACCTCATGGAAGCGCCCCACATATGAGCGTCTTCTTGCTGCACTATCTACAACATGATGGCCATATTTTTAGGATTAGAAATAGTGCTGACTACTGGGTTGCCACGCTGTTCGATACAAGAGTACATTTTACTAGATGTTTTCCCCCTGTAATTGGATGCGCAGATGCTGCTGGAGTATTGAAACACGCTTGTACACAAAATTAAGAGTGGTTTTCCCCAAGACAGTCGTCATGCACAATTAGTGCATCACAATTACAGAGTTCCAACCCTGGGAACAATCAAGAACATTAGCATCAGCAGTGTAAGTGGCATAAGCAATTTCTGTGCATCATTTCACACATTTTTTTAGACCAGCACGTGCACCAGCAGAAGAGTGCAAGCGTGACACATGAATGACTGGAGAGGATGGTGCAGGAGTATGTTCAGCTCAGTATCAATACCATCAGGGAAAATTTGGACCCTTTTGCATTTTGGTGTTCATTAATGGATGAGTGGCCTACCTTTCATGAAGATGAGCAAGTCATGGATCTCCAATGACTTTTACACCCCAATCGTAGACTGGGTGATGGTGTAGTTTTTAGTGGGCTGCATCGATCTTGCGTTATTATAGTATGTGACACCTTTGTCGTGGATCTGTGCCTGCTGTTGTTAATGTTGCTAACAATTTTTGGAAAAATGGAGATTCTGAAGTTGTCTTCATCTGGTGGCTTGCCTGTAGTGGAAGGAGTGTCAGAGCCTCATTATACAATTTCTACTCTGGGGAAATTGATGACACTTTAGTGGTGTCTGCCCCTAATTTTTGGAAATGTTGGGTCTTCCACATGTTTGTTGCCTGAACTTGGAAGGGCTGTCAGAGCATCAGAAGTACACCTGTCACTCATCCACCTGTTAATGATCAATGTTTAGGCTAGAAATGCTTGTCCAAACCCTGTCACAGGAACTGCCCCATGCATCCATGCATTCGATTATGCGATTAGTACTCTGGGTGAGTTGGGCGGTTGGAAAGTTAAGGTTTCGGGAAAAACTAGGGTAATTCTGGTGCCACCTCTGAGCCCTGTACTGTGTGTCATGTTAAGGTGGAGGAATAGGAGGAGAGGACACTTGATGCCATGCTTGTCATCTTCTGGAGCACATGCTGTTTCTGGCCCTCATTTACAAGGTGTACCACTGTGTGGCTGCAAAAGAAAGGGAGTTCAGTATACTGTCCAGTAACACAAGTTGTCATTTGTCTTTGGATAGGACGATGTTTGTTCAGTAGAGCTTTCAGCAACATTACATCCTACCCCAAGTAAACCACCAAGGCTGTTCCTCCTTCCACCACAACCTTACTTTTTCCCACTAATGTTGGCTGTACCCTTCCCCCTCTTTAACTAGCTGTTTCACAACTCTAGTCCCAGACCTGTAAGTCATCTGTCATTAATTTAATAATCAGTATTTATTGGCTGATATAGTGTGCCTAGACCACAGAATTAGCACAAAAGTTTAATATGTTGAAATGTGGACTGGTGCCTGCATCAGAGTATTATCCCAAACGACTTTTATTAGTAAATGTGACCTCTGGAGGCCTGACTGCAATACAGTGTTAGCCAAAATGAATTTGAGTAGGAAATGTGGACTGTGGCCTGCACAACACTAATAGCCATAATGATTTTGATTAGCAGATGGGGTCTCCTGACTCCTTCCCCTCATCTAACAAGAACCCTCCCCCAACCTAGCCAAAGTCCTAATGTCGCGACTCAGCTGTCCTGGGTCACCTGAAAAGGATCTCCTTCACTGTCCCTGACACTAGGGTGTGTCCTAGCTCACCCTATTCCCCAGGATACTTCTGAAGGTGAAGGTGCCGGGGCAGCCACTCTTGCCTTATCTCCTGAGTTAGCCCTCCATCTGTTCTCTTCCCCCACCCAAGGAAGAAGGGCGCTACTGTGCAACGCACTACACCAAACCAACAAACAAGGGTAAACTGAAAACACCATGCATACAAATATTCACTCACATATAACAGAGGAATGCATCGGGGAGTGGAGGCCCAAGTAGAGGAGGGAAGGGAAGTACCACACTTACGAACCACGCAACAATCACAGATAACTCCTCATGTGTACACCTCTCCTCTAAGTCATGAAACAAATGTTAGCTCTGGCGTGTTTTTGAATCAGGACCCAGATTATAAAGGGGATGTTAGTGGCTAACTGAGCACAGCTGAGAGCTCAGAGTTTCCAACATGGTCGATAAACCGCTGTTCTGCCCAAATAAATAAACACCATTAAAAAGAAGTGCTTTTCAGCAATGGAGTATGAGCATTTGGACGCTGCGGTCTTCCGGCTACTTTCTGTTGCGGAAACCCTGTGAAACCTAACACAAGCATTATTGGAAACGTGATCATTTACCGAAATGTGCTCGAACTTTGCTCTGGAGCACTAATCCGAATGTGCTACGTTCGTGCCGAATTTGAGATTGGCGAACATTTTCTGACAAGTTTGCACAGCTCTACTCCCTGTATCGTACACTGCACATTGATGCCTTCCTGGACAATCCTTCTTTTTTTTTTCATGGACTCGTAACAAAATGAGTCCTGTGACCTCACTATAGGCACCGTCTCTGGTCCTCAGAACGGACGAGGTCCAGAGATGCAAATTTTTTGGCGTCTTATCTGATGTTTTCAGGTCACTTCTTGTAACTGTTTTGCAGCTTTAGAAACCAGAAGGGGTTAATAGAAGTTGAAAAACTGAAAGTATGAACAGTGAACTTGTTTTTCATTTTTGTGCATTATGTTCCAACTTTTGCATTTTTTCGGATTGGTTATAGGATGTGTCCACCTGACATGACACGGTGTGCACATGTCCTTACAGTATACCAGCATCACTGCTCCTGTATCTTGTTTTCCCATGGTATTTTGTATGATTCTTCATCAGCTGATCTTCCTTCCATTTAGGATCCTGGCAGATACAATCGGTATAATTATCTTCTAGAAGATTTACTTTAAACTTTAAGGAATCGCTACAAACTAGATGGCGGAGAGAATATTACACCTCACCCTAGAGATCCTCTTCCGGCTTACTGGAGAGGTGAGAGATTCGGATGACGTCACATTACATCATTCTTATCTATGGGAATAACAAATGGACAGAACTGGAGAGGTGAGGACTCTGGAAATGTCTGTAGTGAGACTTATTAATGTGTCTCTCCATAACCAGGATTACACAGTGGTGAAGAAGACCTCTAGTGAGCGCTGTCAGGATCCTGTGTCTGAGGGATGGGGAAGACCCCTGAGCCCAATCACGGGGCCTCCACCTCACCCCCTGATACATGAGGACATCAATGACCAGAAGATCCTAGAACTCGCCTATAAGATGATTGAGCTGCTGACTGGAGAGGTGACACTGCTGGGAATGCTGGGACATTATACAGTAACACTATAAAGGGATTGGGAGGCTGACTTTATCATTGTATGTGTCAGGTTCCTATAAGGTGTCAGTTTGTCTCCGTCTATTTCTCCATGGAGGAGTGGGAGTATTTAGAAGGACACAAAGATATGTACAAAGATGTCATCATGGAGGTTCCCCAGCCCCTCACATCACCAGGTAATAGACAGGACTAATTACACACGGCCTATAATTATCTGTATGTAAAGAATTAATTCAGTCCCTGTATGTGTTTCCTCCAGTTCTATCCATTAAGAGGACAACACCAGAGAGATGTCCCCCTCCTCTTCTTCCACCACAGGACTGTAACCAAGAAGATCCCAATGTTCCTCAGGATAATCAGGTAGATGGAGAGAAGCTGTCATGAGATCTCCCCTATGATGTGTAGACGGCTGTGAAGGTCTTGTGCTCAGTCTTGTTTTATCCACCAGTATTATATGGTTTATACTTGTGTAATGAGCGGTGGAGATGGCAGGATTAGAGCTGATCATAGATGGAACTTCTCCATCTGTCTGTGACTTTTACAATATTTGTTTCAGGGTGAAGATCTGACCCATATCAATACTACAGAGACCTATGTGAGGGGTGATGAGCAGTGTAAAGAGGAGATTCCTACATATGACTACCCAGGTGAGTAGTAACCACTAAATGCAGAGAAGTCACAAATTCTACTGTGATTACACACGTCAAAATTTTTGCACCCCTCGTTTAATGAAAAAAAAAAAAAAACCCACAATGGTAACGGAAATATCTTGAATCTGACAAAAGTAATAACAGATAAAAAAATCTATGAAAATGAACAAATGAAAGTCAGGCATTGCTTTTCAACTATGCTTCCATAGAATTTTAAAAAAATAAAACTCATGAAATTATGTGACAAGAGACATGTTAAATCAAGGTGTGTCCGCTAATTAGCATCACAGGTGTCTACAATCTTGGAATCAGTGAGTGGGCCTGTATAGAGGGCTACAGATACTCACTGTGCTGTTTGGTGACAAACCCGCAGATGTCTGCCAAGCCCTTGCTGGTTATTAACTATAGGGGGACTTTACATAATTTTTTTTTTTTTGAGCGGGCCAACATTTTCATAACCAGTAAAAGCTAATTATATAACTGAGAGCTGATATTAATAGCCTGGAAAGCTCCATGGTGTATTACCCCCTTTCCAGGCTGTAAACAGCAGCCCACAGCCATCTGCTTTACCTCCGCTGGTTATGAAAATTAAGCCCATGCAATTTTTTTTACAGAAAAAACTAATTTAATTAAATACATATACAGTAAGCTGCACACACACTGTGCTAATTATATGTGTGACTGACATCTTTATATCTATCTATTCTATGCATATAGGGAGGGCCATTTAGATGTATACACCTGGGTGGGCCATTTATAAAGTTGGATCCAAAATGGCCACCTTCAAAATGACCACCATGGTCACCACCCATCTTGAAAAGTGTTCCCCCTCCCATTTACTAATGTACCACAAGCAGAAAGTTGATATCACCAACCATTCCCATCTTATTTAGATGTATCCATATAAAGGACCCACCTTGTATATATTGTTTGTAATCTATCTGGTCTATTCTGTCACGTCACGCTGTGATTCTACTGTACACGGCAGATGAATTGCTGGCTTTTCTTGAAATATATACAGTATGTGTTTATTGAAGTATATTTCCTTGGAAAAATATGTGTAAATGACAGAGTAATTTGCTATGTCAATGTTTATGATAAAATCGTATTGCAATCAAATAGCAATTACATGGCATTCGGATGTCAGTCGAATGCTAGGTGTGTAAAATTGGATTGTACTCGCATGAAAATCGCATGGCATGTTCATGACATTAGTCCTACTTTTCTAGACCGAAATCAGAACTCTTTTTTTCATAGTAATGGGTACAAGCCCTCAACACCTAATCCCCTGAAGCCATTGTCACCTGTACACAAACAAAAGTAAGACAACAATATCTCTCACCTTTCCAAAATTGTTACCAACGCTGTAATCAATCTGTCCGACATTTGCTCATAAGAATAATAATCTTATATAGCGCCAACATATTCTGCAGCGCTTTACAATTCAACAGTTCATATACAACAAAGTTAACGATAATACAATAATTAATGCAAAGATATTGACGACCCTGCCCATAAGAGCTTACACTCTACAATGTGGTGGGAGTGACACAAAGTACAAGGGCTTATTTACAATGATGGTCCAACTATCTTGAGGAATTAGGGGTGGATAAAGGTTGGATGAGCTAGTCAACAGCCAATTTTTGTAGTGCTTTTGGGTGCGATGGACTTTGATGGAGAGTTATGAGGCAACCACTCCCGCTGAAGAGCAGGGGAAAATGACTCCCTGCAGCAAGAGTGGGCCTATGAACTGTGATGACCTCAGTGAGATCATCGCAGTTCACCTTGAGAAATCGGGGTGCGAACGAGTCATTTTACCCAGCTTTTCAACGTGAGTGGTCACCTCAGGTCACTGCTTATTCTGATTTGCAAATGTCACACAGATGGATTACGGCATGGGACACTTTGGATTCTTACAACTTTTAACAGGTGAGTGATATTGTTTTTTCATTTTTGTTTCTTTACAGTTGACCATGGCTTCACTGGATTAGTTGTTAAGGTGAGTATAATTTTTTTGTTTTGTTGTTATTTTAGACTTACAGTAAAATTATGTAGGTAGCGGGGCCTGAATACAACTCAACATTGTTCCCTGGTTGCGCTGATCACAGACAGAGCAGCGTACAATGATGTGAGCTGTTTTCAAAACCCAGAGCCGGGTATCGGCGCGAACAGTGTCGCTGATTCCCAGGCGCCAGTACGTTTCACACTGATGACACACAGATGTTATCCATATGTCATTAGTGTGCACGTGTGCGAGACGTTTTGTGGGCCATTTTGCTAAAAAAACAGTCATGTCAGCTCGCCTTGCCCACAGTCACATGGTCCGTGGAAACACACTGACATGTGCGCAGATCAATTCACTTCAATGGGTCGTCACCGGTACGTATGAAAATTGTCACCACATGTACCGGACACACTGACGTGTGAAGGAGGCCTTAAAGGGGGTACTCTCATTTCCAATAACCTATCCCAAAATATAGTAGGTGTAATTATAATAGCAAATACCTCCAATTAGAAATGTGGTATAGTTTTCTTGATCATCTATGTCGCTTACCCCATGTCTAGGGGATTGCAGTAGCTTAGGTATCCATGGTTATGACCACCGGCAACTAACAGTCACCATATCAATGCTAGTAACCATGGATACCTAAGCTAATGCAGTGCTCTGCACATGGGGTGAGCAACATAGCTGTAACGGTCAACGTGTGACTGGACACAGCGCCTCCAGCAGGGCGAATTTAGGACACACGTGACCCTGGATACAGCGCCTCCAGCAGGGCGAATTTAAATAATAAGGGGAAACACAGGAACAATTACAGTGGTGGGCCCTGTAATAGGGACATGGAGACCTCCTGAGCTCCCCTGAGGCAGCGTCCCTGCACTCCTTACATTCCCTATACAGGCTCCGAACCTGTCGCCGCACGCGAACCTTATGCCCTGACTCGCCCTGAACCTAGTCCCTCGCTAGGGCATTGGCCGGTGTGGAAACTAATCCCACCACTGCACTAGATCACACATAAGGAAAGTCACAAACAGGGGAAATAGAAAACTTAGCTCTCTCTGTGCAAATGCTCCAGCACAGAGTCCAGCAACCGACTGCAGCCTTCCTCCTGAATAGCTGCCACCAAGTTCAGTCAGCGCTGGAAAGAACTCCCTTCTGTGACTCCTTCCACACCAGGACTCAGATTGAGCTGAGCAATCTCTCCAGCTCCTTCCACCACCAAGGTTGGTTGCAAATGAACAACTATCACCAACATTGATTGAATACCCTGAGACTCATTTATAGAGCCCCACACCTGATTTATAATTACAATTAAACCTACCACTAAGGTGCGATACCACTCCCCACCACCGGGCAACTATGAATGAAAAACACCACGTGTGATAATTCCAATGGCCACCGGGGGCAATCACGTCACACATTGCACTTGACAAAGTAAAAAAAATTCACTTTGTCCAATTTAAAACTGTCAGACCATGACAGTACCCCCTCCTTAATGAGGGGCCTCTGGACCCTCAAGACCACCCCTCATTAGGGAAACCCCTACAGCGGGGACGGCCAGACCCTGAGTTCACCCCACCATCACCTGAATTCAAATTTATGACAAACACACAGCTGGTATTGGCAATAAAGTTTATTTTGGAGGAATCACTCATCTCCATAGCGCCAACCTGGGGAACGAGTTTATGTATGTGTATGTTTGTTATGAGCTGATCAGGCTCCACAACACACTTCCACAAGATGTTTTTTGGTGGCACCCATACACACTCGTTCACACACAGGTCCGGACCTGAATGTTTATTGCACACATTCGTTATGTCATAAAACCACACTCACACCCCCGAACTACACCATAGGGTACACCACACTCCAACCCTTTCCACCACGAGGTCTGCCTCTCAGGGTTAGCTAGCGGCGAGGGGTGAAACTTGCCCCTACTCTCCCGCCGCACCATTACTGCTCTCCCTGGAGAGGAAGGGGTCCCCTGAAGAGAGACGGCAGAGACAGTAGTCCCAAGGCAGCAGCCCTCACACGACTGCCCCCAGCTGACTACTTCCCTTGCTCGCCAATCTATCCCCGGGTTGTGTTTTTTCAGCCAGGGGAAGCCTAAAACGATAGGTACTGGCATTCCCTCCAAGATGTAGCATGACAAGGACTCCTCATGATGTCCTATACGCAGATGGATGTTTTCTACGACTTGGGTAAGGCTCCCCTGGCTCAGTGGAACAGAGTTAATGGCCTGGACGCTTATAGGTTGGGCCAGCGTCCTACACTTCAGGCCATGAGTCTGGACAAAACGAGCATCCACCAGACTAACCCCTGCTCCACTGTCCACAAGCACCGGTACCACCTCCGGTACCCCGCCAGCAAACACTTCTGCTGACATAATACCTTGGGAGGGCAAAATGGAGGAAATGTACACTCGCTGGTCGCCTCCACACAACCAGGAGGGCGGCTTCTTCGATGGTATAGAAGATTTGGCGTAAACCCCGCGGACTATCACACCAGTCAGCTCACCACAGGGGCGTACCCCTTCACCTCGGGGAATACCAGGCAGCTCCGTGGGGCACCATTCCTCACACCTGCCTGGGTGCGCCCGCATGCATGAACCAGTCCCGCTCCCCAGCAGCGACTCTAGGGGGCTTTAGCCAGACCGCAGCCGCCATTTTTTTTTTTTTTTATTTTCTGGTTAGCTGAGCAGAGGCCCCAGACCCTGATAACTGCTGCTGCAGCGGCTCCAACACACCATGCCGCTCCCCACTCACCTCAGTGAGGCCCGGCAGCAATTACTAACAGGTCTCCACATGGCCAAGGCTCACCAGAAAAAATAACTGTATGGCCTGTGATAATGTCACGGTCACGTGTCTCTGGACGCAGCGGTTACCGCAAGGTGAACCCATAACACACGTGACCCTGGATACACCGCCTCCAGTGGGGCGCATTTAAATAATAAAATGTGCAGGTGGATACGCCGACTTCACCTGGCGAATTTAGGTATTACACGTTATACAATAATCAAATAATAAAGGGGAACCTGGGTAACTTTAACAATGGTGGGCCCTGCGATAGGGAATGGGGACATGGAGACCTCCTAAGCTCCCCTGAGCCAGTGTCCCTGCACTCCTAACATTCCCTATACAGGCTCCGCACCTGTCGCCGCACGCGAACCTTAACCCCTTGCTCGCCCTGACCCTAAACCCTCACTAGGGAATGGGTCGGTGCGGAGACTAATCCCACCACTGCACTAATAACACACATGAGGAAAGAAGACAATACAGGGGAAACACCACTTAGCTTTGCTCTGTTGCGTACGCTCCTAGCAACAGAGCCCACCACCTGCGTGCATCTTCTCCTCCACCTGGATCCATCACCATAACAGGATCCTTCACCTTAGTGCAGCCTTGGAGCAGAGTCCACCACCAGTTGCTGCTGCTTAGAACCAGAGTCCCAAAGATGAGTTCAGCTTCTGCCACGAAGGCAAGCATGCTTGAGTCCAGCTCAGCAGCCAAGTCCCACATGGTGAGTGCTATTCTCCATAGTCGCCACTCCACCAGTCCATGCAGACACTTCCTGCCGACACCATCACTGCGACCCCACCACGCCATGCCAGCCCTTCGTCCAGACACCATAGCTGACACACGTCCCCCCTGGCTAAGCTGCGCAGGACTCCTCTCCAGCTCCATCCTTTCACCAGGCTCTCACACTCAGATTGAGCTGAGCAATCTCTCCAGCTCCTTCCACCACCAAGGTTGGTTGCAAATGAACAACTATCACCAACATTGATTGAATAACCTGAGACTCCTTTATAGAGCCCCACACCTGATTTACAATTAAACCTACCACTAAGGTGCGATACCACTCCCCACCACCGGGCAACTATGAATGAAAAACACCACGTGTGATAATTCCAATGGCCACCGGGGGCAATCACGTCACACATTGCACTTGACAAAGTAAAAAAAAATTCACTTTGTCCAATTTAAAACTGTCAGACCATGACAATAGCGAGTCAGAAGAACTATACTACATATTTTCTAATATTATTATTACACCTACTACATATTGGGATAGTTGACCAGAGATGGGAATACCCCTTTAAGAATCTCACATGTTTTTATGGTGTATATTTTTATCCAGGGGAAGAGTCTTGAGGAGATTATTTGCATATTGCCAGTGCCTTCTGTGATAAGTGAAGAGTCTCCGCGAGCTCGACGATCACTGGGTTTTGGCTGTTGCAGCTGAAAAGAGGAAATCCGAAAACCGCATGCTCATCTTTCATCGTTTTTAAGAAATCTCAATATGGAAGAGGCCAGGAGCCATTTGGTGAGCTGCATTTCTTGCTACATGTTCACAGACTTACCAGTGGAAAAGCCAAACTTCACATGCCACAAATGCAAGCTTGTGTCCCTGTTGGAGGAAAAGTTGCAAAATCTCGAAGAGAGGTTAGCTACGTTGAAGATCATTAAGGAAGGTGAAGAGTTCTTGGACAGAGCAGAATTATCTCTTCATGTTACAGAAAGAGAAGAAATTCGAAGTGCACCTGAAGAAACAGAGGAATGGAGACATGTGACTCAGAGAAGCAGGAGGATCAGGAGGCAGTCAGCGCCCATACTGCTCAGGAACCAGTACCAGGCTCTCACGCAGGAAAACGATGAAGAAATACATCAGGATAAGACTTTGCCAACAAACAGCAACCTTGTACGCCTTCAGAGTCCTCCTGGATGGAGAAAGAAAAATGTTGTGAAGAAGAAACGGAGAGTGGTGGTCATGGGGGATTCCCTGTTGAGAGGAACAGAGGCCGCTTTCTGCAGACCGGATATAACTTCAAGAGAAATGTGCTGTCTTCCAGGTGCAAAAATTAAAGATGTGTCTGACAGGATATCAGGACTCTTCAGACCTACTGATGACTACCCATTCCTGCTACTACATGTGGGGACAAATGACACCGCAAGAAATGACATGGAAACCATCTGCAGAGACTTTGAAGACTTAGGCAAGAAAGTGAAAGCACTGGGAGCGCAGGTGGTCTTCTCTTCCATCCTCCCAGTGGATGGCCATGGAACAAGGAGGTGGAATAAGATTCTGCAGGTGAACAACTGGCTACGTCGATGGTGCCTCAGCAAGGATTTGGATTTCTGGATCACGGAGTGAATTACTTATACGATGGACTACTTGCTAGAGATGGGGTGCACCTTACGAAGACTGGAAAGCATGTATTTGGAAGTCGCCTTGCTACACTTGTAAGGAGAGCTTTAAACTAGAACAACATGGGAAGGGAAGCAAAAGACCAGAAAAAGCCATACACCTGACAAATGCTATTGAGAACTCTGCTATTAGAAGTGGAAAGGAAGAACAAAGACAAAAGAATCTAAATAATAAAAATATTGAAGAAAGAGAAACCAATCACAAACTAAAATGTTTCTATACTAATGCACAAAGCATGGGCAACAAGCAAGGAGAATTGGAACTACTAACAGAGGAAAAGAAATATGATGTCATTGGAATCACTGAAACTTGGTGGGACGATACACATGATTGTAATACAAGACTAGAAGGATACAACTTATTTGCAAGAAACAGACTTGATAAACGAGGAGGAGGTGTCGCATTGTATGTTAGAAACGCGTATATCTGCACAGAGATTGAAGCTTCAGAGACTGGGAGTTCTGTGGAAACTGTTTGGGTAAGAATACAAGGACTGAACAATGGAAAGGACACCATTGTAGGCATTTACTACAGGCCGCCTGTGCAAGCTGAAGATATGGATGAACTCTTTATGCATCAAATGGCCAAGTGCTCCAAAAAATATGACAGTTGTCATGGGAGATTTCAACTATCCAGACATTTGTTGGGAATCTCTCTCAGGCAAAACTAACAGGTCAAGGAAATTCTTATCCTCTCTTGCTGACAACTTTATCTTCCAAAAGGTAGGGGAGAAAACAAGGGGAACTGCTACCTTGGATCTAATCCTTATAAACAGGGAGGAAATGGTTGAGGAGGTAAAAGTGGCTGGGACCCTAGGAGGTAGCGACCATGCTATTTTAGAATTTTGGATAACTAGAGGAGGAAGACCTGTGAAGACTAAGACGTCAAGGTTAGATTTCAGAAAGGCAGATTTTAAGGGATTCAGAAAGAGAATTGGAGGGATCCAATGGCTGGATATCCTTAAAGACAAAAATGTCCAGGAAGGATGGGAAATCTTGAAAAATGAAATTCTCAAAGCACAGTTGTTAACAATCCCGAAAAGAGGGAAGAATAGGAAGCATTTAAGGAAACCAGGATGGATGAACACAGAACTTAAGCACATGCTAAAAAGAAAGAAAAAAATGTTTATAAAATGGAAAGAGGGAGGCATATCTAAAGAAGAATATAATGCTGTCTGCAGAACCTGCAGGGCACAAATCAGATTACTAAAGCTGAAAATGAACTGAGGCTTGCAAGAGATGTCAAAAGCAATAATAAAGGATTTTGAGGATATGTCAAAAGTAAAAGAAAAGTCAAAGATGCTATAGGATTTTTACAGGATGAAAATGATGAAATGGTAAGACAGGATGTTGAGAAGGCTGAACTTTTAAATTCCTATTTTGCATCTGTTTTCTCTCAGAAAGGAAATGCCACATCAATTGTTATTCACTGTCCTATTAAGGGAATAGAAGAATCCAGGATATCTATAAACCGAAAGATAGTGAGGAAACACTTAGCTAACCTAAATGAATTCAATTCTCCAGGTCCAGATGAATTACACCCCAGAGTACTGAAGGAGATAGCAGAAGAAATTTTTGAACCCCTCTCCATAATCTTTGAAAATTCTTGGAGAACAGGAGAAGTGCCAGAAGACTGGAGAAGAGCAAATGTTGTTCCTATCTTGAAAAAGGGGAAGAAGGTGGACCCAGGCAACTATAGGCCGGTGAGTCTGACTTCTATACCAGGAAAGATCTTTGAACAAATTATTAAACAACATGTATGTCAGTACCTGGATAAGAATGAAGTGATTAAACAGAGTCAGCATGGGTTTCTAACTAATAAGTCATGTGAGACCAACTTAATTTCCTTCTATGACAGAATCACTGATTGGGTGGATCAAGGAAATGCTGTAGATATAGTATATCTTGACTTCAGCAAAGCATTTGACAAAGTCTCTCATACAATCCTTATTGAAAAAATGACTAAGTATGGAATGGACAAGGCAACTGTTAGGTGGATTCATAACTGGCTTAGTGATCGGACACAAAGAGTGGTCATAAATGGCTGCACATCCAGTTGGAAGAATGTCTCAAGTGGGGTACCACAGGGCTCTGTCCTGGGCCCTGTATTGTTCAACATCTTTATCAACGATTTAGATGAAGGAATTAGGGGAAAACTGATTAAATTTGCTGATGACACAAAGCTAGGAGGGATAGCTAATACTAGAGAAGAGAGAGAGGATTCAAAAAGATATAAATAAACTGGAGAAGTGGGCAGCAACTAACAGAATGGTTTTCAACAGGGAGAAATGCAAAGTACTACATCTGGGCAAAAAAAAATGAAAAAGCATATACAGAATGGTTGGAATAGGTCTAAGTGACAGCACATGTAAAAAAGACTTGGGTATACTAATAGATCACAGACTGAATATGAGTCAACAGTGTGATGCAGCAGCAAAAAAGGCAAATGCAATTCTAGGATGTATTAACAGAAGCATACAGTCTAGATCACGTGAAGTCATTATTTCCCTCTACTCCTTTTTGGTCAGACCTCATCTGGAATATTGTGTCCAGTTTTGGGCACCACATTTTAAAAAAGACATCAACAAACTGGAGCAAGTTCAGAAAAGAGCGACCAGAATGGTGACCGGTCTGCAAACCCTGTCTTATGAGGAAAGGTTGCAGGATTTGGGAATGTTTAGTTTGCAAAAGAGAAGACTGAGAGGAGACTTAATAGCTGTCTACAAATATCTAAAGGGCTGTCACATTGTAGAAGGATCAACTTTATTCTCATTTGCACAAGGAAAGACTAGAAGCAATGGGATGAAACTGAATGGGAGGAGACACAGATTAGATATTAGAAAAAACTTTTTGACAGTTAGTGATCAATGAGTGGAACAGGCTGCCACGAGAAGTGGTGAGTTCTCCTTCAATGGAAGTCTTCAAGCAGAGGCTGGACAGACATCTGACTGGGATGATTTAGCGAATCCTGCTTTGAGCAGGGGGTTGGACCAGATGGCCCAGGAGGTCCCTTCCAACTCTACGATTCTATGATTCTATGATCTGTTGCTTTTTAATCCTCCCTTTATTACTTCAAACTTTTCTGCGTTTGTGTATTATGTTTGTCGATTGTACTTTAGAGGTTCAGTACCATGGGATTTGTGAAAAGGTGACTCACCACTGTCTTAGGTCATAGTTTCATTATACTTTGAGTTGTATAGAATTATGTATATAAAAATTATATAAAATATAAGGTCCTTCCTGAATCCCTTCATTAAGAAAATTTGAATGTTGATTATACTGACTTGTATTTTGATAATTCTGTAACAACATTCTTAAATAAAGAGTTTATAAAAAAAAAAAAAAAGAAAAAAAAATATAAGGCATCGATGCTGAAAAGTAATAAAATCCGATTTATTCTTGGCAGGTGACTGTGGTGTCAAACCAGATACCTATGAAAAGCATGCCATTATTCCAGCTATACCTCCAGCCCTTCAGAGCAACAATCAATCATCGGAGCCTTTTCAATCAGTCACCTATTTGGATTCATCACAGACTGTTAAGCAAAATGGAGGCCGCAAAAGTGACGCTGAACATCAAATAATTCCCACAGAGAAGAAACCATTTTCCTGTTCAGAATGTGGGAAATATTTTAAACAAAAATCTCACTTGCTTTCACATGAGAGAATTCACACAGGGGAGAAGCCATATTCATGTTCAGAATGTGGGAAATGTTTTAACAGTAAGTCAAATTTGGTTACACATTACAGACGTCACACAGGGGAGAAGCCATATTCGTGTCGAGAATGTGGCAAATGTTTTAACCAGAAGTCATATTTGGTTACACATTACAGACATCACACAGGAGAGAAGCCATATTCGTGTCGAGAATGTGGGAAATGTTTTACCCAGAGATCAGATCTTCTTAAACATCAAAGAATCCACACAGGAGAAAAGCCATATTCATGTCCAGAATGTGGGAAATGTTTTACAGAGAAAACAAGTCTTCTCCATCATCAGATAAGTCACACAGGAGAAAAGCCATTTTCATGTTCAGAATGTGGGAAATGTTTTAACCGTAAGTCAAATTTGGTTACACATTTCAGACATCACACAGGAGAGAAGCCATATTCATGTCC
This sequence comes from Dendrobates tinctorius, assembly GCF_039654945.1. NCBI lineage: Eukaryota > Metazoa > Chordata > Amphibia > Anura > Dendrobatidae > Dendrobates > Dendrobates tinctorius. The sequence continues at coordinate 18,640,615 of NW_027361731.1, read as the reverse complement.
AGAATGTGGGAAATGTTTTACAAAGAAATCATGTATTCTAAATCATCAGAGAATTCACACAGGAGAAAAGCCATTTTCATGTTCAGAATGTGGGAAATGTTTTAACCGTAAGTCACATTTGGTTATACATTTCAGAAGTCACACAGGGGAGAAGCCATATTCATGTCCAGAATGTGGGAAATGTTATATTACGAGTTCAAAGCTTGTTGCACATCAGAGAACTCATACAGGGTAGAAACCATTTCGATGTTCAGAATGTGGGAAATGTTATTCCTGGGAATCATCTTCATCATCTAAAAACTCATGTAGAGTGTGAAGGAAATAATAAGGGAAATCAGTCAGGCAGGAGAGTTACATTTAGTTGACAAAGGCTTTTGCTGGAGGTTTGTGTCAATCCTGGCACCTTAGCTCCTGGATTCTCAGCTTACAGGGGGGATAGCAAATGGTCTGTACTAGAAGGAATATCTCCTATTTGAAAGGGCACAGCTTGGCTCATTGTCCATTCATAGATAGCATCGTTTAACCCATTCCCGACTTGCGGTGTGTGTGTGTGTGTGTATATATGTATGTATGTATGTGTGTGTGTGTGTATGTATATATATATATATATATATATATATATATAGCGCAGTAGGAGCTGTATTCCCGCAAACTGCCGTATAGATATGGCACTGTGATCAGCTAGATCAACGATCTGTCATTATACAGTTGAGCAGGGCCCTCATTCCTCTTGGTATCTGTTATGATCTATGTGATTATTGCTATGCTGTAATGTATATTGTCTGTACAAGTCCCCTCTGAAATGTAAAGTGCTGCGGAATATGTCGGCGCTATAGAAATAAAATTTATTATTATTATTATTATTATTATTATGTCTTATCCGGGGATAATGTACAAGAGTAAAAAAAGATTTAAAAAAAAATTGTAAAAATATTTTTTTAAAAATCACAAACTAAAGAACAAAAAAAAAAATAAACTACTAATCCAATAAATATATTTATGTATGTTTAAAATAAAAAGTACACCTCTTTGGTATCGCCCTTTTAGGAACGACCCGACCTATAAAACTGTCCCCTTCAATGAACTCCATAAAATCAAACAAAAAAAAAAGGCAAAAAGCTATGCTTTATCATGATATTGCTGATCAAAAGTGGAAAAATAAGCGATAAAAAAGCAATCTACATAAAAATTGTACAGCTGAAAACGTCATCTTGTCCTGCAAAAAACAAGCCGCCATACGGGTCCGTCAGCAGAAAATTAAGTAAGTTCTAGCTCTCAAGATAAAGCGATTCTTTTTTTGAATAAAATAGTTTTTATTGTGTAAAAGCGCTAAAACATAAAAGAATATAAATGAGGTATTGCTGTAATCGTACTCGCACAGCAAAATTATCCTACGTAACGGGCCATAAAGCATGAATATAAATAGACCACAAAAAAAAGCTTTAACCAAGGCCAGAGTAAAAGTTAAAAAGTATAAATGTTATTGAATATTACATAAAAAAAAGAAATTATAGAAAGGCAGACACAATACAACAGGTTTCAGGAAAAGTGGTGGGTGCACCCAACCCAAAGTGGTGACAGTGACATACACCTGGTAAACCTTCAAGGCGCAAAGTTTATTGTATGGGTAATGTCTTAGTGCAGGTACTAGCAATGGTTTAGTCCATTGTACATAGGTAATGATTCTGTAGAAAATAAAATGTGAAATTCTATTCCAAGGATCAATATAAGGTTCAAGCAGACCTTAGTAATCCAGGCAAATAAACCAATACATAAATGAAGTGTCAGGATGCAGGGTAACACTAGTCACATAACATAATGTCTTATAATATGGTCAGTATGCATATAAAACACCAATGATATCACATACTGCAATATAAGGAAATACCTAAAATGTGGCACATGATTATTACAAGAAGAAGGTATATTTACCTAGGAATGGTATATAGGGACCCACCACACCCGACGCGCGTTTCGCTTGTAGATGCTTCGTCCAGGGGTGGTTGGCCAGTACTCAATCAGCTTACTTTTAGTCAGGTGTCCTTTTATTCCCACTGAGTTTGAGCACCAAACATTGCTGGTACACAGGGCCGTGTTGACGCCATAACCTAGGTGATCGAATAACTTGGGCCCACCAGCATAGTGTCACTATAGTTACATAGTTATAGTTACGAAGATCAGCGTCTAACATCCAGCAATCAGTATTTCCGACCGGAAGTTCAAACGCGTAACCCCCGGAAGTGATGCGGCGGCGTTATGGCAACAGGGATTGGTGTCTCATATCTGAAAGGTAGAAGCGTACAGACCATCCCGGTTGAAGAGGTATCTGACAAAAGTGCGCCTTCGTGTGACAGGAGTGAGAATTGTCAGTACATCACTTCATATTTACCAGTCATCAAACATGACGGCCTGTGTGATAATTAATGCTAAAGACTCTGTTGGAAAAGAAATAGATATATTATCTTAACCCAGCACATAATAGTCATCACAAGGTGGGAACAAAGCGTAGCGGAACCTATAATATGCTAAACATTTATTGTTATAATTAATATAATTCTTATATCTTTGGATGGACAAACATCAATTAAGTTAAATTTATATAAGGAAAAAAAATATATACACTGCTCAAAAAAATAAAGGGAACACTTAAACAACAGAATATAACTCCACGTGGATCAAACTTCTGTAAAATCAAACTGTCCACTTAGGAAGCAACACTCACTGACAATCAATTTCACATGCTGTTGTGCAAATGGAATAGACAACAGATTGGCAATTATCAAGACACCCTCAATAATGCAGTGGTTCTGCAGGTGTGGACCACAGACCACATCTCAGTACCAATGCTTTCTGGCTGATGTTTTGGTCGCTTTTGAATGTTGGTTGTGCTTTTGCACTTGTGGTAGCATGCGACGGACTCTACAACCCACACATGTGGCTCAGGTAGTGAAGATCATCCAGGATGGCACATCAATGCGAGATGTGGCAAGAAGGTTTGCTGTGTCTGTCAGCATAGTGTCCAGAGGCTGGAGGCGCTACTAGGAGACAGGCCAGTACACCAGTACACGTGGAGGGGGCTGTAGGAAGGCAACAGCCCTGCAGAAGGACCGCTATCGCCTCCTTTGTGCAAGGAGGAACAGGAGGAGTACTGCCAGAGTCCTGCAAAATGACCTCCAATAGGTCACAAATGTGCATGTGTCGCACAAACTGTTAGAAACCGACTCCATGAGGGTGGTCTGAGGGCCTGACATCCACAGATGGGTTTGTGCTCACAGCCCAATACCTTGCAGGATGCTTGGCATTTGCCACATCAAACCAGGATTGGCAAATTCGCCACTGGCGCCCTGTGCTCTTCACAGATGAAAGCAGGTTTACACAGAGCACATGTGACAGAGTCTGGAGACAACGTGGAGAGCGATCTGCCTGCCTGCAACATCCTTCAGCATGACTGGTTTGGCAGTAGGTCAGTAATGGTGTGGGGCAGCATTTCTTTGGAGGGTCGCACAGCCCTCCATGTGCTCGCCAGAGGTAGCCTGACTGCCATTAGGTACCGAGATGAGATCCTCAGACCCCTTGTGAGACAATATGCTGGTGCGGTTGGCCCTGGGTTCTTCCTAATGCAGGACAATGCCAGACCTCATGTGGCTGAAGTATGTCAGCTGTTCCTGCAAGATGAAGGCATTAAAGCTATGGAATGGCCCGCCCGTTCCTGAAACCTGAATCCGATTGAGCACATCTGGGGCTCATGTCTCGCTCCATTACAATGGCACATTGCACCACAGACTGTCCAGGAGTTGGCGGATGCTTTAGTTCAGGTCTGGGAGATGATTCCTCAGGAGACCATCCGCCGCCTCATCAGGAGCATGCCCAGGCGTTGTACAGTAGGGACGTCATACAGGCACGTGGAGGCCACACACAATACTGAACATCTTTTCATTGTCATGAGGCATTTCCACTGAAGTTGGATAAGCCTGTAATTTGATTTTCCACTTTGATTTTGAGTATCATTCCAAATCCAGACCTCCATGGGATATTCATTTGATTTACATTGATAATTGTTATGTTTTATTGTTCTGAACACATTCCACTATGCAATGAATAAAAATTTGCAACTGGAAAATTTCATTCAGAGTTATCTAGGATGTGGTATTTTAGTGTTCCCTTTATTTTTTTTGAGTAGTGTATATAAAGGGTGGGCCATTTATATGGATAAACCTAAATAAAATGGGAATGGTTGGTGATATCAACTTCCTGTTTGTGGCACATTAGTATATGGGAGGGGGGAAACTTTTCAAGATAAATGGTGACTATGGCAACCATTTTGAAGTAGGCCATATTGGATCCAACTTTATTTTTCAATGGGAAGAGGGTCATGTAACATCAAACTTTTTGAGAATTTCACAAGAAAAACAGTGTACTTGGTTTTACCATAACTTTATTCTTTCATGAGTTATTTACACTTTTATGACCAATTATAAAATGTATTCAAAGTGCTGTCCATTGTGTTGGATTGTCAATGCAACCCTCTTCTCCCATTCTTGACACACTGATAGCAACACCGCTATCTGTAAGCCAGGAGGAATAGACTTATCTATATGTTGAGTTTTGAATTTATGCGTTTGTTCTTCAGTTGGTCAAGAACCATACACTGTTGTAATAATAGTCTTAAACATTGATTTTTGGTCATTTTGAATAGCTAATGTTTGCCTCTTATATCAGCTCCTACAATTTATTGTCTGCTATCTTTAGAAGTGATGTAGGGTAATTGAACACTAAGTAAAAATCCAGTCTGTTGAATGACCGTTTTGTGGGTCCTGTGGCTTGTTGACTTACAAAACAGAGAATTAAAAACTATGCAAATTAAGTAGTCAAACAATGCAAGGTAACCTCATCACATCATCCTCTTGACCTCTGGATGCTGGCTTGAATGACAACAGTTATGAGCTATAAAAGTGGAATATGCCTCTAACAATTTGCATCCAGACAGCCAAAACTCCCAGAGAGCCAAGAGATCCAAAGAACCAGAGACTCTTTACAGAACCACATCCAGGAACACTACAGGATAGCTGCCAGATCATGGCTCCATCATGAGGGAATCAGATTTTACATTTTACAGGATGCCAGCTTAGGGGACCATGGCCCCAGCTGAAAGAATAAAGATCTGCTCCATTGACCATCACTGTACCATATATATGTTTGGGGTAGTCAGGATTTGGACCCACAGGTAACCAGAGCCCCTTGGATATATTTGGGAAAGCCAGGATTGGCATCCACAGGTCACCTGGCTCCATGGAGATGTTCGGAGAAACCAGAATATGACCCTCCATTCACCTGGCCTTGTACCTCAATGGACTGTCAGTTTCCTAAGCTTGTTGCTACATCCTCCTGGGTGTTCCACAGGTGGGGTGGTCGTCTCTTGAAGCTCTGAAGTCACCGACGAGTCAGCGGAAGTGTGAGACTCAGTAATTTTTCACCATCTTGGGTATTTTGCTGCCACTGTTCTATGTTATTTGCCAATTTTGTGGTTCAATAAAGTATTGCCACATTGTTTTACCTTCACTCTGCGTTGTTAGAGTAGTATTATGCCCACGATCAAAGGAGAGGGGGCGTTAGGCAGGATGATCCTTGGTCCATGCGGTTTCAGCTAGCTGACTAGAGCACCCGCAGACCCTTGTGTCTCCACATCTGTAATCGCACTTACCCGAAGAATAAAGTCGCCTAATCACTTATTCCACACGATGAACAGCATAAAAAATAAATAAAACTAATTCTTCACCTGCTCTTGATTTGTTCATTCTGCCTCCCAAAGATCGCAGTAAGGATTGGCTCATATTTATTCTTTGCTCTATGCTGAGCGCTTACACTGGGGTTTCCATGTAAATCTCAGAAATATGTGATTCAGTTGGAACTTCTGCTGGAAGATTCCCTATAATGAGGCAGATGGAGTCACTGTGGATGCCGTGTGGCTTACTATGTTCTGGCAGTGTCTATCTTTTTAGTAGTGCATAAAAGCACAGTCAACCACAGTTTTGTGCACCTCTGAAAAGGATATCGCCAAACGGAGTCCAGAGTAACTCTGCTGCTGCGTTATAGTGAAAAACTTGGAGGTCTCATCTGAATCCTGTCACTAAAGGTATGTTCCTACGGTCAGTAAATGCTGCGGGTTGGACGCTGCATACATCTGCAGCTTCCAACCTGCAGCGGCCAGATGTTACAGCATAGTGGATGGGATTTCATGAAATTCCATGTCCACTATGTGTGCAGGTGTAAGCAGGTTGCAGGATCCAGTGACGGACAGGAGACAGAACAAGGGTTAACAAGTTTAACAATTTAACAGAGTATAAGCTCCGCGCAGGGAGATTAATGGTTAATGAATTAATGCAAGAAACAAAACAGCGGATAAAAGATGCAGAAAAGCAGCAGTCCAATTGTCAAAACTTATCGTGTTCTTTAGGATCATCCTCAGCTGATCCCACAGGGGTTGTAGTGCCGGCAACGACCGGGAAGTTGTCCACAGATGGAGTCCTTTAAATGACGATCCGTCTTCTGGTGGCAGCGGTCGGTCTCCGGTACCTTCCGCTAAGCCCCCAGTCCATAAACTTGTGCGGCCAAAGTAAGAAGGCCCGCAGTTCTTACAGAAACAATCATGGGCTGAAGTGTAGCAACTGGCAGGGCAGGCCGCATGTTTGTCCAGCACCCAGACATGTGCTGCATCCAAACGCTACCGGTTTCTGCCCGTGGGAACATACCCTACAAGTTTTAGATGTAAAGTGCTCAGTGTAGAGCGCTGGATAAATGTGATCCTGAAAGTTCTGGAAAATGTTTCTACAAAAGCTTCAAATCAATCCACAAAAAAAGCATGTCGCCACTAGTGGAGTATCGCGTGGCATACCTGAAAGAGGTAGGGCAGCTAAGACTTGAGAGGGAGCAGATCAACAGAGAGCTGCAGGAAATAGGAAGAAGATGGCCTTTACCTTCAACTCGCAGTATAGAGAGGCAAAGAGGTTCGCTTAAGACTGGAAGTCATAAAGCTGGAGCTAATAGAGGACATAGGGACAGATGGAAGGACTGATCTCCGGGCAATAAAGACCATGGGAGAAATGGCCAGCAGAGAGATAACAGAAGGTGGCCTAATGGAACAGGTAGAAGCAGTGATGCCTCAGTTAGCTCAGGGCTGAGTGACCTAAGTGGGAGACCCTGTAATAGATGAAATGGCAAAGTGTCAGACCAGACAGGTCATATGGGTGCAAGGGAATTATGCCTACATACTGACCGATGGGGGCGGGGAAGGCCTAATGGATTTCTTACAAAGTCTGATAGCACATTGTTGACAGACAGGGATGTGGTGACAGTGACGTACTATGTCTCAGGAGCTGACGCTCGAAACCAATTGGGAAGGCCCTCTCGACAGGTAGGGAAAGGTGATGTGTGCCCTGTCTCGAGGCCCTCGATTTAGGACAAGTGTTCAACCCCACAGGTTTGAACGGGGGGGGAAATATGTGGTGTGACTGGTAGTCACGTGGTTAATGGAAGGTATATGTCATAGGAATGGATGCTCCCTGCGATGCAACCCGGACTATTTTGTCTTTAGTGCACATGAGCACTAATATGTCCTTTAGTGCACCTGGATCTGGGTTGCCAGTAGGTATAAGAGATGGGAGGGTCTGGCTACCCTTATTACCTCACCTCTGGGTGAGGGTGCTCACTGTACCCCTGTTTTCCTTCAGGACCTGCAGGTGATTGAGGACTTGCAATGATGTCATGGCCATGTGACCAGCCCATGTGATCCATACCTCACCTGTGGGTGTGGTTACTGCTATGTAATCGAGGTGTGTTTAGCACACGGGAGTGAGTGTTTGGGAGTCTGCTGGTGTGGACATATTTCCATGTGTCCAGACTGGACACTACAGAGTGGTCTGTGTCTTGAGAGGGAGAAGCTTTCCTGTGTCTGTGGCTCCAGATAGAGCCTGAGTGCTGAACTGCACAGCCTGTGTACCCACAGGCCTGAGAGAGCAGAGCTCTGCTATGGACATTGATGCTGTGTCTGCCTGATATAAAGACTGTACCTTTTTGTTGCTGATTTGATAGTTTATGAAGTAAATAAACCCACATGAGAATGTGCCTCCTGTTTCCTTCTACGCACCTGAGTGAGTACAATCCTTACACGTCGCACCAAGTTTCAGTGATTCCAATGACATCATATGTCTTCTGTGTTAGTAGTTCCAATTCTCCTTGTTTGCTGCCCATGCTTTGTGCATTTTTATAGAATCACTTTAGTTTGTAATTGGTTTCTCTTCCTCCAATATTTTTATTTAGATTTTTTTTGTCTTTGTTCTTCCTTTCCACTTATACTAGCAGAGTTCTCAATAGCATTTGTCAGGTATATGGCGCTTTCTGGCCTCTTGCTTCTCTTACCAAAATTGTTCTAGTTTAAAGCTCTCCTGATGAGTGTAGCAAGGTGACTTCCAAATACTTGTTTTCCAGTCTTCGTAAGGTGCACCACATCTCTAGCAAGTAGTCCATCATATAGGTAATTCACTCTGTGATCCAGAAGTCCAAATACTTGCTGACGTCACCATCGACGTAGCCAGTTGTTCACCTGCAGAATCTTATTCCACCTCCTTGTTCCATGGCCATCCACTGGGAGGATGGAAGAGAAGACCACCTGCGCTCCCAGTGCTTTCACTTTCTTACTAAGTTTTCAAAGTCACAGCAGATGGTTTCCAGGTCCTTTCCTGTTTCTTCTTCACATTTTTCTTTCTCCATCCAGGAGGATATTGAGGATGTACAAGGTTGCTGTTTGTGGGTAGAGTCTTATCTTGATGTATTTCTTCATCGTTTTCCTGCGTGAGAGCCTGGTACTGGTTTCTGAGCAGTATGGGTGCTGACTGCCTCCCGATCCTCCTGCTTCTCTGTGTCACATGCTTCCATTTCTCTGTTTCTTCAGGTTCACTTTGAATTTCTTCTCTTTCTGTAACATGAATAAATATGTCTGCTCTGTCTAAGAACTCTTCACCTTCTTTAATGGTTTTCAGTGTAGTTAACTTCTCTTCTAGATTTTGCAACTTTTCCTCCAACAGGGACACAAGCTTGCATTTCTGGCATATGAAGTTTGGCCTTTCTTCAAGGTAAGCAATAAGGTATGGGTATCTTCCAAAAATTTTAAGTTGAAAGTCCCATCTGCGAAGTTAAGGCCCAACTTTATTGGGAGATTCTGGAGGTAGTCAATCCGGTTGCCTTCAGATTAAAACTTCACCAGTCTTTCCATGTCTCTAATGTGTTTCACAGATCTGTTAAAAAAAATTTGACCCTTCTGTGTTGTCTGATTTGCCCCCACCTCCTGGGTATGGGGGCCTTGAAAATAAGTTATGAATCAATGACATCAGAAGTCATTAACACATTAACAGACTATTGCAGGCACAATACTTCTGGTACATTTCTTATGCTCCATCTTTGCGAGAGTTAAATACAGCATTTCAATAGTATTGGTACAATTCAAGAGTGACAGAGTATTTCTCAAGTTTTCTAGCACTGTTCCCACTTTTTTTTTATCCTGCACTGTAATGGGTACCTCGTATTTCCTCCTGGTCAGAATAGGATTTCTATAAATCTCCAGGACCGGTTCACAAGATGCCTTATGTAGCCCAGTGTAACGAATGGAAGCGGAGGCACAGATGGTGAAGTTCACATTCGTTGTTTATTGCAATATTTGAGGAACCTTGGGACCACAGTCCGGGGGGGCTTCAAAGGGGGAGTGACTAAGTGAGCCCCAGACACCCATAGTAAGTCCCCTTAAACAGGGTCAGAATGGAATGTTGGGAAAACACCCGTGCTACCTCCAGTTAGACCCGGGACACGTGGCAGCTGTCCCAGCAGGACAGATGGATAAACAGGGTTAACAGGAATGGTGGAGCTGACCGGCGAGTTCCCGGTACACAGGTATAAGCTGGCACTAGCGTTGTTCAGAGGTTCGGATGGCTGAGTGGTGGAGCGTGATGGAACTGGCGTAGAGGGAACAGATGTCATCCTGGAAAGCTGAGTAAGAGATAACAGTCTGCAGAGACAAACAGTGTAAGCGAAGTACTAGTCAGAACACTGCAGGAGCACAAGCACAACAACAGCGGAACCGGAAGCTAGCAACAGAAGATATTTGTTGCTCCGATGCCCTCCCTATGGCGGAGGGGCCAGAAATAGTAATCAGTACCACACCATTGGTTAGAGACATTTTTGAAAAAAGTGCGCTGTCTCTTTAAGAGAACGGGAGCACACGCGCGCAACTTCAGTACTCTCCCCGGGGACCTGCTGACAGTGCGCCAGGAAGCAGAGAGGAGGGAAGGAGCAGAGGCTGCGGCAGGACTGCACGAGGCCGGCACAGACCGGGAGTCCAAACGGGGACCCTGTGGAGGTATGGGACCGGGGCCAGGTGCAGCAGGACCGGGATTAGGCGTAACAGTATCCCCCTCTTTACACCCCCTCTTTTTTTTTAAGCCTGCGTAGAATTTCTTTAGTAGGAGGGGGCCTGGATGTTCTCTTTAGGCTCCCATGACCTCTCCTCAGGACCAAAGCCCCTCCAGTCCACCAGATAATAGGTCTTACCCAGAGGCGTAGCTAGGGTTTTGTTTCAGGGGGGCAAAACTTCTGAGTGGGCCCCAACCAGAGAACCTCAGGAGATGACCATGCTGTTGCCAATATATATATATATATATATATATATATATATATTCCATTATTGCGGCGTCAGTGCGGGCCGCAATAATGGAAGAGAGAGCATCACATGACGCTCCCTCTCCCATCATTACCCTCTTCCTCTGACACACAGCGGGTGTGCAATGACATCACTTCCTCGCGTCCCCTCTGTGTGCCGGTCTGACTGAAGCGCAGCTCCTGACATCAGAGCAGAGCCGCCGCTGAAATCAGCGTGGGAGCGAGGAGGAGAGGTTAGTATAGTTTTTTAAATTTATATAGTGAGTCCTGGTTGCAAGATTATGATACCCCATATGGGGGGGCAGCATAATACCTGTATGAGCGGACAGAATGATATACCCTGTATGATGGGCAGCATGATACCCCGTAGGAGTGGGGTAGTATGATACCCCATATGAGGAGGGGGCAGCATGATATCCCGTATGATGGGGGGCATATTGATACACCGTATGAGGGGGGCAGCATGATACCCCGCATGAGGGGGGCAGCATGATACCCCGCATGAGGGGGGCAGCATGATACCCCGCATGAGGGGGGCAGCATGATACTCCGCATGAGGGGGGCAGCATGATACTCTATGAGGGAGGCTGCATTATATTCTGAAGGGGCTACATTATATTTTTTGGGGGCGCTGTATTATACCATATGAAGGGGGCTACATTATAGAGAAAGAAAGAACAGAAAGAGAGAGAAAGAAAGAACAGAGAGAGAAAGAAAAATTAGAGAAAGATTAGAAGGAGAAAGAAAGAAAGATTAGAGAGAGAGAGGGGAAAGAACGAACAGAGAGAAAACAGAGAGAAAGAGAGGAAAGAAATAACAGAGAGAGAAAGAAAGAACAGAGAGAGAGAAATAAAGATTAGAGTGAAAGAAAGAACAGAGCGAAAGAAAGAACAGAGAGAGAGAAAGGAAGAGGGGAAAGAAAGGAACAGAGAGAGAGAAACAGAGAGAAAGAAAGAAAGAAAGATTCTATAAAGATACTATAGCAGCCTGGCTCCCACTGTAGTGCCCACCTGAGCCTCCCAGTGCAGGACATATCATGATCCGCTCACATGGCCGATATCCCCGAGTGCAAGGCGATCCCGCTGTCAAAGGAGACGGTGATGAATCTGAAGCATTCCCAGAGGTGCCTCCATGATTCCATCACAATCTCCTACCGAAATTACCTCATTTCCGGTCAGCTTCCAGCACGTCACTTTCGGTGGAACGTCATGTTCAAATTTTAAAGTGCTCCTCGGGGCTCTGCCATGTACTCCTGTGTCCACGGGAAAATTAAGATCCCGACAGAAAAATCGAGACGGTTGGGAGGTAAGAATGCTCCACACCAGACACCTTGTACATGCATAGCTCCGCACACCTCATACACACACGGTTCCGCTTTCTATGCCTCGTACACACACGGTTCCGCTCCGTACACCTCGCATACACACGGCTCCACTCAGTACACACATGGCTTCACTCTGTAAACCTTATATACATGCAGCTCTGCTCCATACACCTCGCACACACGCGGCTCCGTACACCTCGTACACATGCTGCTCTGCTCCGTACACCTCGTACACATGCGGCTCCGTACACCTCGTACACACGTGGCTCCGCTCCGTACACCTCGTACACACGCAGCTCCGCTCCGTACACCTCGTGCACACACGCGGCTCCGCTCCGTACACCTCGTACACACACGGCTCCGCTCCGTACACCTCGTACACACGCGGCTCCATACACCTCATACACTGCTCCGTACACCTCGTACACACGCGGCTCCGCTCCGTACACCTCGTACACACGCGGCTCCGCTCCGTACACCTCGTACACACACGTGGCTCCGCTCCGTACACCTCGTACACACGTGGCTCCGCTCCGTACACCTCGTACACACGCGGCTCCGCTCCGTACACCTCGTACACACACGCGGCTCCGCTCCGTACACCTCGTACACACGCGGCTCCGCTCCGTACACCTCGTACACACGCGGCTCCGCTCCCTACACCTCGTACACACGTGGCTCCGCTACGTACACACTGTACACCCCTCCTGACCCCACACAGAAACTTCCCCTCATCCAGCACCATGACAACCAGCACAGCAGAGACCTGCATACACTGAGGCCCCTGATCATGTGACCTCGACTCCTCCCCTCCTGTGACCTCATCACAGGTCCTGCGGCAGAGAAGAGAACATAGGGGCAGAGCAGGGAGATGATAGATTCACCCTCTCTGCTGCAGATACAGTTAAGTGTAAATCCGGGTGGGCCCCCTCAGAGTGCGGGGCCCGGTGCGACCGCCCCCTCTGCCCCCCCGGTAGCTACGCTACTGGTCTTACCCTTTACTTTCTTAGTGGCCAAGTGGCTTGGTCCATAGCTTTTAAGGCTGTGTGCACACGTTGCAGATTTCTTGCGGATCCGCAACGGATTTGCCACTGCGGATCCGCAATAAATCCGCAAGTGTGTATCAAAACAATGTTAAACTATGGAAACAAAAATTTTACATCTGCAAAACCGCAGATGTAAAAAAGATCTGCGGTTTTTCTGCGGATGTGGGTGCGAGAAGCGCTGCAGGTTGGGAGGAGGGAAGTGTGTGAGTGGAGTGTGGACGGTAACTGTGTGTATGTGTGTGCGGGGGTCTGCAGGGCTGTGTGTGTGTGCTGCTGTGTAGGGCATCCATTGTCTGATAGGACTACTGCTGCTCCCATCGGGCAATGAATGCTCACAATGACAGCATTGCCACTGATGGGACAATGGTCCCATCAGACAATGGCTGTGATCGGTAGTTAAAAAAAAAAAAAAAACACATTCAGAACATACACATAACATAGAGTACATACTTACCAATCACATCCACGACGCCATCGTCTCGTTTAATAAAAATAAAATAATAAAACAACCTATACTTACCTTTCCAATGCAGTCCAGTTATTAACGAGTGTCCCACGGCGATCTCCGGTGTAGAACACTGATATCGGGTGATCTCAGTGCTCTACAGGGGCCCCGCGATGCACTGACAGCGGAGGTAATCCTCTGCGGTGTATATCACTCTCCCACCAGGACAAAGATAGTCACCTGAGTTCATTCTCACTGGCAATGCTGAGTGAGAAAATTCCCAGGTAGCATTGCCAGAAAGTGAGAGTCAGAACTAAGGTAGTCTTCAGTGATGCATTGCAGGAGGACTGTCTCCTGTCAGTGCATCACTGGGAAGTCCTATAGAGCAGTGACATCACCTGATGTTACTGTTCTATAAGGGAAACCATCATGGGACACTCATTAATTGGACTATGTCGCACCGGGGAGAATACAGTTGGTTTAATATTTTACTTTTTATTACTGGAGAACGAGGGCATCGCATAGATTTTAGGCGTACAATAAAGATGGCAAACCGTGTTGTGTTTTATTTCATTAAAATACTTTATTATGTTTTTTAGACCTTTTATACTATAAGAGTAATAATGGAGAGGCATCTTATTGACGCCTCTCCATTATTAACCGGGCTTAATGTCAAAGGTGACATTAACCCCTTATTACCCCATATGTCACCCCTACACGGCAGTGGGAAGAGAGAGGCAAAGTTCCGGAATTCTGGGGCGGTTGCGGGCTGGTGTTTGTAGCTGGGGGGGGTCAATATCCATGGACCTTTCCTAAACTATGAATATTAGCCCACAGCTGTCTGCGTAGCCTTTCTGGCTATAAGTTATAGGGGGACCCCACGTCATTTTTTTTTGGGGGGCCCCCAATTTTAATAGCCAGGCTAGGCAGACAGCTGCGGGCTGATATTAATAGCCTGGGAAGATCCATGGGTATTACCCGCTTCCCAGGCTATAAACACCGCCCCCAGTCCCTGGCTTTCCTACCATGGATTTGAAAATTGCGCAGGAGCCCACACAATTTTTTTCCTTTTTTTAAAATTAAACAGCGTTTAAGGCCAGGGTCACATGAGTCTCGCATCTCAATACCCGGCACTGCCACCGGCACTCGGGAACGGAGTGTGCTGCTGCATGTACAGTTGTGGCCAAAAGTATTGACACCCCTGCAATTCTGTCAGATAATACTCAGTTTCTTCCTGAAAATGATTGCAAACACAAATTCTTTGGTATTATTATCTTCATTTAATTTGTCTTAAATGAAAAAACACGAAAACAATTATCCTAAAGCCAAATTGGATATAATTCCACACCAAACATAAAAAAGAGGGTGGACAAAAGTATTGGCACTGTTTGAAAAATCATGTGATGCTTCTCTAATTTGTGTAATTAACAGCACCTGTAACTTATCTGTGGCACCTAACAGGTGTTGGCAATAACTAAATCACACTTGCAGCCAGTTGACATGGATTAAAGTTGACTCAACCTCTGTCCTGTGTCCTTGTGTGTACCACATTGAGCATGGAGAAAAGAAAGAAGACCAAAGAACTGTCTGAGGACTTGAGAAACCAAATTGTGAGGAAGCATGAGCAATCTCAAGGCTACAAGTCCATCTCCAAAGACCTGAATGTTCCTGTGTCTACCGTGCGCAGTGTCATCAAGAAGTTTAAAGCCCATGGCACTGTGGCTAACCTCCCTAGATGTGGACGGAAAAGAAAAATCGACAAGAGATTTCAACGCAAGATTGTGCGGATGTTGGATAAAGAACCTCGACTAACATCCAAACAAGTTCAAGCTGCCCTGCAGCCCGAGGGTACAACAGTGTCAACCCGTACTATCCGTCGGCGTCTGAATGAAAAGGGACTGTATGGTAGGAGACCCAGGAAGACCCCACTTCTTACCCTGAGACATAAAAAAGCCAGGCTGGAGTTTGCCAAAACTTACCTGAAAAAGCCTAAAACGTTTTGGAAGAATGTTCTCTGGTCAGATGAGACAAAAGTAGAGGTTTTTGGGCAAAGGCATCAACATAGAGTTTACAGGAGAAAAAAAAAAGGCATTCAAAGAAAAAAAACACGGTCCCTACAGTCAAACATGGCGGAAGTTCCCTGATGTTTTGGGGTTGCTTTGCTGCCTCTGGCACTGGCACTGGACTGCTTGACCGTGTGCATGGCATTATGAAGTCAGAAGACTACCAACAAATTTTGCAGCATAATGTAGGGCCCAGTGTGAGAAAGCTGGGTCTCCCTCAGAGGTCATGGGTCTTCCAACAGGACAATGACCCAAAACACACTTCAAAAAGCACTAGAAAATGGTTTGAGAGAAAGCACTGGAGACTTCTAAGGTGGCCAGCAATGAGTCCAGACGTGAATCCCATAAAACACCTGTGGAGAGATCTAAAAATGGCAGTTTGGAGAAGGCACCCTTCTAATATCAGGGACCTGGAGCAGTTTGCCAAAGAAGAATGGTCTAAAATTCTAGCAGAGCATTGTAAGAAACTCATTGATGGTTACCGGAAGCGGTTGGTTGCAGTTATTTTGGCTAAAGGTTGTGCAACCAAGTATTAGGCTGAGGGTGCCAATACTTTTGTCTGGCCCATTTTTAGAGTTTTGTGTGAAATGATCAATGTTTTGCTTTTTGCTTCATTCTCTTTTGTGTTTTTTCATTTAAGACAAATTAAATGAAGATAATAATACCAAAGAATTTGTGTTTGCAATCATTTTCAGGAAGAAACTGAGAATTATCTGACAAAATTGCAGGGGTGTCAATACTTTTGGCCACAACAGTATTACTATGCAAAAAGTCACGAAAAAAAGGTCCTCCAAAGACTCACTGCAAAGAAGTGAACTTTATTTATTAAAAAGTAAAAATAAATATATGGAGATAAGGTAGACCATACAGAAACTGGAAAACAGCAAAACATTGGATGGACAAAAATACAGGGCCGAGTATTGAGGTGCGAGATTCGTGCGAGTTTCTCTTAAAGTGTGACCCCGGCCTAAGACATATTTTTTTCTAGCTATAGATACAGGGGTTGGACAAATTAATGGAAACACCTAACGTTTTGGCATCCTAATCTTCGAACATGTTATAAACATGCAAACCGTGACATATGGTAATGTTTTGTAGTTGATTATTTGTGTTATGTGATATGTGTATGTAAATTAACTGTTTGTTTTGCAGAATTGTAAGAACATTGATGAGAACCTGATACCAATGACAGACCTCTCGGATTTTCAAAGAGGCCAAATTGTTGGTGCTCGTATGGCAGGCGCTAGTGTAACAGAAAGTGCCCGAATGCTTGGCGTGTCAAGAGGTACTGTCTCCAAAGTAATGACTGCGTTTGAAAGAGAAGGAAAATCGTCCGCAGCAAAGCATAGGTCCGGCCGAAAGTCGAAGTTGACTGAGAGAGACCGTCGGGCTCTAAAGCGAATTGTGAGAGAGGATCGCAAGACTACAGCTCCGAAAATCACTGCTGAGCTCAATGAACACCTACAGAACCCAGTTTCCACGAAAACTGTTCGTCTGGATTCCACGGAAGAGCTGCAATTAGAAAACCGCTGCTCTCAATGACAAATGTTTCCAAGCGTTTAGAGTGGTGTAGAAACCTCCAGAATTGGTCCCTCGAGCAGTGGAAACATGTGATATTCTCAGACGAATCATCGTTTACCCTATTCCCGACCTCCGGCCGAGTACGTTTGGAGACAGCCGAAAGAAGCATTCCATCCAGACTGCCTTCTCCCAACCGTAAAACATGGCGGAGGTTCTGTGATGATCTGGGGTGCTATTTCGTGGAGAACCGCTGGGCCAATGATATCCCTTAATGGAAGAATTAACAGCCACGATTATTTAAGCATTTTGGGCAACCAAGTGCATCCTATGGGTCAAGCACTGTTCCCGGAGGGGAATGCCATCTTTCAGGATAAGGCACCAATTTATACACCTTGAATCGTTAAAGCATGGCACGAGGAGCATTGTAATAAAGTTGAGCATCTCATCTGGCCCCCACAATCCCCAGACCTCAACATTCTTGAGCATTTATGGCCGATTTTATAGATTCAAGTTAAACGTCGATTTCCTCCGCCATCGTCGCTCAAAGAACTGGAGGGTGTTTTAACTGAAGAATGGGCTACAATTCCTTTGGAAACAATTCACACCTTGTATGAATCTATACCTCGGAGAATTGAGGCTGTAATCGCCGCAAAATGTGGACCTACACCATATTAAACTAACTTTTGTTGATGTTGCCAGGTGTTTCCATTATTTTGTCCAACCCCTGTAGATCTATCTATATATATGTTGTAAGATAGCGCTTACTGTCTGTGTTGGGGGACACTCACTTGACTGTGATATTGAGGTACACAGGAACACTTTCCACTTAAACAGTCTATGCTGTTTATTTTGCAGTCATAAACCGTACTGTAGGCAAAGGTCGGCTCTAGGTTTTCGTGGGCCCCGGGCGAAATAGTCTCAGTGGGCCCCTATAACACTTAGCTCAATTCATGATACGGCAGAGAAATATAGGTATTGTACAATGACAAAGATTTTCTTACATTACATGAGTGATATCGATAGCCCAGAAACTGGACAGTATAGTCCTATACAGTATTATGGGCACACATATTGCTCCATGCAGAATAATGTGCCCCATATATTGCTCTATACAGTATTATTGACACCACATAGAGCTCCATAAAGAATAATGAACCCTATATATTGCTCCATACAGAATAGGCCCCATATAATGCTCCATAAACTATATAATGGGCTCCATATAATGCTCCAGTATATGATGGGGCCCATATATTGCTCCAATTATAATGTGCCTCATATAATAATAATAATAATAATAATAATAATTTTTATTTATATAGCGCCAACATATTCCGCAGCACTTTACAATTAAGCGGGGACATGTACAGACAATAAATTCAATACAAGTTAAGACAATTCAAACAGTGACATTAGGAGTGAGGTCCCTGCTCGCAAGCTTACAATCTACAAGGAAATGGGGGGACACAGTAGGTGAGAAGTGCTTGTTAATTCTGGTCTGGCAATTATAATAAATAGGGATTTTCATATAAAGCTGCATGATCCGGTCATCAGCCCGTGTGTTTAAGTGCAATAGACAAGTATCAAGTGCAGTTATCGTGTGCATGGAGGGTGTGGAGACAGATGAATAGTAGGGTGCAGATTCAGAATAATATTTGGAAGGAGGGTACAGGGCAAAGTTAGTTTGCTGAGTAGTTGATGTGGTAGGCTTGTTTGAAGAGATGGGTTTTCAAAGCGCGCTTGAATAGGTCAGGGCTAGGTATCAGTCTGATCGTCTGGGGAAGTGCATTCCAGAGAGCTGGAGCAGCACGAGAGAAGTCTTGGAGACGGAGGTGCGAGGTTCAGATTACGGGGGATGTTAGTCTTAGGTCATTTGTAGAACGGAGGGCACGTGTAGGGCGATAGACAGAGATGAGAGAGGAGATATAAGGCGGTGCAGAACAGTGGAGAGCTTTGTGGGTGAGAGAGATGAGTTTATACTGGACCCTGTAGCGAATAGGTAGCCAGTGTAATGACTGGCACAAGATGGAGGCATCAGTGAAGCGGCTGGACAGAAATATGACCCTGGCTGCCGCGTTCAAGATGGATTGGAGAGGAAAAAGTTTGGTAAGAGGGAGACCGATCAGAAGAGAGTTGTAGTAGTCCAGACGAGAATGAATAAGAGCGACAGTAAGAGTCTTAGCAGTTTCAAAGGTGAGAAAAGGTCGGATTCTGGAGATGTTTTTAAGATGCAGGTGACAAGAGCGACTGAGTGATCGGATGTAGGGAGTAAAGGAAAGTTCAGTGTCAAATATGACCCCAAGACAGCGGGCATGCTGCTTGGGAGTTATGGTTGAACCCTCCAGGGTTATTTCGATGTTAGGTAGAGTGAGGTTAGTAGAGGGGAGAAACACAAGAAGTTCAGTTTTGGAGAGATTTAGTTTCAGATAGAGGGAGGACATGATGCTAGAGACAGCAGACAGACAATCCTTGGTATTTTGAATTAGGGTAGGGGTAATGTCAGGGGAAGAAGTGTATAATTGGGTGTCATCGGCATAGAGATGATACTGGAACTCAAATCTGCTGATTGTTTGTCCAATAGGGGCAGTGTATAAAGAGAAGAGGAGGGGGCCTAGGACTGAGCCCTGCAGGACCCCGATAGTAAGGGGACGAGGAGAGGAAGAGGAGCCGGAAAAAGATACAGTGAAGGAGCGGTCAGAGAGGTAGGAGGAGAACCAGGAGAGGGCTGTGTCCTTGAGGCCTATAGAGCGGAGCATAGTGAGGAGGAGCTGGTGATCCACAGTGTCAAATGCGGCAGAGAGATCCAGGAGAATCAGCAGGGAGCAATGACCTTTCGATTTAGCTGTTATTAGATCATTAGAGACTTTAGTGAGGGCAGTTTCAGTAGAGTGTAAAGAGCAGAAACCAGATTGTAAGGGGTCGAGAAGAGAGTTATCCGAGAGATAGCGGATTAGACGGGAGTGGACCAAGCGTTCCAGGAGTTCAGAGATGAAGGAAAGGCTAGAGACAGGTCTGTAGTTAGCAGTGCAGTTCTGGTCCAGGGATGGCTTTTTAAGTAAAGGGGTTATGATGGCATGTTTAAATGAGGAGGGAAATATACCTGAAGAAAGAGAGAGGTTAAATATTTTAGTCAGGTGAGTGGTGACCACTGGTGAGAGAGACTGCAGGAGCTGTGAAGGAATGGGGTCACTGTTGCAGGTTGTAGGCCGAGCAGAAGCGAGGAGCTTGGAAACTTCTTCTGAAATAGGCTCAAAGATGTCTAGTGAGCTTGAGGTGCGGCAGGGAAGGGGATCCAGGCACTGAGGAGATTGGGCTGAGATATCCTGATGGATGTGGTTGATTTTTTCTAGGAAATAAGTGGCCAGATCCTCACCGCTGAGGTTGGTGATGGGGGCCTGTACTTTAGGTTTCAGGAGGGAGTTTAAGGTTTCAAAAAGTCGTCTTGGGTTGTTGGATAGTGAGGTGATGAGGGTGGTGAAGTAGGATTGTTTGGCCAGATGAAGGGCAGAGTTATAGGCTTTGAGCATGAACTTATAGTGGGTGAAGTCTTCTGCTAAGAGAGATTTTCTCCACTGCCGCTCTGCACACCTTGAGCAGCGCTGAAGAAAGCGTATTTGCGTTGTGTGCCAGGGCTGCCGTTGTCTGTGTCGGGTCTTTCTGCATATAGAAGGTGCTGCTTCATCTAGGGCATTCTTCAGTGTATTATTGAAGTGTGACAATGCTATGTCTGGACAGGAGAGGGTGGAGATGGGGGCTAAAGATGTGTGGAGATTGTCCATAAGCTGTTGGGTATTAATGGTACGTGTATTCCAATAAGTGTGGTAAGTGGGGGTGTCCCGGGTGAAGAGACAATTCTTGACTGAGAAGGAAAGAAGGTTGTGGTCCGAGAGTGGGAGAGGTGAGTTAGTAAAGTCGTGCAGTGAGCCGGGACAGGAGAAAACCAGGTCCAGAGTATTCCCGTCCTCATGTGTAGGAGAATTAGTAAACTGTGAGAGGCCGAATGAAGAAGTTAGAGAAAGAAGATGAGAGGCAGACTGGGGGAGCAGATCATTGATGGGGATGTTAAAGTCTCCCATGATGAGGGTGGGGATGTCACAGGATAGAAAGTGAGTAAGCCAGGTGGCGAAGTGGTCTAGAAACTGGCGGGAGGAGCCTGGAGGGCGATAAACAACCGCCACTCGTAAGGAAAAGGGCTTAAAGAGTCTGACGGCATGGACTTCAAAGGAAGGAAATGTAAGTGAGGGAACCGGGGGGATGACCTGGAAAGCACATTGTGATGAAAGGAGCAAACCAACACCTCCACCCTGTCTGTTCTCAGGTCTGGTGGTATGTGAAAATTTCAGCCCACCAAACGAGAGAGTGGCAGCAGCGGTGGTGTCTGAATGCTGGATCCAGGTTTCTGTAATAGCCAGAAGGTTAAGGGAATTAGAGAGAAATATATATATATATATAATGCTTCATGCAGTGTATTATGGCCCCATACAGTATAATGAGCCTCATATATTGCTCAATACAGTATAATGAACCCCATATTAAGCTCCATACAGTATAATGAGCCCCATGTAATGTTCCATACAGAATAGGCCCTATATAATGCTCCATACAGTATATGATGGGCCCCATATAATGCTCCATACAGAATAGGCTCCATGTAATGCTCCATAATAAACTTTATAATAATCTTTATTTTTATACAGCGCTAACATATTCCGCAGCGCTTTACAGTTTGCCCACATTTTTTCATCACTGTCCCCGATGGGGCTCACAATCTAAATTCCCTATCAGTATGTCTTTGGAGTGTGGGAGGAAACCGGAGTGCCCGGAGGAAACCCACGCAAACACGGGGAGAACATACAAACTCCTTGCAGATGTTGTCCTTGGTGGGATTCGAACCCAGGACTAACCATTGAGCCACCATGCTGCCCGTACAAATGTGCCCCATAAGATGCTCCATATATAATGGACCCCATATGATACTCTAGTAAATGATGGACCCCATATAATGCTGCATATATGATGGGTCCCATATGATGCTCCTATGTAAGATGGGCCCTATATGATGCTCCATATATAATGGTCCCCATATATTGCTCCAAACATAAAAAAAATGAAATACCTCTCCTTGCTGGCCGCTGCTCTGCTTCGGACGCCTCAGCGTCGTCTTCTAGCTCTCTGCACTTTGATTGTTCAGGCAGAGAGCCCGCACTAATCATGTCATCATGCCCTCTGACCTGAAACGTCACAGTCAGACGATGCAGAAGACGCCGCAGAGGTAGAATGGGGACAGGTAAGCATCGCAAGTACAGGGGCCCTGAGCAAGCGGGGGTGCTCACTCCCGCTGGCACAGGCACTGGGCCCCTATAGCGTGCCGGTGTCCCTGATGGTGAGTGGGCCCCCCAGGATGCTCAAGGCCCCGGCAGTTGCCCGGGAACGTGGGTGCTGGCTCCGGCCCTGCCATAGGCCACGTTACACTTCACATGCTTAATACATAGTCCAGAGTAACTTACAGAGTATGGCTTTTCCTTGCCATCCCTAAACACACTGGACCTCTGTCCAGTGACCGTTGGCGACCGCACGCCAAACAGTTCAATAATGTTCATAGAACAATACAAGCACCAACAGTCTGGAGGTACATTACAGGAGCTCCTGCTCCAGATGCTGACTCCTTGTTAGTCCTCTCTCCAGTCTCCAGCGAAGCCCCTCATTTCTCCATCTCTCGGGCTGGAAGTGGTCACCCTCTTCTTTCCAACACCTGTAGCTGTACTTTAATTTGCATTTTTTCCCGGATCAGCTGATCTACCTCTCGTAGGTACATCACTCGATATTCCAGGAGCATTCGGATGTTCCTAAGGCTTTCCACTGAGCCAACAACAACGAATGGAATCATGTCATCTTCACCAGCTACCTGGACTTCACCATTAAGTGGGATCCTCACTCTCTTCACACTGGATCTGTTCACCATCTCCTGCATCACCTTTCCAAGTCTTCCAATGACTTTCTCCACAAGACTTCTGGGTACCGGAATTATGTCTACCACAAAGCCCAGCCGACTTTGACCTTCCCTCGCCAGCTCCAGGCATCAATCGGCTTTCATATTACCCAACATGATCATACGTTTTGTGCGGAGATATTGTAGATGCATCTCCTTCAGGACAGACACCTGCTTCTCTGTGACTTCCGTTTCTGCCAGTATCACCAACTGGTTAGTCTCTGGTGCCAAGTTCACACTATAGGCTTTTACTGCCTTTTTAAAGGCATCATGCACACCCTCACTGGCACATGCTTCTCGCACGTCTTCGGGTACCTCCATCACGCACTTAAAGTGCGAAGCCTCACTCTTTTCATGGACAGATGGCTCCCGGTTTACCTCAGACACTTCCCTCAAGACATCTGCCACGACCGGGTGACTGTCCTGTTCAGCTCTTAGCTCAAAATCTTCCTGAGATTTACACTCTTCAAGACCCCTTGCCAAGATGGGCATTGGCAGCTCCGCCTTGTTATAAACTCGGGCACGGCCGCTGCAAGTCTTCGACCACCCACTTCTCCTCCTGCAAAAGACCTCTTATTGCTTCTCTGAGCACTTCCACATCTTCCCTTAGGGTCTTATTCACATTTTGCCACTGACAGTTGACCTCTGAGCTCAGAGACTTCCTTCTCCAGCTCATCCACTCTGTGCTCAGCCGTTTGTCTCAGGGCCTTTTCTTGCACGATATGCTCTTTAATTGTCTTTAGTTCGGCCTGTAAACCTGCCACCCTTTGCTTCTCACAAGACCACTTTTTAGCGAGACCCTGGAACTCCTGTGCTTCCTTCTCTCCAAACTGGGCCATGACTGCCACAAACTTGGACTCCAGGTGGTGCACCCGCTCCAACTGCATGGAGTTGGCGACTTCCATACAAGCCACCTTCAAACACTCCTTCGCCAGCTGTTGGCAGATCTCTTCGCGCTCTCTCTCCAAGTTTCGTACGTGCGCTTCTACCTGGTGAAAACTGTCAACTCGCTCTTTCCACATGTCCATTTCCTTGGTCAGTTTGTCAATTTGACCCTCTAGTTGTCGGGTGACATCTTCTCCATCTCCTCCTTATCTATCTTCTCAGAGGGTGCCATTTGTTCAGCCTCTTTTCGCCCTTTATGTCTCCGGTGATGGGAGGTAGACTTGTCATTTAGACCTGAGTCAGTCTTACTGCACTGTTTTCCACTGTAGTCACCGTCGGTCATCCTGTAACCAGCAGTCCCCATTTCTAACAGTGTCGGACCCCACTCCTGGAGCTTCCCCATTTTCAACGGTCACACCTTTGGCCCCCTCTGACAGGTCCCAGAGTTGGTCAGACCCACACTTCCCTCCTGTCATACGTACTGGTATGGTTACCTGCGTCATCCTGATTTCATCTTGTGGGGTACTGTCATTCCTCTGCATCCGAGATTCTGTCTGCCAAACATTGTCTTCAGCCCTAGTGGTTGTTAATGGCAATAACACGTCACAGTCACCCCCGGTGCCTGTGTCACACCCCCCAGTACGGTAAACTCTCAAGTTGCTCTCTGTTCTGGTGTCAGCTCCACTCTTTTTAATTACCACACCACTATCAGTCACCCTGTGGTACACGTCAAGTGACATCATGTCCGTAAGTTGGGCAGACGCACCCTTCTCTTTGGTCATGCCTAACTTAGGACTGTCAACTCTAGGGGGCGCACTCTCCACACCATTACCTCCCATACACATTATTTCTACAGACACTTTTCCTTTTGTCCACCAGTCCCACAGAGTTTCCAAGTCTCGCCCTATTACTATAGTACACAGTAAGTCCGGGACTACTGTCACTTCACGGTACGTGGAACCCTCAGTCGTGTCAATGTAGAGGTATGCTGTCAAAGGTCTCTTATCATCCCCACCAAAGCCATTCACTTTTGTCCCCATCCCAGGCGACACAGAACGTCCAGGAGGGATCCTCAGCACAGACACCCGACTCCCCGGGTCTAACAATCCCATCACCCGTTCTCCATCCAGCCAGAAGGGGCATTGTAGTGTCAGTTCATTGAGCGAACCATCCACAGTATAGCATGGGCCTGCATAGCAGGAACTTCGCTGCTCCTGGCTACAGTCCAATAGTGCATTCGCTGCCAACTCTTTTTTTGCCACCACCCCAATTTGGGTTACCGCCACCTTTTGGGACTCTGCCCCCTTTTGGGCAACTACTCCATTGAGGGATACCACCCCCTTTTGGGATTCCACCCCTTTTTTGACAATCATCCCAATATGGGTTACCACCCCTTTTTGGGACTCCACCCCCTTTTGGGCAATCATCCCTGTTTGAGTTACCGCCCCCCTTTTTGGGACACCACGCCATTTTGGGACACCACCCCTCTCTGGGGTACACTCCGCCGACTCCCTCACGGCATTCTCAGGTCCGAGTTCACACAGCCCCTTATGTGTTTCTGGGGCTGGTACTGGCCCTGTAAGAGGTTACACACTCTGAACCTCTGATGTCCTTAGGGCACCTCACCAGCTCCTACTGGCACTGCCACAGCTCCTGCTGTAGCCACAGATCACCGGAAGCTCCAGCTGCTGCTCACAAGCAGGTGCTGGTGTCACTGCAGCTCCTGCTGCGGCAGAAATTTTTCTGCAACTTGCAACTGCAGCTCCCACTGCCACAAGTCCATGCATGCTTCCACTGCGCCATCTTCGTGGGCTCACCGATCCACAGCAACCTTCGCAACCCCGACGAGTTACAGCCAGACGCTTGTCACCTTCGTGACCCCACCGAGCCACCACAAGCCGACTTGAGAAAAAAAACTTTGTGACCCAACTGAGCCACAGCAAACACTTCACACGTGCCTCCTGGACCGTTGCCCACATTCTCTACCATATGTAAGATAGCGCTGTGTTGGGGGACACTCACTTGACTGCGATATTGAGGCACATAGGAACACTTTCCACTTAAACAGTCTATGCGGTTTATTGTGCAGTCATAAACCGTACCGTAGGCCATGTTACACTTCACATGCTTAATACATAGTCCAGAGTAACTTACAGAGTATGACTTTTCCTTGCAGTCCCTAAACACGCTGGACCTCTCTGTCCAGTGACCGTGGGTGACCTCACGCCAAACAGTTCATTAATGTTGATAGAACAATGCACCACCTGTGGAGGTACCTTACAGAAGCTCCTGCTCCAGATGCTGACTCCTTGTTAGTCCTCTCTCTCGGAGAAGCTGCCTTGCTGGGATCACCATCCTTGTGACCAGGGCACTTCAGATAGTCCAGACCCGCAGAAGGTTGGTAGCTCCCCCAACGCAGGCCATCGCAGACACTGCTCACATATGGCCACTCCGGGTGCTATTCAAGACATCCATCCCCTCCTGGGACCGTCCAACACACAGGCCTCACCGGGTGCCACCCAGGGATCCGATCCTACTCCCAGGATCTCCCAACACACAGGCCTCACCGGGTGCTATTCAGGGATCCAACCCTACTCCCAGGATCTCCCAACACAGCGGCCTCCAGGTCCAAGGTCCCACCATGTGGTCTTCAGGAAGATAGCAGCTTCCAACACACAGGCCTTGCAGGACCTTCCACATGAACCAATCAGGTCCATGCACTCTCCCCCTGTGACCAGACCTCAGTCACACTATATGGTACGTGACCACACCCACAAGTGAGGTATGGATCACATGGTCATGACCTCACTGCAGGTCCCTTTACATACAGACACACATAGGCTTTATCTTGTGTTCAGACACACGCCCTTGAGTGGGTGCGTAGGTGACTGGAGCCACCCATCACCTGGAAGTCTCCCAATGTAAAGCAAAAACCATCAGCAGTAGATCTGCTGATCAAAACACGTTCCAGCTTCCATCACACTGCACCCACCCCTGTGATACATATCGGCCATTTACAACGCTGCCGCTCCCCATTTCCCCATCACAATAAAGGAAACGCCTGAATGCATGTCCTGGGAAGCCCATACAGTGCCCCCTAGCTGTCACAGGGGTCACTGTATCACACTGTCTGTCGATAGATATATCTATCGATATACAGTGCCTTGCGAAAGTATTCGGCCCCCTGGAACTTTTCAACCTTTTCCCACATATCATGCTTCAAACATAAAGATACCAAATGTTAATTTTTTGTGAAGAATCAAGTGGGACACAATTGTGAAGTTGAACGAAATTTATTGGTTATTTTATATTTTTGTGGAAATGCAAAAACTGAAAAGTGAAGCATGCAATATTATTCGGCCCCTTTAACTTAATACTTTGTTGCACCACCTTTTGCTGCGATTACACCTGCAAGTCGCTTGGGGTATGTCTCTGTCAGTTTTGTACATCGAGAGACTGAAATTCTTGCCCATTCTTCCTTGGCAAACAGCTCGAGCTCAGTGAGGTTGGATGGAGATCGTTTGTGAATAGCAGTTTTCAGCTCTTTTCACAGATTCTCGATTGGATTCAGGTCTGGACTTTGACTTGGCCATTCTAACACCTGGATACGTTTATTTGTGAACCATTCCATTGTAGATTTTGCTTTATGTTTGGGATCATTGTCTTGTTGGAAGACAAATCTCCGCCCCCAGTCTCAGGTCTTTTGCAGACTCCAACAGGTTTTCTTCAAGAATGGTCCTGTATTTGGTTTCATCCATCTTCCCATCAATTTTAACCATCTTCCCTGTCCCTGCTAAAGAAAAGCAGGCCCAAACCATGATGCTGCCTCCACCATGTTTGACCGTAGGGATCATGTGTTCAGGGTGATGAGCTGTGTTGCCTTAACGCCAAACATATATGTTACACCCGTTCCCTGTCCTGGCTCTGCCCCCCGACCTGCCGCTGCTCCCCGTTCAGGGCACTCACCTCATGCCTCACATGCTGTCCCTATGCAGCAGGCAGCTCCCTGTATGTCCTATCCTGCTTCTCAGTGTGCAGTTCTCTCCCCTTCCCCACTTCCTGGCGTCCTGTCGTCAGGTCGTCAGCCAGAGCTATTAGGGCATGCGCGCGTGCTCCTCTGGCTTTTTAAAGGGACAGCGTGCATTTTTCAAAATGGGTAATTGTCCAATGGCAGCAAACTACCTGCTATTTCTGGCTTCTCCTCCATAGGGAGAGCACCGGAGCAACGAGTATCAATCATTGCTACATCCGGTTTTGTTGTAAACCTGTCTGCGCTGCGTTAGCAGTCTCTGTGCATTTTCTCATGCTGTCTGTCTCCACAGAAATATCCGTATCCTGATAACCTTGGTTATATCTGCAACCCTCTGAGCAAAAGCCATCCCATTCCACCGACAGCCATCCGAGTCCGAGGACTGTGACAAGGTTACTGGAGCCAGCTACTTACCAACTACCCGGATCCAGGACCCGTCTCATTACGGACTCTGCTGTCATTTCTGTTATCCCTTTTGGTCCCGCTGGGACAGCTGCCTCGTGTCCGGGGTCTAACTGGAGGTAGCACCTGTGTCCTCTGGGTATTCCATTCTGGTCATGTTTGAGGGGCTTTACTACGGGTACCCGGGGCTCACTAGTTACGCCCCCTTTGGAGCCCCCCGGACCGTGGTCCTGAGGTTCCACTTTAAAAATAAAAAATGAATGTGAAGTTCACCATCTCTACCTCCGCTTCCATTCGTTACAGATTGCTCCAGCCATGGAGTCCGCTGGACCCCAGAGGCCTCCGACTACGGAACTGTGCCAAGAGGTGACCCGTTTAAGAGATCAACAAGACAAAATCATGTCGTATCTACATAACCTGTCCACTCGCATGGATTCTCTGCTGACCTTGGCTATTCCCGATTCATCTATCAGCACCCAGGTACCTGCTCCCACGGCAAGCAAGGGCCCTCGCCTGGAGGCTCCTCCCCGCTTCCATGGTGATCCCACTCAGTGTCGGGGTTTTCTCAATCAGTGTACCCTACACTTCAAATCTTGGGGCATATGTTCGCTTCTGACCGTGCCAAAATGGGCTTCATTATGTCACATCTAGCAGGAGAGGCTCTCACCTGGCTGAACCCGTGATGGGAGAGAGGAGACCCGCTGGTTAATAATCTTCCATCTTTCTTAGAGACTTTTCTCAGGACCTTCGATGAACCTGGCCGTGTGATGTCGACCGCCTCTGCCTTGCTTCGCTTATGCCAAGGAACTCTCACGGTAGCTGAGTATACTGTTAAGTTCCGTACTCTCTCATCTGAGTTATCCTGGAACAATGAGGCCTTGGTGGCTACTTTCTGGGAAGGTCTCTCTGGAAAAATCAAGGATGAGCTGGTGGGAAGAGACAGGCCTAACACCTTGTGTGAGCTGATATCCTTTGCAACCCGGATTAACCTGCGATTTCAGGAGCATTCTATGGTGATCAAGCGAGACAAGAAGTTCTACCACCCGGACTCTGGTTCTTCCAAAATGGCCACCTCACCCCCTCCTCCCGAAGCGATGGAGGTTGACCGAGTAAGTTTGGCCAGCCGCTGCCAGGAGGCGCGTCGCAAAGAAGGAAGTTGTCTGTATTGTGGTAGTTCCAAACACCTGATCTGCTCCTGTCCAAAGAAGTCGGGAAACTACAGTGCCTAGGCTCGGTGGGAGAGGCCGCCCTAGGTAGATAATATTCCTCTCCTTCATTGCAGATCTTGGTCTCCGTGTCCTGCGGAGCAATAAAATTTTCTGGACTCTGTCTGTTGGATTCCGGAGCCGCCGGGAATTTTATCCAGCAGACACTTGTGGATCATTACCGCTTACCAGTCCAGGCTCTTCCCAACCCATTGCGGGTGACCGCTGTTGATGGCAAGCCACTGACCGAACCAGTCCAGTTCCAGACTGAGCCAGTGGAACTCTGGGTAGGTCTAATGCATTCTGAACAAATCCGTTTTTATGTGTACCTTGGTTTGTCTCACCCCTTGCTTTTAGGTTTGCCTTGGCTCCAGAAACACGAACCAGTCCTTAATTGGAGAACAGGCGAAATTCTGCGTTGGGGAGATTCCTGCTCTGACCATTGCTTAACCCGGATTGAACCAGTTTCACCTCCTGTCCAACCTGCTGCCCTGCCAGGGTTACCATCCGCTTACTGGTCCTTCTCGGATGTCTTTGGGAAAAAGGAGGCTGAGAGAATTCCCCCCCACAGGTCATATGACTGTCCAATAGATCTTTTTCCTGGAACATCTCCTCCCCATTGGAGAGTTTACCCTCTTTCCCAGGCAGAGACTCAAGCTATGTCGGACTACATCCAGGAGAATTTGGCCAGAGGATTTATCCGAAAATCATCATCACTGCCAAGAGCAGGATTCTTCTTCGTGAAGAAAAAGGACGGATCCTTGCGGCCCTGTATTGACTACCGGGGACTGAATCAGATCACGGTAAAAAACAGATAACCCTTGCCTCTCATTTCATAGAAATCGTAAATCATAGAATCGTAGAGTTGAAAGGGACCTTGTTGTGAGTTCATTTTCCCCTTCGTCACTGAGGTCTGGTGAAGTCCCTATTCTGGTAAAGGAAGGTAATGAGCCTGATTATCAGGCACCTGAGACTAATGAGGATGACTGGCTGAGTGGAGTCACTGACTGGATATAAGGCTGCCGACGCCCTTCTGCCCTGCGGGTGATTTCTCTGTGGACTTCTAGGACACCAGTCTGATTCCTGCTTCCCTAAAGCTAAGTTTTCTGCTTTGCCTGTTTGCATTTATGTTTTGTTTTTGTTTTCCTTGCTTTTCTGGATTCTGCCATTCCCTGCTGGGGTGAGCTGAATCTTCTTTTGCCGGTTGCTCTGTCTTCAGAATATTCCTGAGTACTGACATAGCTTTTTTGAAGCTTAGCGTCTTCAGGGCCTTTTTCACTGTCAGTCTGTTGGCCCTTATTTTCATAGGGTTTTTCACGGATTGCAGACAGCAGCCTTCCTGTCCTTTCCTATCTAGGTAGTTTGGGCCCCGTCTTTGCTCAGTCTATCTTTCTGTCTGTGTTAGTGTTTTCATCTTGCTTCACCGTCATTATATGTTGGGGGCTGCCTATTGTTTTGGGGTCTGCTCTGGGGCAGTTTAGATTTCCCCTTTCTTTCTGTAGGCCTATTTAATTCTCCGGCTGTGATCGAGGGGTCTAGGGCATCGTAGGAACCCCCCACGGCTACTGTTAGTTGTTGTGATAGGATCAGGGGTCTGCAATCCGATAGCTGCCAACTGCTCTGGTTTTCTGGACAGCTAGCATTTCTGTTTTTGCCTCCTACAGTGACTCAATCATAACAGAATCACCCACCTTACCGCAGATCCTAGGGTACTCAATGGCAGGAAAGAATTGTGTTTAAAAAAAAAAAAAAAGTGTGTATATTCTTTCCTCTATATCTCTGAGGCCGTAGGGGGAATTTTTTTTTCTCTCAATGGAGATAAAGCAATTGTCTGATCGTGTGGAGCAGCTCGCTGCAGAAGTGCGGGGAATTTCAGCCTACCTTGCTCGTTCGCATGCTGTTGAACCAAAGATCCCTACACCTGATGTATTTTTTGGGGATCGATCTAAATTTTTGAGTTTCAAAAATAATTGTAAATTATTTTTTGCCTTGAAGCCTAACTCCTCAGGGAGCTCCACGCAGCAGGTTAAAATTGTCATCTCTTTGCTGCGTGGCGATCCCCAGGATTGGGCGTTTTCTTTGAAACCAAATGATCCTATTCTGACTAATGTGAACGCATTCTTTCAAGCTTTGGAGTTGTTGTATGACGAACCCAATGCTATTGATCAGGCTGAAAAGACCCTGTTGGCATTAAACCAGGGTCGAGATTCTGCAGAGTTGTACTGTCAAAAGTTCCGAAAGTGGGCGGTCCTTACTACCTGGAATGATAATGCCTTGGCTGCTCTCTTTCGGAAGGGTTTGTCAGAAGCCGTAAAAGATACTATGGTGGGATTTCCTGTTCCCTCTGGTCTGGACGATTCTATGTCATTAGCCATTCAGGTTGATCGGCGTTTACGTGAACGCAGGATTGCACGAGAGGTGTTGCCACCGGTTGAGCAGACGTCTGAACCTATGCATTGTGATAGAGTTTTGTCTAAGGCGCAACGTCAGGAGTTCAGAAGGCGTAATAAGCTGTGTTTTTTCTGTGGAGATGCCTCGCATATTATTTCTGTTTGTCCTAAAGGAGAGAAACGCTTTGCACACACGTTTTCTGTTGGTGGTGTTCAACCTAAGTTTCTTCTGGCAATTACTCTGATCTGCTCCCTGTCCACATTTTCCGCCAAGGCTTTTGTGGATTCGGGAGCAGCGCTAAACCTAATGGACTTGGATTTTGCTAAACGTTGTGGATTTCCGATGACACCTCTGCAGACGCCTATCCCTTTGAGGGGGATTGATGCTACTCCTTTGGCTAAAAATAAACCTCAGTTTTGGACCCAGGAGGTCATGCGGGTCGCCCCAGACCATCAAGAAAATTGCAGATTTTTGGTGTTGCATGGTCTGCATGATGCCGTTGGTCTGGGGTTTCCCTGGTTGCAAATTCATAATCCAGTTTTGGATTGGAAGTCTGTGTCTGTGGTGAGTTGGGGTTGTCGGTGTGCCTTTAGTGAGGCTCCGGTTTTTTCCACCTCTCCTCAGTCGCATGATGTTCCTGACTATTTGGCGGACTTTTATGATGTATTTAGTGAGAATGAGTCTGCATCCTTGCCTCCTCATAGGAGTTATGACTGTGCAATTGAACTAAGCCCGGGGTGTAAATTTCCCAAGGGTCGGCTCTTCAATTTATCTGTACCCGAGCACGAGGCTATGCGGTCCTATATTAAGGAGGCGTTGGAGAAGGGTCATATTAGACCATCCTCTTCACCCTTAGGTGCCGGTTTTTTTTTTGTGGCCAAAAAGGATGGTTCTTTAAGGCCTTGTATTGATTATCGTGCCCTCAATAACATTACTATTAAATATCAGTATCCGTTACCCCTGATTTCGGATCTATTCTCTAGAGTTAGAGGTGCTTGCTGGTTTACCAAGCTTGACCTCAGGGGGGCGTATAATCTTATCCGCATTAAGGGGGGGATGAATGGAAGATGGCGTTTAATACTCCGGAGGGACATTTTGAGTACCTGGTGATGCCTTTTGGGCTCACTAATGCCCCTTCTGTCTTCCAGTGCTTCATGAACGATATTTTCCGAGACTTTGTCAATAAATTTTTGATTATCTATCTGGATGATATTTTGATCTTCTCCAAGGATTGGGATTCTCATGTGGAACATATTCGGACTGTGTTCCGGATCTTGAGGGAGAATTCCCTGTATGTCAAAGGATCGAAATGCCTTTTTGGAGTACAGAGGATTTCATTTTTGGGATTTATTTTGTCTCCGTCAACTATTGAAATGGACCCGGCCAAGGTACAGGCCATTTATGATCGGGTTCAGTCCACTTCTTTGAAGGCCCTCCAGAAGTTTTTGGGTTTTGCTAATTTTTATCGGAAATTTATAGCAAAATTTTCTAGTATTGCCAAGCCATTGACTGATCTGACTAAGAAGGGTGCTGATGTGTTGAATTGGTCTCCGGAGGCTGTTGCTTCCTTTCAGGAGCTGAAGCGAAGATTTACCTCCGCCCCGGTTTTGCGGCAACCTGATGTCTCACTCCCGTTCCAGGTAGAGGTGGATGCTTCTGAGATTGGTGCAGGAGCTGTTTTGTCCCAAAAGGATCCTGTAACATCTAAAATGAATCCCTGTGCTTTCGTTTCCCGAAAGTTCTCTCCATCTGAATGTAACTATGATGTGGGGAATCGGGAACTGTTGGCCATGAAATGGGCATTTGAGGAGTGGAGACATTGGTTGGAGGGAGCTAAACATCAAGTTGTGGTCCTCACTGACCACAAGAATTTGATTTACCTAGAGTCGGCTAAACGCTTGAACCCTAGACAGGCTAGGTGGGCCTCGTTTTTTACACGTTTTGATTTTGTGGTCTCTTTTCTTCCTGGAACTAAGAATGTCAAGGCAGACGCCCTCTCTAGGAGTTTCTTTGCTGATTCTCCTGTGGTGACCAAGTCTGCTACCATCTTAGGCGAAGGGGTAGTTCTTTCTGCCATCTCGCCTGATTTGAGACTTGCTCTGCAAGAGTTCCAGGAGGACAAACCTGAGTGTTGTACCAGTGGAAAGTTGTATGTTCCTGACCAGTGGAAGAAGAGAGTGATGTCTGAAGTTCATTGCTCTGCATTGGCTGGTCATCCAGGTATTTTTGGTACTAGAGATCTGGTGAGTCGCTCTTTTTGGTGGCCCACCTTGTCTCATGATGTCAGGAATTTTGTGCAGTCCTGTGGGACTTGCTCCCGGTCTAAATCTTGTTCTCGCTCTAGTGGGTTGTTGATGTCTTTGCCGGTCCCCGGAAGGCCATGGACCCATATTTCAATGGATTTCATCTCTGATATGCCGGTCTCTCAAAGAATGACTGTTATTTGGGTGATTTGTGATAGGTTCTCTAAGATGGTTCATCTTGTACCACTCCCTAAGTTGCCATCTTCCTCTGAGTTGGTGCCCCTGTTTTTGCAACAGGTGGTTCGCTTGCACGGGATTCCTGAGAACATTGTATCTGACAGAGGAGTTCAGTTTGTGTCTAGATTTTGGAGGACTTTCTGTTCCAAGCTGGGAATTCAGTTGTCCTTCTCCTCTGCTTTTCACCCTCAGACCAATGGGCAGACAGAGAGAACAAACCAGACCTTGGAGTCATATTTGAGATGTTTTATTTCCGCTGATCAGGATGATTGGGTTTCATTTTTGCCCTTGGCCGAATTTGCTTTAAATAATAGAGCTAGTTCTGCCACTTTGATGTCACCTTTTTTTTGTAACTTTGGGTTTCATCCTCGATTTTCTTCAGGGCAGGTGGAGCCTTCTGCCTGCCCAGGTGTTGACACTGTGGTGAAGAGAATGCACCAGATCTGGGACCAAGTGGTGGATAAGTTATCTCTCTCCCAGGAAAAGGCCCAGCGGTTTTCCAATCGACATAGGACCATTGGTCCCCAGTTTAAGATTGGTGATATGGTGTGGTTATCATCAAAAAATATTGCTATGAAGGTGGCTTCTCCTAAGTTTAAGCCTAGATTTATTGGACCTTACAAGATTTTGGAGATTATTAATCCGGTCTCTTTTCGTTTAGCTCTTCCTGTCACATTTAAAATCCATAATGTGTTCCATAAGTCCTTGTTGAAGAGGTTTGTTGAACCAGTTGTTCCTGGGGTGGCACCTCCAGACCCTGTATTGGTTGAAGGTAACATGGAATAGGAGGTAGAGAAAATACTGGATTCCCGTCTGGCTAGACGGAGACTCCAGTATTTGGTTAAGTGGAAGGGTTATGGTCAGGAGGATAATTCCTGGGTCTCCGCCTCTGATATTCATGCCAAAAGATTGGTGCGTGCCTTTCATCGGGCTCACCCTGATCGCCCTGGTGGCGTGGTTGAGGGTTCGGTGACCCCATCCTCAAGGGGGAGGTACTGTTGTGATTTCATTTTCCCCTTCGTCACTGAGGTCTGGTGAACTCCCTATTCTGGTAAAGGAAGGTAGTGAGCCTGATTATCAGGCACCTGAGACTAATGAGGATGACTGGCTGAGTGGAGTCACTGACTGGATATAAGGCTGCCGACGCCCTTCTGCCCTGCGGGTGATTTCTCTGTGGACTTCTAGGACACCAGTCTGATTCCTGCTTCCCTAAAGCTAAGTTTTCTGCTTTGCCTGTTTGCATTTATGTTTTGTTTTTGTTTTCCTTGCTTTTCTGGATTCTGCCATTCCCTGCTGGGGTGAGCTGAATCTTCTTTTGCCGGTTGCTCTGTCTTCAGAATATTCCTGAGTACTGACATAGCTTTTTTGAAGCTTAGCGTCTTCAGGGCCTTTTTCACTGTCAGTCTGTTGGCCCTTATTTTCATAGGGTTTTTCACGAATTGCAAACAGCAGCCTTCCTGTCCTTTCCTATCTAGGTAGTTTGGGCCCCGTCTTTGCTCAGTCTATCTTTCTGTCTGTGTTAGTGTTTTCATCTTGCTTCACCGTCATTATATGTTGGGGGCTGCCTATTGTTTTGGGGTCTGCTCTGGGGCAGTTTAGATTTCCCCTTTCTTTCTGTAGGCCTATTTAATTCTCCGGCTGTGATCGAGGGGTCTAGGGCATCGTAGGAACCCCCCACGGCTACTGTTAGTTGTTGTGATAGGATCAGGGGTCTGCAATCCGATAGCTGTCAACTGCTCTGGTTTTCTGGACTTAGCTAGCATTTCTGTTTTTGCCTCCTACGGTGACTCAATCATAACAGGACCTCCTGGGCCATCTGGTCCAACCCCCTGCTCAAAGCAGGATTCGCTAAATCATCCCAGTCAGATGTCTGTCCAGCCTCTGTTTGAAGACTTCCATTGAAGACTTCCATTTCAGAACTGTTCAACCGCCTCCGAGGGGCCAAAATATTCACCAAGCTGGATCTCAGAGGTGCCTACAATTTGATCCGAATCAGGGAAGGAGACGAATGGAAAACAGCCTTCAACACCCGTGATGGTCACTACGAGTACCTGGTAATGCCGTTTGGCCTAAGCAATGCACCTGCTGTTTTCCAAGAGTTCTTCAATGATATTT
The DNA here is from genome assembly GCF_039654945.1 of Dendrobates tinctorius. NCBI lineage: Eukaryota > Metazoa > Chordata > Amphibia > Anura > Dendrobatidae > Dendrobates > Dendrobates tinctorius. The sequence continues at coordinate 18,604,015 of NW_027361731.1, read as the reverse complement.
TCAGGGATCTACTCTATACCTGTGTTGTTGTCTACCTGGACGACATTCTGATTTTTTCTACTAAATTGGCCACGCACCGGAGAAAAATACACCTTGTCTTACAGAGGCTCAGAGAGAACAGACTGTATGCCAAGTTTGAGAAATGCCTCTTTGAACAATCCTCTTTACCTTTCCTCGGTTACATAGTTTCCTCCACAGGATTGAAGATGGATCCAGAGAAGCTATCGGCTGTACTCAGGTGACCTCGTCCGTCTGGGCTAAAGGCCATACAGCGATTCCTGGGCTTCGCCAACTACTACAGACAATTCATTCCTAATTTTTCCACCCGAGTGGCGCCCATCTCAGCTCTGACCCAGAAGGGTACAAATCCCAAGGATTGGTCTCCTGATGCAGAGGAGGCTTTTGTTTCTCTCAAAAAGGCCTTTGCTGTCTCACCTGTCCTCCATCGTCCTAACTCTAATGAACAATTTTTTCTTGAGGTTGATGCTTCCTCCGTAGGTGTGCGAGCAGTACTTACCCAGAAATCGTCCACTGTTCGGATGAACTCATGTGTTTTTTTTTCCAAGGTTTTTTCTTCCGCATAGAGGAATTATTCTGTTGGAGATCGGGAGTTGTTGGCTATCAAATTGGCTCTGCAGGTGTGGAGGCATCTTCTTGAAGGAGCTCTTCATCAGGTAGTCATATACACTGATCACAAAAACCTTCCTTACCTCCGGACCGCGCAGAGGCTGAATCCCCGTCTAGCCCGCTGGGCTTTGATTTTGCTCGATTTAATTTTGTTCTTCATTTTCGCCCAGCTGACAAAATTGTCAAAGCAGCACTTTCCAGAGCCTTTCTGCCTCCAGATCAAGAAGAAGAACCGCAGCACATCATTGAACCCTCAAGATTAGTTGCTGTCGCTTTTGCTGTTCTTACCCGGCTTCCCCCTGGGAAGACTTTCGTGTCTGCTCCTGAACGTACTCGTGTCCTTCGGTGGGGTCACTCCTCCAAGTTGACTGGTCACGCCGGTCGGAGGAAGACTTTGCAACTCATCACCCAATACTACTGGTGGCCTGCTATGGCTAAGGATATCCAGGAGTACGTCACAGCCAGTCCATCCTGTTCCCGCAACAAGACTGTCAAACGTCTCCCAGCATGTAGGCTTCAGCCCCTACCCATTTCATGCGCTCCTTGGCAGCACATCGCGATTGGACTTTCATCACAGATCTCCCAATCTCATCTGGCTGTTCTGTGGTGTGGGTAGTGGTGGATCGCTTTTCTAAGATGGCTCACTTCATTCCGCTATCCGGTCTTCCAACTGCTCCTGAACTGGTGGATCTGTTCATCCGGCACATCTTCCATCTCCATGGTTTCCCTCTCCACATCGTGTCCGACAGAGGAGTCCAGTTCACCTCAAAGTTCTGGAGAGCACTTTGTAAACAGGTACGAATTGAACTAGACTTTTCCTCGGCATACCATCCCCAGTCCAATGGACAAGTGGAGAGGACTAATCGAATCCTGGCTGGATTTCTGCGTCACTTTGTCAACGTGCATCATGACGACTGGGTAGACTTACTGTCCTGGGCTGAATTTTCCTACAACAACCAAGTAAGTGAATCTTCTGGAAAGTCTCCCTTTCAGATTGTCTTTGGACTGCAACCCGGAATACCTCTTCCCATTTCCAGATCATCTGGCGTTCCGGCTGCCGATACTTTCTCTGAAGATTTTTCTAAGGTTTGGACGGACACCAAAACTGCTTTGAGGAAAGCCTCCCAGCGCATGAAGAGGCATGCAGACAAGAGACGTTTGGATGTGCCTACCTTTCGCCCCGGAGACAAAGTATGGCTCTCCTCCAAGTATATCCGTCTGAAGTTGTCATCCTACAAATTGGGCCCCCGGTTCATTGGACCATTTGAAGTCTTGAAACAAATTAATCCAGTCTCTTACAAGCTGAAGTTGCCTTCTTCTTTACGTGTGCCTAACTCCTTTCATGTTTCTCTCCTCAAACCAGTAGTTTTGAGCTCCTTCTTTAAGGCTCCGAGTACCACTCCTGACCCTGTCTCGGAGGATGATGTTTTTGAGGTAAAACATATCCTGGCCATTAAGAAAGTAAGGGGTAAGACTTTTTACCTGGTGGACTGGAAGGGCTATGATCCTGAGGAGAGATCTTCGGAGCCTAGAGAGAACATCCAGGCTCCTCTTCTTCTTAAAAGATTTCACGCAGGCTTGAAAAAGAGGGGGCATAAATAGGGGAATACTGTTACACCCAGTCCCTGTCCTGGCTCTGCCCCCTGACCTGCCACTGCTCCCGATTCAGGGCACTCACCTCTTGCCTTACATGCTGTCCCTATGCAGCAGCCAGCTCCCTGTGTGTCCCATCCTGCTTCTCAGCGTGCAGTTCACTCCCCTTCGCCCACTTCCTGGCGTCCTGTCGGCAGGTCGTCAGCCAGAGCTATTAGGGCATGCGCGCATGCTCCTCTGGCTTCTTAAAGGGACAGCGTGTATTTTTCAAAGTGGGTAATTACCCAATGGCAGCGCATTGCCTGGTATTTCGGGCCTCTCCTCCATAGGGAGAGCGCCGTAGCAACAAGTATCAATCATTGCTACATCCGGTTCTGTTGCAAACCTGTCTGCGCTGCGTTAGCAGTCTCTGTGCATTATCTCATGCTGTCTGTCTCCACAGAAATATCCGTATCCTGATAACCCTGGTTATATCTGCAAGCCTCTGAGCAAAAGCCATCCCGTTCCGCCGACAGCCATCCGAGTCCGAGGACTGTGACAAGGTTACTGGAGCCAGCTACTTACCAACTACCCGGATCCAGGACCCGTCTCATTACGGACTCTGCTATCATTTCTGTTATCCCTTTTGGTCCCAGTGGGACAGCTGCCACATGTTCAGGGTCTAACTGGAGGTAGCACCTGTGTCCTCCGAGTATTCCATTCTGGTCCTGTTTGAGGGACTTTACTACGAGTACCCGGGGCTCACTTGTTACGCCCCCTTCGGAGCCCCCCCGGACCGTGGTCCCGAGGTTCCACTTTAGAAATAAAAAATGAATGTGAACTTCACCATCTCTGCCTTCGCTTCCATTCGTTACAATATCGTTTGGCATGGTTGCCAAAAAGTTCGATTTTGGTTTCATCTGACCAGAGCACCTTCTTCCATATGTTTGGTGTGTCTCTCAGGTGGCTTGTTGCAAACTTTAAACGACACTTTTTATGGATATCTTTGAGAAATGGCTTTCTTCTTGCCACTCTTCCATAAAGGCCAGATTTGTGCAGAGTACGACTGATTGTTGTCCTATGGACAGACTGTCCCACCTCAGCTGTAGATCTCTGCAGTTCATCCAGAGTGATCATGGGCCTCTTGGCTGCATCTCTGATCAGTCTTCTCCTTGTTGGAGATGAAAGTTTAGAGGGACGGCCGGGTCTTGGTAGATTTGCAGTGGTATGATACTCCTTCCATTTCAATATGATCACTTGCACAGTGCTCCTTGGGATGTTTAAAGTTTTGGAAATCATTTTGTATCCAAATCTGGCTTTAAACTTCTCCACAACAGTATCACGGACCTGCCTGTTGTGTTCCTTGGTCTTCATGATGCTCTCTGTGCTTCACACAGAACCCTGAGACTATCACAGAGCAGGTGCATTTATATGGAGACTTGATTACACACAGGTGGATTATATTTATCATCATTAGTCATTTAGGACAACATTGGATCATTCAGAGACCCACAATGAACTTCTGAAGTGAGTTTTCTGCACTAAAAGTAAAGGGGCCGAATAATATTGCACGCCCCACTTTTCCGTTTTTGTATTTCCACAAAAATTTAAAATAACTAATAAATTTCGTTCAACTTCACAATTGTGTCCCACTTGTTATTGATTCTTCACCAAAAATTTATATTTGGTATCTTTATGTTTGAAGCATGATATGTGGGAAAAGGTTGAAAAGTTCCAGGGGGCCAAATACTTTTGCAAGGCACTGTATCTATAAATAGACAGATAGGGTGAAATCATAGAGAGCGATGTGGGAAAAGCAAATGTTTTAAATACTTTTTTTCTCAACAGTGTTCACACAGGAAAAGGATTTGCCAGGGGAAATGCAGAGTGATAATGTAAACTCCTCATTAAGTATTACCTGCCTAACCCAGGAAGAAGTGCAGAACCGCCTTAGTAAGATTAAAATTGACAAATCACCAGGCCCTGATGGCATTCACCCTCGGGTCTTAAGGGAGTTAGGTAATGTGATAGACAGGCCTCTATTCCTTATATTTAAAGACTCTATAGAAACAGGGTCTGTTCCTTTTGATTGGCGGCAAGCAAATGTGGCACCAATATTCAAAAAGGGGTGTAAAAGGAAACCTGGAAACTATAGGCCGGTAAGCTTAACATCTGTTGTGGGTAACATTTTTGAAGGGTTTCTAAGGGATACCATTATGGAATATCTCAATGTTAATAAATGTTTAACTCCATATCAACATGGATTTATGAAGGATCGCTCCTGTCAGACTAACCTGATCAGCTTCTATGAGGATGTAAGCTCTCAAATGGACCAAGGAGAATCATTGGATGTCATTTATCTCGACTTCTCTAAAGCATTTGACACTGTCCCACATAAAAGATTGGTAAGTAAGATGAGAAAGCTTGGGCTAGGGGAAATTGTGTGTAGATGGGTAGGTAGCTGGCTTAGTGATAGAAAGCAAAGAGTGGTTATTAATGGGGCATACTCAGATTGGGCCAGGGTTACTAGTGGGGGACCACAGGGGTCTGTATTGGGCCCCCTACTATTTAATATATTTATTAATGATCTAGTGGATGGCTTACACAGTAAAATATCAGTATTTGCAGATGATACAAAGCTATGTAAGGTAGTTAACACGAAGGAGGACAGTTTGCAACTACAGACAGATTTGAGTAAATTGGAGAATTGGGCTGAAAAATGGCAAATGAGGTTTAACACAGATAAGTGTAAGGTTATGCACATGGGAAGGAGAAACAGATGCTACAATTACTTACTAAATGGGAAACTGCTGGGGAAATCAGACATGGAAAAAGACTTAGGCCTCTTTCACACATCAGGTTTTCGCCGTCAGGCGCGATCCGGCGCTTTTGACAAAAACCGTATCCGGCGAAATGCAATGCCGGATCCGTTTTCCCCCCCATTGACTTGCATTTGCGCCGGATCGCGCCGGATGGCCATGCGTTTCATCCGGTTTTCGCCGGATCCGGCAATGTGTCGCGATCCGGCGTCTGGAAAAAACGGTGACTGTAACGTTTTTTGTCTCCGTCGAAAAAGCCGGACACGCCGGATCCGGCGCGTCCGGCTTTTTCACACAACGAAAGCCTATGAGCGCCGCAATGCGCCAGATCCGGCTAAAGCCGGATCCGTCGGCCGGATCCGGTTTTTTGGTCTGAGCATGCTCAGTAGCTCTGCCCACAAGACATATATAAAAGCAAGACAGTGGGACCCACAGCCACACCCAACATGCCACCCAAGACAGCAACCAGGCGCAGGAGAAGGCAGGAGACCACTGCAGCACCATCCACACCACCACCACCCCAAATGGAGCAGCAAATAGAACATGCTGAGGAGGGGAGGCCAGCAGCAGATGAGAGACGGTAATTATCAAATCCCCCATTCCTCCAAACTAGGGCTATTGAATATCAAGATATTCATTGGCCCTTTGTTTCTCTTTATTCAACAGCCGCCCAAGAGATGCAGCAGCAGCAGCAGAAATGGCATCACTGGCAGCAGCTGGAACACCACCCACAGCCATGGAGACTGGCCAGCAAGAGGACAGCACATCTTCTGGGAGCCCTCCCTCGCATCGTCAGCGTTTGACGGTAAGTTTTTATTTCCAAAATCCATCTTCTCTGTAATATATGTCTATTCATTGCCTTTTATTTCAAAACAGGAATCACAAGATGAAGAGGAGCTCCCAGAAGAAGAAGGAAGGGGTGGACAGACACTTGGAGTGGGCTCACAATTCGTAAGTTTTTTGCATCAAACGCAGAAACACAACATCACACTACACACAACACATAGAAAACAATGTTCTGCAGACCACACACAGCAAACAAATGCCTACATCCAAAGACATAACTTTTTTTGTTTTCTTCTCTAGTCTTCCCAATCTGGTGCTTGGCCAAGAGGTCCTCGCAGTGCCTCCCAGGGTCGTCGGCGACAGCAACGCGGCGGTCACCAGCGTGTAAGTATAAATATTTTTGCTTTGTTTTTTTGCACTTTTTATTTCATTTCTTTTGTGGAGGCTAATTATGTTATTTTTGTCTTTTTCTTTAACAGCCTTCACAGCGTGCTCCCGACTCTGACGGTGAGGATGGAGGGATTGATGTGGACCGCCTCATCGATCTCGTCAGAGAAAGGGAGCCGCTCTGGAATATGGCTGACCGCCGCCACGCTGACCTGATTGTTACCCAACGACTCTGGGAGGAAATCTGTTCTCTCCTTGTGGGCCGCTGGGAGGACCTCGAAGCTCGGGCCCAGATTAAAGAGCGTAAGTATATACAGTACCGGTTGCTTGATGTAAACCAGTGTTTCCCGAACTCCAGTCCTCGTGGTCCCCACGGATCATGTGTTCAGGATTTCTATTTACTATAGAAATCATGAAAACATGACCCCTGGGGACCATGAGGACTGGAGTTTGGGAAACACTGATGTTGTATACTAACCACTCCTTTCTTGTTTCAGGGAACAGAATTGTGAATCGGTGGCGGTCTGTGAGGGATCGTTTCAAGAAGGAGTTCAATAAAGAGATGCGGGCCCCGAGTGGATCTGGAGGACGCAGGAGCAAGTACAAGTACGCAGAAGCCCTGTCGTTCCTCCGGGAAACAATGGTCACCAGAAGGTAAATATTACACACCACATGTGAAAAAAAATGTTAGATGTAACTTTTTTTTTTCAGCCAGGGCCATACCATGTCAGTATTTTAATTGTTTTTTTTTCTCTTTATTCCACAGCACGGTGAGCAGCACTCGGGAGCCGGCACGATTGGACCCTTCTGAGGCGATCCCTGAGGAGACCGGCACCGAGGGACACTTCGACCGCCCCGGTACATCTGCACCTTCCCAGCCTTCCCACACATTCGACCCATCTGTCCCATCCACCAGCACAGGAGCATCGTGGCCGCCTACATTACATGAAGCTGCTGGTGAGGAGATCGCTTTCCCTTTACCCCACCCTTCTGCCCCTGCCACCTCTAGTACACCTGCGGGTACTGGGCGGCAGCGGCAGAGGGGTCAGGAAAAGACTTATGCGCCAGAGTTCTTGCATCTGAATGCATCTTTCCAGAACTGTCTAAAAGTCTTGTCAGAGCAAATATCCGCAGGCTATCAGCAGATCAACTCCAGCATTCTGGAGGTGAAGACACTTCTGCAAACCATGCATTCAGAAGCAAGATCTTCGCCAAACCACACCTTTTTCAGGTCTGTTGTGGAGCGCATGGAAACGCTCTCTCCTGCCCAGCAGATGCATGTAATGCATTCATGCCACGCTGCTCTCCAGCAAGTTACCTCCCAACCTCCTCCTCCTCCCACCACAGTAGTTCCTCCACCTGCACCCCCTCCAGCCACTTTCCATCCTCCCCCTCCTATTACATCTACACCCCCTCCAGCCACTTTCCATCCTCCCCCTCCTATTACATACCATCCACCTCCAGCCACTTTCCATCCTCCCCCTCCTATTACATACCATCCACCTCCCCAGCACCATCCACCTCCCCAGCACCATCCACCTCCCCAGCACCATCCACCTCCCCAGCACCATCCACCTCCCCAGCACCAGCAACCTCCCCAGCACCAGCAACCTCCCCAGCACCAGCAACCTCCACAGTACCTGCAAACTCCCCAGTACCAGCAACCTCCCCAGTACCAGACATCTCCCCACTTCCAGCAACCTGCCCCGTACCAGACATCTCCCCACTTCCAGTAACCTGCCCCGTACCAGACATCTCCCCACTTCCAGCAACCTGCCCCGTACCAAACTCCTTCCCCATACAACTTGCCATCAACATCATCTGCTCCTACAGTCCCTGCCCAACCCTCCACTCCACCACCCACCACCTCTTCTGCTTCCCACATGTCCACCCATTCTGTAGTTTTTTCCACACCTTCACCTCTAACTGTTCCTTCCCCACCACGATCCCAGTCCTCTCTCCACACTCCCAGTGTCAAAGTGTCCCGCAGCCCCTACAGCAGTATTTCCACCACACACTACACAGAATTATAATGTGTGTATTTAAATAAAAATGACCAGTTTTATGGTTTCAGTTTTATAGTTTCAAAGTTTTATTAAACAAGTTTATTAAAATTTTAAAAAAGTTTACTAAAAAAACCATTTTTCAATAAAAGTTAAATTATTTTACACTGGTTGTCTGTCATTTCTTTCTGCGGCGAAAAAGGTTAAATACAGGGTATTTAAAAGGTGAAATGGTATTCAAAACTAGGTATATAACTGTGGGTAAATTTTAGCTTTTTGCCACAGTTGTGTTCCTGGTTGTGTTTGAAGCAAAGTATTTCACCTAAAAAGTTGTGTTTATTGTTGGTGATTTCCTAACAATGTACACAACTTTTGTTAAAAGGTGAAATACTTTGCATAAAACACAACCAGGTACACACCTGTGGCCTAAAGCTAAAAATAGAGACCATGACAAGATAGCCAACTTTGGTTGGCAAAGGTATATACTGTTGGTCCAGAAGGTACACAAGTTTGGTTAGGGCACAAATCTTTCACACTCTGTCATCCTGCCAGTGTACTCTGCCTTGAGGTGACATAAAGTATAGTGCAAAATTGTCCCTCATTACTGAAACCGTCACAGAACTTCTAGTGGTAATGTCATGGTAATCTTGCAAGGTGGTTTCTTCAGAGGTGTCCTCAATGGAAATGGGTTCCTTGCAGATAACAAAATTGTGGAGTACCACGCACGCTTTGATCACCTCGTCCACAGTTTCTGTCTTGAGGTTGATCGCAGTCAATAGGACCCGCCATTTGGCTGTCAGAATACCAAAGGTACATTCAACCATTCTTCTTGCTCTTGTGAGGCGGTAATTAAAAATGCGTTTTGGTCTTGTCAATCCTCTGCTAGAGTACGGTTTCAAAAGGTGTTCTGACAGCTGGAAGGCTTCATCCCCTACACAGACAAATGGCATAGGTGGACCAGATGTTTGCGGCAGCGGTCTAGGTGGTGGGAACTGGAAGGTGTTTCCATACAGTTTAGGCCCCATGGCAGACAGTTTGAAAACTTGAGAGTCATTGGAGCGGCCATAGGCCCCAATATCAACCGCAATAAATTTGTATTCCGCGTCAGCGATGGCCATGAGGACAATTGAAAAATATTTCTTGTAATTGAAATATTCCGATCCCGATCCAGCTGGCTTTACAATGCGGATATGTTTCCCGTCCACAGCGCCCAAGCAGTTTGGAAACTGACATATCTGTTGAAACTTGTCAGCAATTTCAATCCACCTCTCTGTTGTGGGCTCTGGTAAAAACTCTTCAGCTAAGGAGTCCCACAGTGCACGGCATGTGTACTTCACAATTCCAGATATGGTGGAAATCCCGAGTCTGTACTGGAAATGCAGTGACGAAAGGGATTCTCCAGTTGCAAGAAATCTGTGGGGAATTAAAAAACAATAAATTAGTTTTAAATCACAGCATTACATACCAAAACTGACCTATAACACTTGGAGATACAAATTACCACCAACAAGATTGCAGTGAAAGTGTGCTCTGATGCGATCATATCCAATAAATGTGGCTTACCTTAAAGTCACCATCAGACGCTCTGCGGGTGAAACAGAGAAGCGGCAATAGGTGTCCGCTTTTCTTATGAGGTGTGCAATGCGCTCCACCAAGTAATCAAAATTCTCCATTTTCATCCTAACATATCCAAAAAATTTATCCGGGTTTCGTCGAAGGTCCATGCAGAGTGTAGAATAGACCCCACGCGTCATTCTCTTGGCTGTGATGGGGTGGATCCACAAACGTTGTCTACGATGCCTGATGCGCTGCTGTCTCGCTCTCTCCTTCTCCAGAACAATCACCCTCAAACGATTCGCCTCCGCTGTAAAATCCGCCAAATTCTTCAAAATATTTCCAATCACAACATCCATCTTCGCCAGTAACTTGCTCTTCTCTCCAACCTGCACTTTCTCCTCTACAACCTGTCAAAGAAGGGCTGTAGGAACACGCTATATATAGTTTTCCAGTAGCCAATCCCGTTCGGAAGGCCACAAGGGTCAATTTTAAAAACCGGATCCGGCGTAATCCGTCGAAAAAACGGATAGAAAAACGGATGAACCGGATGAGACGGATCCGGTTTTGTCTGTCCAGAAAAAGACGGATCCGGCAGAAAACCGGATCCGTCACATCCGGTTTTCAGAAACATTTGCCGGATCCGGCGTTCCGGCACGACGCTGGATCGCGCCTGACGCCGAAAACCTGATGTGTGAAAGTAGCCTTAGGCATCTTAGTCAATAAGAAGCTAAATTGGAGTAACCAGTGTCAGGCAGCTGCCACCAAAGCGAATAGGGTCATGGGATGCATTAGAAGAGGTCTGGGGACACGAGATGAAAACATAATTCTCCCTCTGTAGAAATCAATTATCAGACCACACTTGGAGTATTGTGTGCAATTTTGGACGTCGGTGCTCAGGAAAGATATTACTGAACTTGAAAGGGTTCAAAGGCGGCCTACTAAAATGATAAATGGAGTTGGTTCACTACAATACCCAGAAAGGTTATCAAAATTAGGTCTATTTACTCTAGAAAAGAGAAGACTTAGGGGAGACTTAATATATATGTACAAGTATATCAGAGGGCAATACAGAGATCTCTCCAATGAACTGTTTGTACCAAGGACTGTGACAAGAACAAGGGGGCATTCTCTTCGTTTGGAGGAAAGACAATTTCTGCACCAGCATAGAAGAGGGTTCTTCACGGTAAGAGCAGTGAGGCTCTGGAATTCTCTTCCTGAGGAAGTGGTGATGGCCAACTCACTGAATGAATGTAAGAAAGGAATGGATGCTTTTCTTGTGAGTAACAGTATAGAAGGTTACAAATAACAGAATTTTATTGGTAGATGGTTGACCCAGCTTAGGGGAAGGAAATTTTTTCCCTATAGAGAAAATTGGCTTCTACTCTGTGGGTTTTTTGCCTTCCCCAGGATCAACAATGTAGAACAGCTGCACTAAAATAGGCTGAACTAGATGGACATAAGGTCTTCCTTCAGTCTTCAAAACTATGCTACTATATCTATTTATAGATAGATCTATCTATAGATAGATCGATAGATATATAGATAGATAGATCGATAGATAATATCTATCTCTCTATCTGTGTGTGTAATGGAGTGTGGGTTGGACAAATGTAAAAAAAGAGGAGGTTGGGCAGAATTGACATCACAAATCTTTTTTTTGTTAAATACCATACCTTTATTTAGCTTACAAAAACGCAGACAATCTGCATGAAAAAAATGCATCAAAAATGAATTTATAGTTACTGGCTATTTGGCCAGACGTAGAGTTGGGTTTACTTAACCATCTGAACAGAGATGGTCTCCATTCGTGTTCAGAGAGACGTGCTATAACTTTCGTTATATAACTTTTACCTTGCGAGTATTGGAAGGGAGGGAATATGGCTTTGTGATATTTACATTCCAGCACCTCCATTGAGTACATTGGCCGCTCCGCCATATGGACTAAATATTTAATAGAGTGCCTTAGTAGAAGACAGGGTGAGAGTGTCCATCCTGAAAGTGGGGGTTACCAATTAGTGGGAGGAGGAGAGACACCTGAGGAGAGAGCCGGGACTGTCGATGTAACTTTTGCCATGCCCTCCATGTAGACATTAACAGTGGGTTGGCTCTTACCTCAACCGGCAGTTCAGTATGAGGGAGATGTAAGAGGACAGGGAGCGCCAGCTCCGGGGCAAGACAGCACTCCAAATTATGTTGGGTATAATAATACGGCCTTCCCTCCAGCCAATCCACCACCACCCGGAACAAGGATGCTAGGTTATACTGCCTAATATCGGGAAATATTATCCCTCCATTCCCCGTCAGCTTCTGGAGTAGTTTACAAGCTATGCGAGGTTTTTTACCCTCCCAAATAAACGAGCGATATAGATAATTATTGATCGGCTTCTCCTCTTTAGGAGCTAAATAAATTGGGAGAGTATGGAAGAGGTAGAGGAGACGTGGAAACTCCGCCACTTTAAGTTGGCTCTGCCCAGGTATGACAAGCTAAAATCTTTCCATTTGGCTAAAGTAGATTCTAAGTCTTTGAGGAATAATTTAATATTGCGACTAAACTGAAAGTGGCCGCGCTTAAAACGCTGTGTAATAAATGAATCCAAAACAAACTAAAAATGACAGTCAAACTTTAAAAGACAAACATTACTCACTATTGCGAAGACTGATTGTGGCTGATCATATCACTCTTAAAATCACGATTATTAAAAAGAAGAGTCTCTGAACTGAAGCAAAAAGGGAGCGTCCTCCCGTTTAACAAAAAGAACCAGCTCCCCGCAAGAGAGCGCGTCCCCCTGGGCGGCGGACAGCCACGGCCGATGGCGCCGCCGAACAGTAGCGTGGTGAGCAAGGGGCGTGACTGGCGGGGGGCGTGAATTGTGGGTGGTGACGTCACCGTGCAAGGACCAATCCTGACGCGTTTCGGGGGAGCCGTCCCCCTTCCTCAAAGGTATGGATCTTGCACTGCCACCCACACTCTATATACCCCTGCCTCCACAAGAAAATGACGCACACTTAACCCATTATGTAGCGCAACACCTTCAGACTAAATATTACTGAAAAAACAATAAAAAACTAAACTTTATTCAAACAAGAAATTAACAAATAAAACAATTAAAACCAAATATAGATTACTTAAAATCAATTATAATACAAATAACACAGACTCCACACCCCCCGAAAATATTTCAGTTGGTAGTTATAGTTCCAGCAATAAATAGTAAATAAATAAATAATATCCAGAGGGGCAGTCCTTCTTAACTGCAGAGAAGCCAAAAAAGATCTTTTTGTTATTATTATAGGGAAAAGAATCCTACATACAAAAAGAGAAAAAAAGGAGATAATATATATGGATCACAAAGCATAAAGTTCGATTTCATGATTAAGCCCATTTGGCACCAAACTATCCAATGTAAAAATCCACCTGGATTCAACCCTCGACATACTCTTAATATAGTCACCACCCCTCGGATTTTTTTGAACCTTTTGAATGCCAAAAAAGGTGGACCCCATACTTGTCTTGCCATGTTTCTCCACGAAGTGGCGAGACAGTGGATGTCCTAAAAATCCCTTAGAGATATTGTTCAAATGTTCTTTTATTCTCTCTTTAAGTTTTCTTTTCCTACGACCAACATAAAACTTATTACAGGGACATTTTACTAAATAAATAACCCCCGTAGAGTGGCATGTTAAATTGTCCTTAATATGGAACATCTCAGTTTTTTCCATATTCCAAAAAGTAGTCTGCGTGATTCTCTTATTTCTCACCCTTTCTCTACGAATTGAGCTTGTAAAAAACTGGCTTCAATATCAAAATCACTATCTTTAGTACAATTGCGTCTGATGCGCATAAATTGGCTCTTTGGAATATTTGAAAGCCACAAAGGGAGATGACAACTATTCATGTGAATATAACTATTACAGTCCACATCCTTATGATAACATTTGGTATAAATGGAGTTATTTTCCACAAAAATATTAAGATCCAAAAAATTGATGTTAGTGGGACTAATACTGGAGGTAAATTCTAAACCAAACGAATTGTCATTAATCTCTTTCAAAAAGGAATCTAAACTGATCTGGGACCCCTGCCAAATAAAGAGCACATCATCAATAAAACGCCGCCAATATAATAATCCCTCTCTCAAATGGCCATTATGAAAAATATTGGACTCCTCCCACCTTCCAACAAATAAATTTGCATAACTTGGGGCAAATTTTGTTCGTAGAGAAAGGGTATGATGTATCCATTGTAGATCAAGCAAGACTTGTAGCAAAATCGGCTTCTAGGAGTAGGCTGATTAATGGAGAGAAACAGGCCTTGGGTATTCCGGATATCAAACAAGAGATTGGCAAATTACCCTTTATCACTCAATTTCACAATAATCCCAGAGTTTTTACCAAGATCATTCAGAAATATTGGCCTATTCTAAAGAAAGATAAATTGGTGGGTGAATTTTTGCCTGAGAAACCCAGGTTTGTTTACAGAAGGGCTCAAAATATTGGCAATTTGCTAGCACCCACCCAGAAGAAGGGTTTAATAAAAGGTAGTAATATATCAAATGGGAAATACTCCAACACTACTGGGGGCTTTACCCCGTGTGGTAATTGTTCATGTTGTGTGCAGGTGAGAAATAAGAGAATCACGCAGACTACTTTTTGGAATATGGAAAAAACTGAGATGTTCCATATTAAGGACAATTTAACATGCCACTCTATGGGGGTTATTTATTTAGTAAAATGTCCCTGTAATAAGTTTTATGTTGGTCGTACGAAAAGAAAACTTAAAGAGAGAATAAAAGAACATTTGAACAATATCTCTAAGGGATTTTTAGGACATCCACTGGCTCGCCACTTCGTGGAGAAACATGGCAAGACAAGTATGGGGTCCACCTTTTTTGGCATTCAAAAGGTTCAAAAAAATCCGAGGGGTGGTGACTATATTAAAAGTATGTCGAGGGTTGAATCCAGGTGGATTTTTACATTGGATAGTTTGGTGCCAAATGGGCTTAATCATGAAATCGAACTTTATGCTTTGTGATCCATATATATTATCTCCTTTTTTTCTCTTTTTGTATGTAGGATTCTTTTCCCTATAATAATAACAAAAAGATCTTTTTTGGCTTCTCTGCAGTTAAGAAGGACTGCCCCTCTGGATATTATTTATTTATTTACTATTTATTGCTGGAACTATAACTACCAACTGAAATATTTTCGGGGGGTGTGGAGTCTGTGTTATTTGTATTATAATTGATTTTAAGTAATCTATATTTGGTTTTAATTGTTTTATTTGTTAATTTCTTGTTTGAATAAAGTTTAGTTTTTTATTGTTTTTTCAGTAATATTTAGTCTGAAGGTGTTGCGCTACATAATGGGTTAAGTGTGTGTCATTTTCTTGTGGAGGCAGGGGTATATAGAGTGTGGGTGGCAGTGCAAGATCCATACCTTTGAGGAAGGGGGACGGCTCCCCCGAAACGCGTCAGGATTGGTCCTTGCACGGTGACGTCACCACCCACAATTCACGCCCCCCGCCAGTCACGCCCCTTGCTCACCACGCTACTGTTCGGCGGCGCCATCGGCCGTGGCTGTCTGCCGCCCAGGGGGACGCGCTCTCTTGCGGGGAGCTGGTTCTTTTTGTTAAACGGGAGGACGCTCCCTTTTTGCTTCAGTTCAGAGACTCTTCTTTTTAATAATCGTGATTTTAAGAGTGATATGATCAGCCACAATCAGTCTTCGCAATAGTGAGTAATGTTTGTCTTTTAAAGTTTGACTGTCATTTTTAGTTTGTTTTGGATTCATTTATTACACAGCGTTTTAAGCGCGGCCACTTTCAGTTTAGTCGCAGTTGTTTTTTTCAGTGGCAGATAGCACACTTAATCTGCCAGGTGTGCCAGCAGCTTATGCATTGACTGTGTATTTGCAGCGCCGGTGTGTATTTGTCTTTTTTGCAATAATTTAATATTGGTTTTGTATAATTTGGCTGGGTGTTTTGTTACCAGCACTCCCAAGTATTTCAATGAGCCATTAGTAAATTGACACGGGAACCCTGATGCCCATAAAGGTTTGAAGGAGCCACGTAACCTCATCACCTCCGTCTTATCCCTGTTGATATCGTATCCCAAGAAGCCTCCCACATCCCCCAACTCCTGTATAAGAGGGTGTAAGACCGTTTTAGGGAATATCATCTGCAAACGCCGTGACCCTCAGCTCTCTAGAACCTGCCATAAGCCCCCCAAAAATAGGGGTCTGCAAGAGATGACGCAGTAAAGGGTCTATAGAGAGGTTAAATAAGAGGGGTGACAGAGGGCATCCTTGTTTAACTCCCCGAAAAAGGTCAATTGGTGGCGCATCGTATCCGTTACCCGACACCCGAGTATTTGCGTTTATGTGAAGGTATTGGACAGATTGCAGAAACTTTGGCCCAAAAGTCCCCCTATCCAAAACCTTGTACAGGAAAGGTCATGTCACTTTGTCAAAGGCCTTTTCAGCATCGAGACTCATCAGCATTGCAGGTGGTCCCCATGCGTCTCGAGCCAGGACTGTGGCCGTCACCCCCATGAGTATGTTTGTGGCGCTACTACGACCTTGAGTAAATCCTGTGTGAGCCTCACATAGGAGGTCAGGCAGCAACATCTGCAGACGGTTCATCAAGATCTCCGCTAGGAGTTTATAGTCATGGTTGAGGAGTGAGATTGGGCGGTAAGATTGTGGCAGTAATGGGTCGCTATTAGACTTGGGGAGAACTATTGTATGTGAGTCTGTAAATTGGTCGATAGAAGCTTCTCGAAGAAAAGCTTCGTTAAAGAAACTGGTCAAGATGGGGAGAGAATTTGTTAACAATTTTAGGATAGATGAGGCTGTCGCTCCTCACATGTAGCAGAGATGAGGGTGTTACTAAGATAGCTTATAACCAATAGATCCGATCCCTTCAGATCATAGTCAGACCTCAAAAGTCCTTATAGCATAAGGACGTAGGTTCTGGGTTGCAACAGCAATTGGTGACTGCTAGACTAGCGGTCAGTCAAGTAATAAGTGTGTGCTAGCTTCTTGTCCTGAGAGCTTCCTTCCACTCTCTTGTTGGCAGTGATTGGGTAGCATCTGAAATTGGGATACCAGCTTGGTTTAGGGCGTGATGGCCTTATTCCAGGGACCGCAATGGGGGCAGCCTCTACCCCATCCACTGCAAACATCTATGTGTCATATGGGGAAGAGCAACATATCTTCTCTGATTCCAAGCACTTCACTTCCCATCATGTGACCCCTGACTCCTCCCCTCCTGTGACCTCATCACAGGTCCTGTGCGCACAGAGCAGCCATATATGTGGAGTGCGGCTCTGCGGGTGGAGGTCCGTGCTGGAGGCTCCATTATTCTCTATGTGGAGTGCGGCTCTGCGGGTGGAGGTCGGTGCTGGAGGCTCCATTATTCTCTATGTGGAGTGCGGCTCTGCGGGTGGAGGTCCGTGCTGGAGGCTCCATTATTCTCTATGTGGAGTGTGGCTCTGCGGGTGGAGGTCGGTGCTGGAGGCTTCATTATTCTCTATGTGGAGTGCGGCTCTGCGGGTGGAGGTCAGTGCTGGAGGCTCCATTATTCTCTATGTGGAGTGCGGCTCTGCGGGTGGAGGTCAGTGCCGGAGGCTCCATTATTCTCTATGTGGAGTGCGGCTCTGCGGGTGGAGGTCGGTGCTGGAGGCTCCATTATTCTCTATGTGGAGTGCAGCTCTGCGGGTGGAGGTCGGTGCCGGTGGCTCCATTATTCTCTATGTGGAGTGCGGCTCTGCGGGTGGAGGTCAGTGCCGGAGGCTCCATTATTCTCTATGTGGAGTGCGGCTCTGCGGGTGGAGGTAGGTGCCGGAGGCTCCATTATTCTCTATGTGGAGTGCAGCTCTGCGGGTGGAGGTCGGTGCCGGTGGCTCCATTATTCTCTATGTGGAGTGCGGCTCTGCGGGTGGAGGTCAGTGCTGGAGGCTCCATTATTCTCTATGTGGAGTGCGGCTCTGCGGGTGGAGGTCGGTGCTGGAGGCTCCATTATTCTCTATGTGGAGTGTGGCTCTGCGGGCGGAGGTCGGTGCCGGAGGCTCCATTATTCTCTATGTGGAGTGTGGCTCTGCGGGTGGAGGTCGGTGCCGGAGGCTCCATTATTCTCTATGTGGAGTGCGGCTCTGCGGGTGGAGGTCGGTGCCGGAGGCCCCATTATTCTCTTTGTGGTGTGCGGCTCTGCGGGTGGAGGTCAGTGCCGGAGGCTCCATTATTCTCTATGTGGTGTGCGGCTCTGCGGGTGGAGGTCGGTGCTGGAGGCTCCATTATTCTCTATGTGGAGTGCGGCTCTGCGGGTGGAGGTCGGTGCCGGAGGCCCCATTATTCTCTATGTGGAGTGTGGCTCTGCGGGTGGAGGTTGGTGCCGGAGGCTCCATTATTCTCTATGTGGAGTGCAGCTCTGCGGGTGGAGGTCGGTGCCGGAGGCCCCATTATTCTCTATGTGGAGTGTGGCTCTGCGGGTGGAGGTCAGTGCCGGAGGCTCCATTATTCTCTATGTGGTGTGCGGCTCTGCGGGTGGAGGTCGGTGCTGGAGGCTCCATTATTCTCTATGTGGAGTGCGGCTCTGCGGGTGGAGGTCGGTGCTGGAGGCTCCATTATTCTCTATGTGGAGTGCGGCTCTGCGGGTGGAGGTCGGTGCCGGAGGCTCCATTATTCTCTATGTGGAGTGCGGCTCTGCGGGTGGAGGTCGGTGCTGGAGGCTCCATTATTCTCTATGTGGAGTGTGGCTCTGCGGGTGGAGGTCGGTGCCGGAGGCTCCATTATTCTCTATGTGGAGTGTGGCTCTGCGGGTGGAGGTCAGTGCTGGAGGCTCCATTATTCTCTATGTGGAGTGCGGCTCTGCGGGTGGAGGTTGGTGCTGGAGGCTCCATTATTCTCTATGTGGAGTGTGGCTCTGCGGGTGGAGGTAGGTGCTGGAGGCTCCATTATTCTCTATGTGGAGTGCGGCACTGCGGGTGGAGGTCGGTGCCTGAGGCTCCATTATTCTCTATTTGGAGTGTGGCTCTGCGGGTAGAGGTCGGTGCTGGAGGCTCCATTGTTCTCTATGTGGAGTGCGGCTCTGTGGGTGGAGGTCGGTGCCGGAGGCTCCATTATTCTCTATGTGGAGTGTGGCTCTGCGGGTGGAGGTCGGTGCCGGAGGCTCCATTATTCTCTATGTGGAGTGCGGCTCTGCGGGTGGAGGTTGGTGCTGGAGGCTCCATTATTCTCTATGTGGAGTGCGGGTGGAGGTCGGTGCCGGATGCTCCATTATTCTCTATGTGGAGTGCGGCTCTGCGGATGGAGGTCGGTGCTGGAGGCTCCATTATTCTCTATGTGGAGTGCGGCTCTGCGGGTGGAGGTCGGTGCCGGAGGCTCCATTATTCTCTATGTGGAGTGCGGCTTTGCGGGTGGAGGTCGGTGCCGGAGGCTCCATTATTCTCTATGTGGAGTGCGGCTCTGCGGGTGGAGGTCGGTGCCGGAGGCTCCATTATTCTCTATGTGGAGTGCGGCTCTGCGGGTGGAGGTCGGTGCCGGAGGCTCCATTATTCTCTGTGTGGAGTGCGGCTCTGCGGGTGGAGGTCGGTGCCGGAGGCTCCATTATTCTCTATGTGGAGTGCGGCTCTGCGGGTGGAGGTCGGTGTCGGAGGCTCCATTATTCTCTATGTGGAGTGTGGCTCTGCGGGTGGAGGTCAGTGCTGGAGGCTCCATTATTATCTATGTGGAGTGCGGCTCTGCGGGTGGAGGTTGGTGCTGGAGGCTCCATTAATCTCTATGTGGAGTGCGGCTCTGCGGGTGGAGGTAGGTGTTGGGCACTCCCCATTATTCGTTGCTTCCAACCATCTAGCAGCACAGTCCCAATTAGGGGGAGCTGTCCCAGGCATTTAGGGTAACGTCCCGCCTTTTACTCTGTGTCTGTAAGTTGCCTCCTCTCCTCCCAGTTCTCTGTTGTTAGTGCTCAGTAGTTCCTTCTCTGACTCTGGGGGATACCAGCATCTCTGTGTTGTAATTAACTCTTTCTTCACTTTTATTTATCTCTGGGTCTTGGGGATTCAAATACACAACGTCTTGTGCTGGTACATAGAGATACACTGGTATATAGAAATGTATCTCTATGTACCTGCATTCTAGAGCTAAAATATTAAAGAACATTTAGAATAATAACTTTTATTGCAGTATTTTTTATCCATTTTGTGTCATGCCCAGTAGCATAGCTACTGGGGGGGCAGAGGGGGCGGTGGCCCTGGGCCCTGTGCTCTGAGGGGGCCCACCCGGAGCTACGCTACTGTAACTGTATTGGCATGCGCAGCATTCCCATGCAGTTACTTTCTGCGGCAGAGCAGGGAGAATCGATCTTTCTGCTCTGCTGCTATGGGCCCCTGAGCAGGCGATGGGGGGCTCGGTGCCAGCAGTGGCCCCCGGCCCATCATCGCAGGGTCAGCTATATCGGCATCTAGCTGATACAGCTGACCGCATCACCACACTGATGAGAGATGGAGAGAGCGCTCCGTCTCCCATCATTACCCTCTGAGCGTCTGACAGCGTGCGCGCTGACGTCACTGCCCGGTACCCGCTGCCAGGAGATGAGCCGGAGAGCAGGGATCAGCGTTGCAGCTGGGAGGAAGAGGTGAGTAAGTATTTTTTTTTTTATGGTGCTGGGGTGGGGGTGGGGGGGTGCTGCTTTACTACCAGTCTGCCTATGGGGTGGGGGGTGCTGCCTTTCTATTAGTCTGCCTATGGGGTGGGGGGGTGCTGCCTTCTATCAGTCCACCTATGGGGTGGGGGGGATGCTGGCTTACTATTATTCTGCTTATGGTGTGGGGGGGTCCTGCCTTACTAGCAGTCTGCCAATGGGGTGGAGGGTGCTGCCTTACTATCAGTCTGTCTATGCAGGGGGTGCTGCCTTACCTATAAGTCTGTCTATGGGGGGGTGCTGCTTTACCTATCAGTCTGCCGATATGGGGGGTGCTGCCTTACCTTACAGTTTGCCTATATGGGGGGTATTGCCTTACATGACAGTCTGCTTATGGGGGGCTGCATTATACTATAGAGTTTGCCTATGGGGGGCTGCATTATACTGTAGAGTCTGCCTATGGGGAGTGCATTACACTATATTGAGGACTATCTGGTGTATTATGCTATATTGAGGCTATCCAGGGGGCCACCATACAGTGTGGAGATTACAGTGAGGGGCCATCAAAAAGTTTGGGGGATATTAAGGGGTCAGTATATATACAGTGAGGGGGCATTATACTGTGTATAAGAGAGCATCATACTGTGTATAGGGGAGCTGTACAGGGGGAGACTCGGGACATTATTCAATGTAACTGTGACTGTCAAAGGGGCACACAGGGAATTATTACTTTCTAGGGGGCAAAATGTGGGCCCTGACTTCTAGGGCACTTGCACCTGGCATTACTAGATTGTAGAGAGTTGCTTTAAAATTTAGAGGGCACATAGTACCACTCAGTATGTGCAGTAATAGGGACACATACCCCAATGCTGAGCCGCTGCTGCCATATCAGCAGGATGAGGGGTTTGTGCAGCTTGAGAAAAGATGGTGACGGTGCTGAAAATATGAGAAGTGAAATGTATCTTTGTTGTATTCTCTGTAGCCGATTCCTGGCTGGAGAATTGTCATTGTTGGTCTGGGTCAGAAGGAAAAGACGTGAAACGTGAATGATTCCATCAGAAAGAACGTCGGCAGTAAGACACTATCTGTAACTCTGCTGTAACTACTTATATGTTCCGTAGGACTGGTATCTACCACTGACCATACGGCGGTGATATCAATATTGGTCTTTATATAGAGATTATTTTCAGTAACATCGTAGTCATCTGCTGAGGTTTTCCTCCACTATTAGGGTGCGTCACTGAGTTGTAATCAAGGTTACCTGGTTAGGGGCCCACTCAGAAGTTTTCGCCCCCTCCCTCCCCAAACCTAAACCCCTAGTGTCACGATCCCCGCCACTGATACCGGTATGTCACGGACGGAGGGATGTGACGCTCTGCCGACACACGGCTATCAGAGACACAATGGGGGCTTATCCTAGTTATCCCACCGCTGGCACCATGTGATAAAAAAAACAGCAAGCTAGTCTTGCTCTAACAATTTATCGCAGTTATTTTGGTTGTCCCACCACTGCCCACAATACTTCACCAAACTTTTCAGTTCCACTTTGGAACTCGCAGCTCTCCGGCGCCCCCCTTACCCTCAGGTCAGTCGGGGAACTACATCTGGGATATTTGGTCGCCGGCTGCTTCAATGAGGACTGGTCACCCGACACGCTGCAGTGAGGGAATTATAAATGCTCTGGCCGCAGCCACCCACTTAGCTTATAAAACCCCTTTCCGTCACAGCCAGCAGTGTTGTGAGTTCATTTTCCCCTCTGTCACTGAGGCCTGGTGAACTCCCTATTCTAGTGAAGGAAGGTAGTGAGCCTGATTATCAGGCACCTGGGACTAATGAAGACGATTGGCTGAGTGGAGTCACTGACTGGATTTAAGGCAGTCTACGCCCTTTCTGCCCTGCGGGTGTTTTCTCTGTGGGCTCTTGGACACCAGTCTGATTCCTGCTCTCCTAAAGCTAAGTTTTCTGTTTTGCCTTTTTGCATCTAAGATTTGTTTTGGTTTTTCTTGCTTTTTGGATTCTGCCACTCCCTGCTGGAGTGTGCAGTGTTCCTTGAGCTCTGTCTTCTGAAAGTACCTGAGTGCTGATTTAGTTTTTGAAGCTTAGTTGCTTCAGGGCCTTTTTTTATATCAGCTTGTTGGCTTTTGTCTCTGATAGGGTTTTGGCAGATTGCAGACAGCAGCCTTCCTATCCGTTCCTATCTAGGTAGTTTTTGGGCCCCGTCTTTGCTCAGCCTGTCTTTCTGTCTGTGTAAGTGTTTTCATCTTGCTTCACCGTCATTATATGTGGGGGGCTGCCTATTGCTTTGGGGTCTGCTCTGGGGCAGTTAGATTTCCCCTTTCCTTCTTTAGGCCTATGTATCTCTCCGGCTGTGATCGAGGGGTCTAGGTCATCGTAGGAACCCCCCACGGCTACTGCTAGTTGTGTTGATAGGTTCAGGGGTCTGCAATCTGATAGTTGCCAACTTCTCTGGTTTTCAGGACGTTGCTAGCATTTCTGTTTTTTCCTCCTACGGTGACTCAATCATAACAGAATCACCCGCCAAACCGCAGATCCTAGGGTACTCATAGCAGGAAAGAATTGTGTTTAAAAAAAAAAAAAAAGGTGTGTGTATATTCTTTCCTCTATATCTCTGAGGCCGTAGGGGGAATTTTTTTTTTCTCTCAATGGAGATAAAGCAATTGTCTGATCGTGTGGAGCAGCTCGCTGCGGAAGTGCGGGGAATTTCCACCTACCTTGCTCGTTCGCATGCTGTTGAACCAAAGATCCCTAGACCTGATGTATTTTTTGGGGATCGATCTAAATTTTTGAGTTTCAAAAATAATTGTAAATTATTTTTTGCTTTGAAGCCTAACTCGTCAGGGAGCCCCGCGCAGCAGGTTAAAATTGTCATCTCTTTGCTGCGCGGCGATCCCCAGGATTGGGCGTTTTCTTTGAAACCAGATGACCCTATTCTGACTAATGTGAACGCATTTTTTCAAGCTTTGGGGTTGCTGTACGACGAACCTAATGCTATTGATCAGGCTGAAAAGACCCTGTTAGCATTGAACCAGGCTCGAGAATCTGCAGAGTTGTACTGTCAAAAGTTCCGAAAGTGGGCGGTCCTTACTACCTGGAATGATAGTGCCTTGGCTGCTCTCTTTCGGAAGGGTTTGTCAGAAGCCGTAAAGGATACTATGGTGGGATTTCCTGTTCCCTCTGGTCTGAACGATTATATGTCTTTAGCCATTCAGGTTGATCGGCGTTTACGTGAACGCAGGATTACACGAGAGGTGTTGCCACCGGTTGAACAGACGTCTGAACCTATGCAATGTGATAGAGTTTTGTCTAAGGCGCAACGTCAGGAATTCAGAAGGCGTAATAAGCTGTGTTTTTTCTGTGGAGATGCCTCACATGTTATTTCCGTTTGTCCTAAACGTGAGAAACGCTTTGCACACACGTTTTCTGTTGGTGGGGTTCAGCCTAAGTTTCTTTTGGCGATTATTCTGATCTGTTCCCTGTCCACATTTTCCGCCAAGGCTTTTGTGGATTCGGGAGCAGCGCTAAACCTAATGGACTTGGATTTTGCTAAACGTTGTGGATTTCCGTTGACACCTCTGCAAACGCCTATCCCTTTGAGGGGGATTGATGCTACCCTACCCCTCTGGCTAAAAATAAACCTCAGTTTTGGACCCAGTTGGTCATGCGGGTCGCCCCAGACCACCAAGAAAATTGCAGATTTTTGGTGTTGCATGGTCTGCATGATGCCGTTGTTCTGGGGTTTCCCTGGTTGCAGATTCATAATCCAGTTTTGGATTGGAAGTCTGTGTCTGTGGTGAGTTGGGGTTGCCGGTGTACCTTTAGTGAGTCTCCGGTTTTTTCCACCTCTCCTCAGTCGCATGAGGTTCCTGACTATTTGGCGGACTACTATGATGTATTTAGTGAGAATGAGTCTGCGTCCTTGCCTCCTCATAGGAGTTATGACTGTGCAATTGAACTAAACCCGGGGTGTAAATTTCCTAAGGGTCGGCTCTTCAATTTATCTGTACCCGAGCATGAGGCTATGCGGTCCTATATTAAGGAGGCGTTGGAGAAGGGTCATATTAGACCATCCTCTTCACCCTTAGGTGCCGGGTTTTTTTTTGTGGCCAAGAAGGATGGTTCTTTAAGGCCTTGTATTGATTATCGTGCCCTCAATAAAATTACTATTAAATATCAGTATCCGTTACCCCTGATTTCGGATCTATTCTCTAGAGTCAGAGGTGCTTGCTGGTTTACCAAGCTTGACCTCAGGGGGGCGTATAATCTTATCCGCATTAAGCAGGGGGATGAATGGAAGACGGCGTTTAATACTCCGGAGGGACATTTTGAGTACCTGGTGATGCCTTTTGGGCTCACTAATGCCCCTTCTGTCTTCCAGTGCTTCATGAAAGATATTTTCCGAGACTTTGTCGATAAATTTTTGATTATCTATCTGGATGATATTTTGATCTTCTCCAAGGATTGGGATTCTCATGTGGAACATATTCGGACTGTGTTCCGGATCTTGAGAGAGAATTCTCTGTATGTCAAAGGATCAAAATTCCTTTTTGGAGTACAGAGAATTTCTTTTTTGGGATTTATTTTGTCTCCGTCAACTATTGAAATGGACCCGGCCAAGGTACAGGCGATTTATGATTGGGTTCAGCCCACTTCTTTGAAGGCCCTCCAGAAGTTTTTGGGTTTTGCTAATTTTTATCGGAAATTTATAGCAAAATTTTCTAGTATTGCCAAACCATTGACTGACCTGACCAGGAAGGGTGCGGATGTGTTGAATTGGTCTCCGGAGGCGGTTGCTTCCTTTCAGGAGCTGAAGCGTAGATTTACCTCCGCCCCGGTTCTGCGGCAACCTGATGTCTCACTCCCGTTCCAGGTAGAGGTGGATGCTTCTGAGATTGGTGCAGGAGCGGTGTTGTCCCAAAAGGATCCGGTAACATCTAAAATGAATCCCTGTGCTTTCTTTTCCCGTAAGCTCTCTTCATCTGAACGTAACTATGATGTGGGGAATCGGGAACTGTTGGCCATGAAATGGGCATTTGAGGAGTGGAGACATTGGTTGGAGGGAGCCAAACATCAAGTTGTGGTCCTCACTGACCACAAAAATTTGATTTACCTAGAGTCGGCTAAACGCTTGAACCCTAGACAGGCTAGGTGGGCCTTGTTTTTTACACGTTTTGATTTTATGGTCTCCTTCCTTCCTGGAACTAAGAATGTCAAGGCAGACGCCCTCTCTAGGAGTTTCTTTGCTGATTCTCCTGTGGTGACCAAGCCTGCCACCATCTTAGGCGAAGGGGTAGTTCTTTCTGCCATCTCGCCCGATTTGAGACTTGCTCTGCAAGAGTTCCAGGAGGACAAACCTGAGCGTTGCCCCAGTGGAAAGTTGTATGTTCCTGACCAGTGGTAGAAGAGAGTGATGTCTGAAGTTCATTGCTCTGCATTGGCTGGTCATCCAGGTATTTTTGGTACTAGAGATCTGGTGAGTCGCTCGTTTTGGTGGCCCACCTTGTCTCATGATGTCAGGAATTATGTACAGTCCTGTGGGACTTGCTCCCGGTCTAAATCTTGTTCTCGCTCTAGTGGGTTGTTGATGCCTTTGCCGGTCCCCAGGAGGTCATGGACCCATATTTCAATGGATTTCATTTCTGATATGCCGGTCTCTCAAAGAATGACTGTTATTTGGGTGATTTGTGATAGGTTCTCTAAGATGGTTCATCTTGT
This sequence comes from Dendrobates tinctorius, assembly GCF_039654945.1. Classification (NCBI taxonomy): domain Eukaryota; kingdom Metazoa; phylum Chordata; class Amphibia; order Anura; family Dendrobatidae; genus Dendrobates; species Dendrobates tinctorius. The sequence continues at coordinate 18,577,895 of NW_027361731.1, read as the reverse complement.
ACCACTCCCTAAGTTGCCATCTTCCTCTGAGTTGGTGCCTCTGTTTTTGCAACAGGTGGTTCGCTTGCACGGGATTCCTGAGAACATTGTATCTGACAGAGGAGTTCAATTTGTGTCTAAATTTTGGAGGATGTTCTGTTCCAAGTTGGGAATTCAGTTGTCCTTCTCCTCTGCTTTTCACCCTCAGACCAATGGGCAGACGGAGAGAACAAACCAGACCTTGGAGTCGTATTTGAGATGTTTTATTTCCGCTGATCAGGATGATTGGGTTTCATTTTTGCCATTGGCCGAATTTGCTTTAAATAATAGAGCTAGTTCTGCCACTTTGATGTCACCTTTTTTTTGTAACTTTGGTTTTCACCCTCGATTTTCTTCAGGGCAGGTGGAGCCTTCTGCCTGCCCAGGTGTTGACACTGTGGTGGAGAGAATGCACCAGATCTGGGACCAAGTGGTGGATAAGTTATCTCTCTCCCAGGAAAAGGCCCAGCGGTTTTCCAATCGACATAGGACCATTGGTCCCCAGTTTAAGATTGGTGATATGGTGTGGTTATCATCAAAAAATATTGCTATGAAGGTGGCTTCTCCTAAGTTTAAGCCTAGATTTATTGGACCTTACAAGATTTTGGAGATTATTAATCCTGTCTCTTTTCGTTTGGCTCTTCCTGTCACATTTAAGATCCATAATGTGTTCCATAAGTCCTTGTTGAAGAGGTTTGTTGAGCCAGTTGTGCCTGAGGTGGCACCTCCGGACCCTGTATTAGTTGAAGGTAACTTGGAATATGAGGTAGAGAAAATTCTGGATTCCCGTCTGGCTAGACGGAGACTCCAGTATTTGGTTAAGTGGAAGGGTTATGGTCAGGAGGATAATTCCTGGGTCTCTGCCTCTGATATTCATGCCAAAAGATTGGTGCGTGCCTTTCATCGGGCTCACCCTGATCGCCCTGGTAGCGTTGTTGAGGGTTCGGTGACTCCTCCTCAAGGGGGGGTACTGTTGTGAGTTCATTTTCCCCTCCGTCACTGAGGCCTGGTGAACTCTCTATTCTAGTGAAGGAAGGTAGTGAGCCTGATTTATCAGGCACCTGGGACTATTGAAGACGATTGGCTGAGTGGAGTCACTGACTGGATTTAAGGCAGCCTATGCCCTTTCTGCCCTGCGGGTGATTTCTCTGTGGACTCTTGGACACCAGTCTGATTCCTGCTCTCCTAAAGCTAAGTTTTCTGTTTTGCCTTTTTGCATCTAAGATTTGTTTTGGTTTTTCTTGCTTTTTGGATTCTGCCACTCCCTGCTGGAGTGTGCAGTGTTCCTTGAGCTCTGTCTTCTGAAAGTACCTGAGCGCTGATTTAGTTTTTGAAGCTTAGTTGCTTCAGGGCCTTTTTTTATATCAGCTTGTTGGCTTTTGTCTCTGATAGGGTTTTGGCAGATTGCAGACAGCAGCCTTCCTATCCGTTCCTATCTAGGTAGTTTTTGGGCCCCGTCTTTGCTCAGCCTGTCTTTCTGTCTGTGTAAGTGTTTTCATCTTGCTTCACCGTCATTATATGTGGGGGGCTGCCTATTGCTTTGGGGTCTGCTCTGGGGCAGTTAGATTTCCCCTTTCCTTCTTTAGGCCTATGTATCTCTCCGGCTGTGATCGAGGGGTCTAGGTCATCGTAGGAACCCCCCACGGCTACTGCTAGTTGTGTTGATAGGTTCAGGGGTCTGCAATCTGATAGTTGCCAACTTCTCTGGTTTTCAGGACGTTGCTAGCATTTCTGTTTTTTCCTCCTACGGTGACTCAATCATAACACAGCAGTACCCGGGGTCCAGGCCACACTTCGCCACCACCAGCTCCAGATTTCTCTGCTTAAGTTATAAACGTAATAGAGGGGTTCGAAGCCAACCCAATTCAGTAGCGTAATTATCTTAAAGGCATGTGTTCATTTTTAGAGCATGAAGACAGCCTAATAAGTTTTATAATTTATTCCCAAAAAGGTGGGCAGTGATTACACAGATAAAAGATTGTTACAAAGTTGAGACATTAGATATGTACAATGCAAATATAAAATAAATGGGATTAACATAAGGATCAACACTTACAGTTGCTTAGATGGTCTTTAGGCTAACCATGTGGGAAGGAGGCGGAGCCACATGTCTCCCTGCATCTGGGGTCCTTTTGGCATCAAACCTCCAGCTCGAATGAACAGTTTTTGGAAGGGAATGCCTTATAGCTTTGGGTTTGTGACGTCACGAATGGGGCGGTCTGGTGGTGATCATCCCCCTGCTCTAGGAGTTCAGTTATGACTACAAACCTTATGACTACATCTCGCAGAGGGTACCTTGTATAAACATTCACATGGTATCATTTTTTTTAACCTGTCTAAAACAATAATTCAAGACCAAACATGCAGTAATTATGTAACACCGTTTAGGAGAAATCCAGTTCTCAGTTTCGGTGGGTGCTGGAACAGTGAAAATTATGGGTCAGAACGTTGGGTCGAAGCATTTTGCAGAAATGTAATTTTCATAACTCTGTCACGAACAAGGTGTAAGCTATGGCTTCTTTTAATATTTCCCATAACTAAAATGGCCTCATGGCCAGGACAAAGACATTCTTCCACTCAGCTTAATAACATTCCTTAGCTGGAGAGAATGTTTGCACAGGAAGTGTCTTGTGTAGGATTACAAGCAGGCACAGGAGATACACACAGCTGCAGCTGCTAAGGGGGGGAAGGAGGAGTCACTTCTGCAGCGTCTGACAAGCAGAAATCTCATCTGTAGTGTAACAATGGGAGATTCTGGAATGTTCCAGCGAAGTCATATCTTATTATTACACCTAGCTACACCTCTGGACATGCCAATTTACAATATGTGGTAAAAACCATGAAACGTTTCCACATATTTCAGTGCGCGAAAACCTGCAACGTTTAGGCTTTGTGTGAACACAAATTAACACAAAGTCCTGAAAACATGGAACTGGCACTTCAAATCAACACTAGAAACAAATTTCGAATTACTATTGTCAGAGAAAAATAGAAGAGATCCAGTAATATTAAAAACTAGATATTTATTGATGATCCATAAAGGAATAAAAAAAGCAGAAAAATGTCTCATAAAGAGAGACGCCACTAGACATATCAGAGCAATAATATATACATGATCATGAACCAGATATACCAGCCAATGGTCAGGGAATAAAGATAAATCAAACAACACGTGGCACAGAAACCGTTCCACTATAACTGCGAGTGTATAATCAACAAATCAATGAGAAAGGAAAGCTTTATGTGATCAGAAAAATGTCATAAGTATAATATAGTTACCTGGAGATCAGAAGAGTTAAAGTAAGTAGCAGCTCCCCACCCCAACGTGCGTTTCACCACTGGTTTCACCACTGGAACGGTTTCTGTGCCAGGTGTTTGTTACTAGTTTGATTTTTCTTTATTCCCTGCCCTTTGGCTGGTATATCTGGTTCATGATCATGTATATATTATTGTTCTGATATTTCTAGTGGCATCTCTCTTTGTGAGACATGTTTCTGCAGTTTTATTCCCTTTTATTATGTTTTTATGAATTATCAATAAATATCTAGTTTTTAATACTACTGGATCTCTGGCTATGGGTGCAGTTAAGGGCATGTCAAAAATTTTGCCATGGCGGCTATACATAGTTTGTCCCTCTTTCTCTTTGGTTTTCCAGCGGAAACCAATAGGCCGTATATTGAATTGTATTATTCAATATCTCCTTACTCTATATTCATTTTTAACATTTTTTTGTGATCCCAACTGAAGAAAGATACTTGATGTCTGTGTAAAGCACCCAGGTGGCGCACGTGGTTCGTGGGCCCACTGTGCCAGGCTTAGCTAGGAGGGGTGTAGCGGGATACTTGGTGTACAATGGAGCTTCTGATTGTGGAGTCAGGCTTGGCTGCAGGTAGCCACCAGGTACCACTCCTAGGCAGTCCACAGTACTGCGACTGCTGACCTCAGGGGTCAGGTACGCAGACATGGAGAGGACTAGGGCTGCTTTCAGACTACTAAGTTCTAGATCCTCTATAGGATGGTTACTGACACAGACTAATTCGGAGACTTGTTGTAGCAGTTCGGGTATACGGGGGACTTCAATATCACACATTCAGAAACACAGGTCTCGGATACTGATTCAGGGACTGGCCACTCACAGGACGGGGGACAAGGCTCAGGCACTGGCGGCACTAGGACCAAGGACAAGGTTCAGGAACTGGCCTCACCAGGATCAGGGACTTCGGATTCAGGACTGGTTGAACAAGGACCAGAGACTTCAGATTCAGGACTGTCCGCACAATGACCAGGGACTACAGGTTCAGGACATTGGCCACATCAGTACCAGGGGACCTCACAATTTCACTGAGACCCCCTCACTTACTAATTATTCACTGTAGTGCTTGACATCACCCTACTGGGGAAGGTGCCTTTAAAACAAGATGCCTCCCAGCTATTGGTTGGGATCCATCTTGCAGGTGTACTCTTAAACTAAATGCTTCCCAGCAAATGGAGGCATTTTACTATGTGGAAAAGCTGCCCCCTTAAGAACACGGGAGCGCGCACTGGGAGGTGTGGTGCTCACACACAGGCCAGGAGGCAAGGAACATGCAGGGGACCACGCCGTGTGACTGGGGCAGTGAATATACCGGCGTCCCTGCATAGAGGTAGAGGGAAGACCATGAAGAGGTGCTTGTAATGGTGTTACAGTCTGAACTTTACATTTTAGGTTTTTGCTCTCAGCTAGCAGCACCAACCCAGTAATTTGTTGTTTTTATTTTTCCATAGTGTTTTGTATGATTGTACATAATCTCACCTTCTTTCCATTCAGGTTCCTGATAAATTTTATCTTTTACGTTGACATCTACTACAAAATCTGCCTTGACCCTTCAAGGATGGATATGGACAGAGACAAGATGGCGGAGAGGATATTACAGCTCACCCTAGAGATCCTCTTCCAGATTACTGGAGAGGTGAGTGATTCTGATGACATCAAATTACATTGTAATACAGGTGTCTGGATGCAACAAGCAGAGATCACGAGGCGGAAACAGCCAGGGGGTGATATAATGCTATTTATATACAGCAGTAACTTTTAATCAATTAGTGTTAGTAGCTATGCAATTTTACAGTAGAGGGAATAACAACAGGATTAGAATAAACAAAAGTCTTTCACTAGTTAACGTTAGTGTCCTTTACACAAAGGTGGTGCGCCCAGTCTTGTGAGTCACCACGTGAGTTCTCACTCAAAGCTCTGGCCCTAGCGGGGGTCACTGGGTTTTCCCGCTAGGCCGCAATTCTCTTCCTGATGCAGTCTATTAAAGCTCATTGAGCCTCCCACGCACCAACCCGCCCCCTCCCAACCTGAACTCCTAATCCCAGCTGATCCCGGTACCATTGATGATAGCTAGAAGTGACAGCCCTGCTTACTTGCACCGTTCCCCCGCAATTGCAGATGTGCCTCTCCTGTTGCAATCTCCACACGGGTCTTCGTGGTTTGACCATCGGCGGAAGTCTCTCAGGCTCAAAGTGGAGAGGACAGGGCTTCAGTTCTTGACAGGCGCAGCTTCTGGATCTGAAAAGTGTAAGCCGTTCTTGGGGATATCATCTGGGGAATCCCGACCTTGCCAAGCGGTGAACAACACTTGGGTGGCGTAGATTCCACTCTTAGGCCTACAACACTGGTCTCAGCTGTGTCTCTGGAGCATGTCTTCCCCGCTCCCTTACCTGGTGCCAAATCTCCTCATGGATGGGTGTGCAGAGCTTTTATAGCAGGGAAGTATTTCCTGTGGGTCACTTGATCCAGTCCAGCACATGAGGTCACTCCCCTTTCAAACCTTCCAGCATACTTTGGTTCCAGCAGATGGCAGCCTCTCCTTATCAATGGCACCTCCTGGAAGAGTCCTCCAGATATGTAATGGCTTCTTGTTACATTCCTCCACCTTTTTGCTCAGCAGTCATTGGGCGAGTGTATTTCTTTCGAGTTTGAAGTTTCTCCACAGGTAGACCGAGTTCAGCAAAAAGTTGAACGCACTGCTTGGTCTTCTGCTGTATGTGGGACCAGACAGGGGAAATTCCGACGTTGGCCTGCTCAGTCTTGCTGTGCTCTTCCTGTAAAGGCGCGTCTGGGGTACTTGGAGACTCAGCCACTGGAGGTGGCAAATTGACTTCAAGTTAGTTTTCTCTCCCACTCGAGAGCGCCAATGGCATCTCGAGTGAACTCATTGGTTTTGCAATCCATTCTTCCTCATCCTCTAAGACTCCACTTTACGTGATGTCAGCGACTTCTGTTGGGAGACCTGCCTCGTTACAGTCTTCTACTTCAGAAGAGCAGGGTCGCAGCATATTCCTGTGCAACACCCGAGGTGTTACTGCGTCATCTCCCTCAGGAAAAACCTTGTAAACTGAGTTATTCGGGTGAATCTTCCTCACCACTTGGTAGGGTACCGCCTCCCAACGATGATCCTGCTTGTTCCTGGGTCATTTGGCATGCACCAGTACATGATCCCCTGGCTGAATTTGTCCTCCTGACACTGGGGATCGATTTGAATATTCCTCTTCACAAAACTTCTGCTCAACCAAGTTTTGAATTTGTCATTTCCTTAGATACAATACAGTGCAGCCATCACTTGTCCCTGGAATTCGCTTCGGGCATCCATATATGTGAATGAAGTTCTGACAGATGTCTATGGCTGTACCTTCGGCTGTCTGATCCAGGATGGGAGTCACCACCATGAACTTGGTGAAGTGATCAGTCATCACCAAGCAATACCCGTAGCCATTGTATGGTGTTCCGATCATCAGGACCTCTATAGGCGCAGAGGTTCGAATAGCCTGAATATGAGCCCTCTGTTTCAGAGTTTGTTCAGCTCTCACCGGTGACATATTCATCAAACTCCTTCAACCTTCTGCCTCAGTTGAGGCCAGTACACCAGTCGTTGCAGCCACCGAAAGGTCCCATCTACACTGAAGTGGGCACCCCTTTCATGATCTTCTTTAGCCAGCTGTACTATCAGCGCTTCTGGAGCCACTACTTGCCAGGTAATTTCGAATTCTCAAGGGAGCTGAATCCTTCAGCACAGCAGGCCATATTTCAGGAAGAGCCTTTCCCACTGGCCCAAGATCTGCAGGGTACTTGGGGTGAAGCAGCCCTAGCTTTCTGATCAGGCCTTTGCACCAGAGCGACCCACTTCCTCAGCCTTTCCAGCTCTGGATTGGACTGTTGTAGATGTATCCACTTGTCCCTTGAACGGCCAAGAATTTGGGTGGGTCTGGGCTCTTCTCTAGACTTCTGAGTGGTTACTACAGTCACGGTGAACTGCCTAAAATTCGGGATCTCATCAGCCTCAAGCTTTTCATCTATGTCTGTGTTCGGTCAGGCTTGGGTGACTCTGGACAAGTCGTCTGTGTGCGTATTCTGGGACTGATAGATCTTGTACTAGTATTTAGACATCCTTGTGACCCACTGCTGTTGTAGCACTCCCAGCTTCGCATTTTCTAGGCAGGCCAGTGAGTTGTTGTCCGTCCACACATGTATTTCTGACTTCAGCAAATAGTGAATTTCTCAGTCATGACCCATACTAGCACCAACAACTTCAGTTTGAACTAATTGTAATTGTCCGGATTCTTCTGTGTCTCTCAGTAACCTATTGGCATACACGACCACCCGCTCTCTTCCTTATTGTACCTGAGCCAATACTGCCCCCAGTCCTTAAGGGCTTCCATCGATGTACAGTACAAAGGGCTGTGAGAAGTCAGGTAGGCCAAGATTGAGGCATCTGTCAATGCCATCTTCAATGCCTGAAATGTTTCCTCTTGTCATGGTCCCCATTGAATGAGATGACGTTTGGCTACTCCAGCCATGCCCCGCAACAACTCATTGAGTGGTACTGCAGTCTTGGCAAAGTCCCTTATGAGCCTGCAGTAGTATTCGACCAGCACTAGGAACGCTCACAGTTCTCTCAGGTTGGTAGGTGTGGGCCACTTCAGTACTGCAGCCATTTTCTCTGCACTCTGGTAAACTCCCTCACTAGACACAGTGTGTCTCAGGTATTCAATTTCTCGCTTGAATAGATGACACTTCAGGGGCTTTATTTTTAATCTGTGTCTTTGAAGCTGCTACAACCGGTGAAGATGCTCTTCAAATGTGGCGGAATAAATGACTATGTCATCTAGATAGATCAAAGTGGCTTCAAAGTTCAAAACATCTTTCCATCAACCACTGTAAGGTTCCTGGTGCATTCGTCAGTCCGAAAGGCATCTGTTTGAACTTGAACAGGTCCACAGGGAGGACAAAAGCTGTTTTCTGGCTGTCCTTCTCAGCTACCAGAACTTGCCAGTAGCCACTGGCTAAATCAAGAGAGGAAAATTATTTGGCTTTTCCTAATGCAGATAGGGACTCCTCAATTCTCGGCAAGGGATAGGATTCCCATACAGTACATGCGTTCATCCTTAGGTAGTCCACGCTGAAACTCATGCAGGGTACCATCCTTTTTCAAAACTAACATGATGGGCGCTGTTCTGCCTTCTTCCACTTATGACGCTGTGTGGATTCCAGCATACGGCTTAACTTTTCATCCACTCACAGAAACAAGACTGTATGGGTGCTTAAGTCTATATTTATTGGGATGGACAACAATGGGAGATGATAACATGGTACAGTAGTAGATGAAATCAGGGGTTGTTGTACAAAATTGTAGAGGGTATCAGAGATTGTTGAACACAATTATGGATGATTCAGATATTGTACACAATGTGGATGATTCAGGTGAAAACTATAAGAGACAAAATGCAGCATGTCAGTACTGGTAGATAATATACAATACACAAATACTGGCCGGTAGTCACAGCAATACAAAGTACTATCACATCAGTAGCAATTATACAGGATGCTGTTATCATGCATTATATAAAAGCTGAGCAATATATTATACACAGCAGCAAAGGAGAAAGATATCTAAAAGGACTAATGGCTGCCAGCTATGCATTCACTGGACAGAGGATGCATGTAACTATCATGCAGTGAAATAGCATTACTGTCACGGCCGCCGCTGATACTCACCTGCCGTGTCCTGTGCGCACCTCCCGGCGCGCACCCGCTCCCCGGCGCGTCCCCGCTGCTGACCTCCGGCCTCCCCGACGTCGCTCCCACGCTCCTCTGGCCGGAGCTCTGACGGCGTCATGTGACGCGGTGGCTCCGCCCCCAACATGGCGGCGCCCATCGCCTATTTCTGGCAGGCGTCTCCCCAGGTAAGACGCCTGTGTATCGTTCCCGGGCTGCTGTCCTTTTGGCCAGCGCCTTGTACGCTCTCAGGCCCTGCTACGCTTCACCTCCTAGCCCCACTCAGTTAGGTTTCTTTTGCTGTTCTCTCTGGATTCGCCCCTCTGGCTGTTCCGTTTCCCTGCCTCCTTCCCGGTGTGCTTGCGCCCCTGTGAACTCCTTGTCCGTGCCCTCTCTTACCCGCTCTCTCTCTTGCAGCCTCCAGCCACTACCTGCTTCGAACCCTCCAAGTGTCTGCGTCCTTCTGTCTCCTACCACTGACCTCCCGTGCCGCTGCTCTGCTGACTCTCCACCCTAGTTCCTCTGGTGCTCACCCAGTCGTCCCTTTGGCTCCGGCTGTCACGGTTCCATCCCTTGTGGGCCTGCCCCTAACACTCCCTGTATAGGGGGTGGCTCCACCTGGTCCAGCTCGTCCGCAGGGGCTCTGGGGCCGTGACCCAGAGGGTCCACTCCGTGTTGCTCTCCTTGTTTTTTGCCATCCGAAACACACTCCGTAACAATTACAGAAGCTGAACATGCATTGCAAACATCATGGGGGCTGCTATATGGCTGCTAACGCAGATGCATAACTCATTATTGCATTAACCTTACCGGAATCCACTTGTTATAAGCAGTGGTTTTGCAGAGAGCTGAGCTGATATGAGCTAGTCAGAAGACCAGCTGAAAATGGTTACATGTTGTTTACTAGGGAAGGAAGAAGGACGGTTCTGAACAGTTAACCATTTAGGAAAACAAAATATTCCAAACACATGAATAAGAAAGAGAAGAGCAACTTATGACACCTACTGGCGATAGCTGGAGCAGCACTTAAAAATATCTTGCTGCACAGAATGGGCAGAGCAGGCGCCGCCCAAGGACTCTGGCTCTCGCGGATCACATCATTGCACAGCATGTGGGCCAACAATTCTTTCATCTCCTGGTACATCTGAGGTAGGACCTGCCAATACCTCTCTTGAATGGGAGCAGTGGTTGCTGTAGGGATCTCATGAGGAATAGCATGAGTGCATCCAAAGTCCTCTTCATTCTGTGCAAACATCTTTCGATATCGCTGTAATAACTGTTAAACCTGCCCAACTTACCTCGTGAAAAACTCTGAGGTTGGCCTCTATCTGTTCCAAGAGGTGAAGTCCAGCCAGTGGTTTGCTTCGGTTTTCCTGACTATCATGCGATACCGCTAAGGTCCTTGGGTCTCTTCCCACAGATGTCAGTCCTGTAGCATCAGCTCTGGGGATAGCTTCCGGCATTATACAAACTCGAGCCACTTCTTGTCGGGGCATCAACTGTAGAATTGCTCCACTTATGGTTTTACAGTGCACAGGTACTCATCCCTGTCGCACAGTGGCCAGGGTGTAGGCAACCGGAAATCGCATCTTCTCCCCCTATAGGCTCAATATGGACGTCCACACCCTCTAAGGATACATGGGCTAGTACCGGCAAAGTCAGCACAGTCTGTCCCACTGGCAGTGTCACTGTGGCTTTGGGTGGTATCAATACATTGCCGAGATATTGGGAGGCAGCAGGCAACATCTGAATTTTGCTGACTTGCTGGAACACCTTCATACTTTCTGGGTCACAGGTGTCACTGGTCCAATTGTTTTTATCGGGTTCCTCAGCTAAGAATTGTCCCACTTCTTTGAGCACATTCATGCCCAGGGTTACAATAGGTCATCCGCCTCCAGACTCCTTTGTCAACACTATTCCTTTTCAGCCCAGATCGTTCCTGCACACCCGGACAGACATCCACACATCTCCTGCTACCGGGATAGGCAGTTGATTAGCCGCCACCAGTCGGATGCTGTGTTCTTTTCTGGAGCAAGCAATATTGGGAAAATAACTCTGGAAATATGCCTCAGGTATTGTGGTCAACTGATACCCCGTGCCCATTAAGCAGTGAGTGTGTTGACCCATTGAATTCAGCCCAGGTAATGGGTCTCTCGGCGACAATATCCTCAGAATTCTCTCTTCTCCCTCTGAGGCTCGAAACCCCATGGTATATTCCACGGCCGTGGGGCGCATTAGTTTAATGGGCACCACGTCTCCTCCTTTCTCGATATAGACAGTCTCTTGAAATGAACCTTGGGTGGAAGGGCGCACAACACTCTTGCTCGCGTTCTGTTGGTGGGTTATGGACGCGGCATGCTGTGGTCTGAAAGGAGTGGCTTCCCCTCTCTGACCTCCTCTCATGTGGGGTCAGGAGATCAGCTAGACGATTGGCCTCAAGCGTCCTGTTGATGCTGCACAGCTTACCTCGAATGTCCCAAATTTTTTGACGTATCTCCTGCTCCCAGTCAGACACAGTAAGTGTTGACTCAGAGGTGACCACTTCATGACTCCAGACCGCGGCAGTGAAAACAGGGGCCTCTGTCTCTGAGACTCTAACTTTGGCCCCAACCGCAAGGAATCCCAGACCGGGATTCGGGCATGGACGCTCCAATAAGATCTGCTTCAGAGAGGGATGCTTCAGTCCTGAATGAGTTGGTCCCACATCACTTAGTCCAAGGAACCCAGTCCTCGGTTCCCATCTTGGGTCTTCTTAGTGATATGGGCCGTCACTTCCTGCAATGCATAACATACTGAGCTATGATCTCACTTTCCCCTTGGACCCGCTAGAACAACCACATGCTGAGGTGCCTTAGGTCCATGGTGTCATCATGCATATCTTCCAAGATTTTTATCACCTTTTCCACAGAGTCATGATCCCTAGGTGGGCGATACATTACTGCCTGCCGGGCCTCTCGATCAAGGGTCAGGAGGGTTAACTTGGCCTAAATGGAAGGGGCCAGGGCATACATGCATAGCATGTTTTTCAACATCTCTGCTCAGTCCCACAGCGACACACTGCTCCCTGTGAACTTGCGAAGGTTGCTGAGTATAGCCACCAAGTGTATATTTCCTTTGCCTGGCTTGGTTCACAGAATAGTCCACTATCTCTTTTTCTGATGTTGCATCCTACTGAATACACCAAAAGTAATCCGGGTGTCTGGATGCAGCGAGCAGAGATCACGAGGTGGAAACTGCCAAGGGTTGATATAATTCTCTTTATATACAACAGTAACCTTTAAACAATTAGTGATAGTAGCTATGCAATTTTTTCAGTAGAGGGAATAACAACAGGTTTTGACTAAACAAGAAAGTCTTTCACTATTTAACGTTAGTGTCCTTTTCATAAAGGTGGTGTGCCCAGTCTTGGGATTCACCATGTGAGTTCTCACCCAAAGCTCTGGTTCTAGCAGGGGTCACCGGGTTTTCCCGCTAGGCAGCAAGTCCTGAAATAGTGTATTAAAGCCCGTTAGCCTCTAACGCACCTACCGGCCTCCTCCCAATCTGTACTCCTAATCCCAGCTGATCCCGGTACCATTGATGATAGCTAGAAGTGACGGCCCTACTCTCTCGCACCGTTCATCCTCAATCGCAGGCGTGCCTCTCCTGTCACACTCTCCGCATGGGTCTTCTCGGCTTGACCATAGGCAGAAGTCTCTCATGTTCAAGGCGGAGAGGACTGGGCGTCAGCTCTTGACAGGCATAGTCGGGCCTCAGAGACTTGACCAGCGCACCAGTACACAGCTTCTGGCTTTGACAAGAATAAGGCGTTTTTGGGGATAGCTTCTGGGGAATTGCCAGAAGGTGATCAACATCTGGGTGGCGTAGACTCCCCACTGACGCCTGCCATGCTGGTCTCAGTGGTGTCTCTGGAGCATGTCTGCCCCGCTCCCTTCCCTGTTGCCAAATATCCTCGTGGATGGGGCTTGCAGGGCTTTTGTACTAGGGAAAACTTTCCTGTGGGTCACATGATCCACTCAAGCGCAAAGGTCACTCCCCCTGCAAGCCTTCAAGCATACTTTGGTTCCACTTAATTTTGGCTGGGCAGCAGATGGCAGCCTCTCCTCATCAATGGCACCTCCTGCAAGAGTTCTCCAGATAAGTCATGGCTTCTTATTACCACATCGTTATCTATGGGAATAACAGATGGACAGAACTAGAGAGGTGAGGACTCTGGAAATGTCTGTAGTAAGATTTATTAATGTGTCTCTCCATAACCAGGATTACACAATAGTGAAGAAGACCTCTAGTGAGCGCTGTCAGGACCCTGTGTCTGAGGGATGGGGAAGACCCCTGAGCCCAATCACGGGGCCTACTCTTCACCCCCTGATACATGAGGACATCAATGACCAGAAGATCCTAGAACTTCTCTACAAGATGATTGAGCTGCTGACTGGAGAGGTGACGCTGCTGGGAATGCTGGGACATTATACAGTAACGCTATGAAGGGATCGGGGGGATGACGGTATCATTGTATGTGTCAGGTTCCTATCCGGTGTCAGGATGTCTCCATCTATTTCTCCATGGAGGAGTGGGAGTATTTAGAAGGACACAAAAATCTGTACAAGGACTTCATGATGGAGGTTCCCCAGTCCCTCACATCACCAGGTAATAGACAGGGCTAAATACACACGGCCTATAATTATCTGTATGTAAAGAATGAATTCAGTCCCTGTATGTGTTTCCTCCAGATCTATCCAGTAAGAAGACAACACCAGAGAGATGTCCCCCTCCTCTACTTCCACAGGACTGTAACCAAGAAGATGCCAATGTTCCTCAGGATCATCAGGTAGATGGAGAGAAGGTGTCATGAGATCTCCCCTATGATGTGTAGATGGCTGTGAAGGTCTTGTGCTCAGTCTTGTTTTATCCACCAGTATTATGTTTTATACTGGTGAAATGGGAGCGGTGGAGATGGCAGGATTAGAGCTGATCATAGATGCGACTTCTCCATTTGTTTGTGATTTTTACAATATTTGTTTCAGGGTGAAGATCTGACCCATATTAATACTACAGAGACATATGTGAGTGGTGATGAGCGGTGTAAAGAGGAGATTCCTTCATGTGACTACCCAGGTGAGTAGTGACCACTAAATGCAATGTCACAGATTACTGTAATTATATGTTGAATTTCTAGCGGCCGTACCGGTCCTGGAAGGACAGTCAAGTGAGAGGCCAGACCGTTTTGAGGTCAACAAGAAATATGTAGGCCGATCAGGAAAGAATTTAGAAGTAGTGTCCAGTAATAATCTACTCAAAACCCGGTAACAACTTATCTCTGGTAATAGCAGATTGGCTAATTTGACTCTTACACAATGAACTAAGTGACACTGTGAATTTAGTGCAGCATCTCCACCAGCGCAGCCATGGACTATTTTGTGAAGGCTGGATGGAAAAGTGACAGTGCAGGAGCATGCCAGTACAAGACCATTACAGAGTAGTCGTGGTGAGACGTGACATGGCAGCATATGAAGTTCTTCTATGTACAAAGGTGTTTCTCTATACCTTCTGTACACAACTGATTATTGATACTCTACTTTATGTGATGTGTTGGATGAGCTCACTAGGGAAGAATAAACACCGTATCTTGATGCAGAAATGAGCAAACTTTTTTAAAATGACCATACTGCAAAGAATAAAGATCATTTTCTCTCTTCTGCATTCCGCTGCGTGCATGCACCAGGCAGCATAATAAGGCTGTTAACCTGCAGATTGACCGCATATCTGCAGGTTAACAGCGTTATTTCTGGTGACAGGATCCCTATAACATAGTGTAAGGAGACCACCGAAGTGTTTTGCTACCTTGCCTACCACAAGTTCTCGAAGAAGGGGAGAAAGTTCCACGTGTTCCTGTGACGCTCGTTTCTGAGGTTTCTGATAGTGAGGAGACCCAATTGTCCCATTCTCTGAAATGAAAAGTTTGCCACCCGCCAGCCCAAGGGATCCTGACCAAGTAGAGGAGATGTAAGGTATGTCTGAAATGTTTCCCCCTGCAACTATGGAATATGAAGAGGGAGAATATCTCAACGTGTCATATGTTGATCCAGAAGAGGAACAGGCTTTGGAGATTGCTGCTCCGTGGGACCTGGATGAACCCCCGTTCCCTACCACTCAATCTGAAGTTTGGAGTGACCCTAACAAGCTTTAGTGACAGAATATGATGCAGGAGAGGTTGCAGAAATTATGGGCATCTGTTGGCCCTCAGACGAGCATCATGGAGTATGATAAAACCTTGCCCGTGGAATGGCGAGCTAAAAGAGAGGGGGAATGTAAGGAGATGGATTGGACTGCCGGGTACTGGCATGCCGAGTCCGGAACTAGGAAGGCTGAGAGATGGAGCTTCCTGCTGACAGGCGGGGGCGGGGAGAACCTAGAAAGAGCACGCAGCCACATGAGTATAGGAAGGAAAAGCGCACAAAAAAGGAGAGTTTGGCGCCAAGTCAGAGCAGCGTACAGTGGGGTGAGCAGTGCGCTTCGCTCCTCATCCTGACACGGAGTACTAGCGCTGCGACAGGCTGTGCTGCAGTCGACCGGAAGGACAGGAACTGCTACAGTGAGGTAAGCAGTGTGCCCAGCAGCAATTCAGAGCAGAGGTGTGTAGAGCCGTACACACAGAGCTGAGCTGGGTGTTGCAGCAGTCACAGAGAGGAGTGCTTCAGTCAGGAGCACCAGCAGCGTGCAAGCCAGTGCCTGTCGTCGCCCGCCGCCAACAGCGGTGACCAGAAAGAAGGTGAAGTGCAGTGTAAGCTCGGTGGCTGCAAGAAAGCAAGGCACAGAACGCTCCGTGTCCGTGAGTACAACACAAATGCCCCATAAGAGTGACCAGGGACAGGACAGGCACTTGCCCAGCGTGGCTCGGCAGGTGTTTAATGGCCCAGTCAGGGTGCAAGTAAAAGACCCTTATTACTGTCAGCCACTTTGGGCCCACTTTACTGAGACTGTCAGGAGAATTGTGCAAGAGTCACATCGAGCCTAGACAGTACCGTGGCCCGTGACCTTGTAGACATCTACAGTATATGGACTAGGGACAGTGGAAGGTACGGAGACTGACCATTGTTTACAGAAGTAGGGGTGTTTGCTTGCTGGACCCCATTAAAAAGGACACAGCACCAGCCATTACCGGCCCCATTGAGTTCGCAGCAGTAGCTGCAGTTTAAGGACTTCCTGACACCCTTGCGATTGTTCTTCACCTTAAGAATATCCTTTGATTTAATGTGCTGTTTTTCTTCCCTGTATAACCCTTTGTCTCACTACATTTTAACCCTTTACCTCTCTGCGTGGAGTATTCCCCTTTATATAAACCTGATAACCCTTGCTCAGCCTGCGTCTCGTCACTGCACCCCACGTTCCTGCTTGATCCTTTACACTAGCACAAAAATGTACCAATAAAAATGCCAACAACCCGGGCGTATAACGGGTTCAATAGCTAATCCTGGTATATAGTCACACATCCTTGTTTGTGCTCCCCCACCCTAGTAAATGCTCTTCCACCCTGGTAAATGCTCTTCCACCCTGGTAAATGCTCTTCCACCCTGGTAAATGCTCTTCCACCCTGGTAAATGCTCTTCCACCCTGGTATATGCTCTTCCACCCTGGTATATGCTCTTCCACCCTGGTATATGCTCTTCCACCCTGGTATATGCTCTCCCCATCCTGGTATATGCTCTCCCTTCCTATCCTGGTATATACTCCCCCCATCCTGATATATGCTCCCCCATCCTGCACGCCTTGCTGTTGTTATATACAAAAAAACAATAAACCTTTCCCCGCTCTCCTGCTACATGTTTGAGTTAAATATTTAAATTTTGTTGAAGACACTGTGAGCAAATTTTTCTTCAATAAAATAGCGCCAGAGATCGCGCCATGTGTAGGTGCTGACTTTGGCCCAAAACTCCTCTTCCAGCCTTGCCGGAGCTCGCGGTATGTCCTCATGTATTCGGTCAGCGCCTATGCATACCGCAGTTTCCGATGCCAAACTCCTCCTCCATCCTCATCTTCCTCCCTGTCACCTCTGTTAACACAGGATGCGTCCTTCTGACTCTGGCCACACTGCGCAGGCGCAATCTATACCGGCTTTGGACAGAAGGACGCATTCAACGCTACATTATAGATAAGTCATGGCCGAAAGCAAATTTTGGCAAAGTCCAACAATTTTGTCTTGCCCGGAGATATCTGTGTCTGTGTTTCATGTGTGGCAACCAGGTGCCATATCAATATCACATGTACCAGCCCCTGGGAAATAGCGGTACTGTTTGCGCTAATCCCAGACACCGGGTGTTGAAGACAGCTGACGTCATTGTCCTCTGCTCTGCCTGCGATCAGTGGGAGCAGAGGACAATATTCAGCCCCCGCTGTCTACATAGAGTGTAAAATTAAGAGGAAAATAAAAAATCACATTATAGTCACAATAAGGGCTCATACCCCGCTGCGAGGAAAATGGCAATCTGATAAAAAAATCAGACCTCACTATGATCAGTGTTATTCTATGAGCATGCTGCAACTGTCCTTGTATCTCTGACGAGACTCGCCAATGCAAATAAATGGGTGCGAGGAAAAAAATTGCGCGTTACTCGAACCATGCGAGCACCGTCTGATTTTTACACATCCATGTCCTTTGAAAAGCCATGTAATTCATCTGCCGCGTACAGTAAAATCACAGCGTCACCCAACAGAATAGATAGATATAAAGATGTCAGTCACATATATAATTAGTACAGTGTGTGCAGCTTTCTTTACATGTATTTTATTACTTACTAAATTATTTTCTGAAGAAAAAAAACTGGTGTGAGGTCCCCCGACAATTTATTAACCAGCAGTGAGAAAACGGACAGCTGGGGCAGATGTTTATAGCCTGGGAAGGGGGTAATACCCGTGGAGCTTTGCAGGATATTAATATCTGCTCACAGCTGTATATTTAACCTCTACTGGTTATTAAAATGGGGGCCTCCTAAAATAAATGATGTAACGTCTCCCTATAATTAGTAACCAGCAAAGACTTGGCAGACAGCTGCAGGGTGATATTAATAGCCTACAAAGGGACCAGGGACATTGGCCCCATTCCGGACACAGACTCCTTTAATGAATCTAAATTAAACCATACTCAGGCCGTCTCCCAGTCCACTGAAGCAAATGTCTCCTGTAACAGAATTAAAATAATAAACAATAATATTCCTCACCTGTTCGCTGAGAAGATAATAATCCATTTGTCCCATGATGGGTCTAGCTCTGTTACATCTAGATGGCAGACTGCATTGTTGCATGATGCAACTTTACAGCCTGCCATCCAGCAGATACCCTGAGCTATGCATGCTTGCTTAGCTCATTGTCTCGCGCTGAACTCTCTTCATCTTACTGACTTCACTACGAGCGTGAGAAAGTTCTCATGCTTACAAATCTTGTCAGAAAGGTCCTGCAAGTTTACAACCAATGAACTCAGTTCAACTCATTAACGTCAGCGCGATCGCCGTGGGAAGAGTTCTAACGGCACTCGCACTGATGTTAGTGAGTTGAACTGAGTTCAATGGGTCTGAATTCCCATGACCTTTCTAACGGCACCGCGAGCTTGTTCTGACATCAGTGAGGTGAAAGGAGTTCACTGTGAGACAATGAGCTGAGTAAGCACGCGCAGCACGGTTTCTCTGCTGGATGGCATGCTGTACAGTTGTTTCATGAAACAATGCAGTCTGGATGTAGCAGAGCTAGGCACAACGCTGGACAAATGGATTTATTATTTTCTTGGAGGACAGGTGAAGAATATGGTTGTTTATTATTTTAATTCTGTTACAGGGGACATTGGCTTAAGCTGACTGGGCGATAATGTGAGTATGGTTTAATTTAGGTTTGTTTAAGGCGTCCATGTCCTTCTTTCAATTAAAGGACTTTATTCTGGGTGTGTGTTTTTTTTTCTTTTATACAATTTGACTATGGGTTTTGTAATGGGGATGTCTTATAGACATCAACCCACCCAAATATCAACCCACTTGCCACCGCATCAGGGCATATGAGAAGAGCGAGGTTAAGTACCAGATTTGGTGCATCCTGTGGATGAGCCTTTTCTGGGGTGGCTGAGAACTGATGTTTTTAGTCTAGGATGGGGCCAATATACATGGCCCCTTCCAAGGCTATTAATATTAGCTCGCAGCGGTCTGCCTAGCCTTTGCTGGTTGTTAACCCCTTTCCGACATTGGGCGTACATTTATGCTGATGTCGGACTCCCTCCCTTTGATGTGGGCTCCGGCGTTGAGTCCACATCTTTCCCAGGACTTGTCAGCTGTTTTGAACAGCTGACATGTGCCCGGAATAGCCTTAGGTGGAATTGCAATCCACCAGCTGCTATTAACCTGTTAAATGCCGCTGTCTAACTCTGGCAGCAGCATTTAACAAGCGCTTCCGGCAATCACGCCGGAAATCCGCCCACCGTTGACGCACGTCACGTGATCATGGGTCACCGGTTGTTGGCATGACAACTGGACGTCTCCTGGAGACCACAATGGTTGTTGTTGCCGACTTGCTGTGAGCCTCACTCAGTGGCCAGCGCTCATAGAAAGTGAGTAATTCTGCTACATAGCGGCAAACTGATCTTCGTTTCTATGTAGCAGAGCCGATTAGGTTATGGCAGCTTCTAGTCTCCCATAAAGACTACTGAAGCATGCCCAAAGTGGGAAAAAAAGTTTTTAAAAAAATATAAAAAAAAAAGTTCAAATCACCCCCCTTCGCCCCATTCAAAATAAAACAATAAAAAGAAAAGCATACACACATTTGGAATCGCCGCTGTGGTGTGACTGGTGGTCGCGGGGTTAATGGGAGGTATATGTCACAGGGATGGATGCTCCCCACAATGCAACCCGGAGTATTTTCTCTTTAGTGCACATGAGCACTAATATGTTTAATGCACCTGGATCCAGGTTGCAGGTAGCTATGAGAGATGGGAGGGTCTGCCTACCCATATTACCTCACCTCTGGGTTAGGGTGCTAACTGTACCCCTTTTTCCCTGTGTATGGTTGTGAGGTTAAGGACCTGCAGTGAGGTCATGACCATGTAACCAGCCCATGTGAGCCATACCTCACCTGTGGGTGTGGTTACAATCTAAGTAATCGAGGTGGAGTCCCGCAAGGGGGTGGTGGCACAAAAAGGGGTGGAGTCCCAAAAGGCTGCAGAGACCCAAAAGGGATAGTGGCCCAAAAGGGGCAGAGCTTTCAAAAAGGGTGATGTTACAGAACCACTCAGCACCCAGAATATGTTGTGCAGTTATATGTATATATAATAGGTTCCATGTGAGATGCATGTCCCTAATGTATCAGCCCACAGACTGCACCTCTGGGCAGAGGGGACACTATATTCTCCTTTTGTCCACCCTCCCCCCACCTTTGTAATTCCCACAGTAAACATCCGCAGGCTCCGGCCACCTGCGGCTTTTGTAATGCATGTCTGGCCTGACGCTTTTCTATTGGCCTGCCCTCTGTACCTGTGTGATATATTCTGTGTCCTGTGAGTAAAGTGTTGTCAGACTGGAAATACATGGAGAAGCAGTGATCTTTTATATGCGCCCATGCACTCAGAGGAATTCCAGCCAGCGTCCTTCATTCAGACTCCAGCCAATGCAGAGCGGATCTCCGAAAACACGGGGTGGTACTGAAAGTGGTACCCCAGCTTGGAAGACCCCGTTACAGGTGACACCGGTTACCTCAGTGGACATGTCTGGGGAAGAGTGGTGTTTGTGTTGTGGTCACCCCTTCCAAGGAGAGCTAATTTCGGTTGAAATATAAACTTTCACCAGATCTGCCATTATTGGTTTAAAATGAAATAAAATAAATTCAATGCATCGGAGTTAAGAAAATACACAGCCAGTGTCTGTGTATAATTTTTGTCTAGTCCTCAGATGCCCAGTCACAAGACTTTATTACTACTACAGAGATAAGAAAGTGGGAATGGCTTCTTACATTACGTTACCTAAGACAGAAGATATTTAAGTTGGGAAAAGCAAAATTCAATCCAGTTCTATCCAGATTTCTAGGCTTTCAGAGACAAAGAAATGTTTAACACACAGACATCTCTATATCGGAGACAACACCCTGTGTTATTGCTTTTACGAATAACACTTAAAAGCTATACTAAAATACAAAATTAGCAAAGAGATATAGGTAAATTTAGTTGTCCAAAATAATAATCAAGGCAAAGTATAAATATTTACCATAACAGTGTCTTACCTATTCTGAGTGCGGCATAGACTTTCTGTATGACGACAGGCCGCAGGTGTGTACCGTAATGTTACACCGTGAAGGAGTCTCTGAACGGCTGGACTCCATGAGTCAAGTGACTTTGATGGGGACTCCTGTCGTTCTCTGAACGAGAAAAAGGTCAAGGTTTGTTGCATCCATGGGGTCACTGTGGACTATACTGTGGACAGAGTGGTCATGGATATGTCCAAAAGTGTCAAGTGCCAAGATGGCGGTATAACACCGAACGTATTGTACTCCTTTGAGAGGGAGCAGGACTTTGTGTTTTTTGAAGATGCATGGGAAGTTGATGACGTGTGGGGTGGCTCAAAGGAGGAGGTAGCACCACCTAAGGTCAATAGTCCAGAGTTCTGGGTCACCATGAGAAAGTGTGGGTCTGACCAACTTGGGGGCTTAGCTGGGGTGACCAAACGTGTGACCGTGGGAAATGGGGTACCTCCAGGAAAGGGGTCCGACACCTGATTGAGTGGAGACTTGCTGTTCCAGGATGACAGGGTGAGTGGGGGTGACTCCAATTCAGACTGTGACTCGAACACAAGGGAAAGAGTATGTAGTAAGGAGGTCACTTTATCTCGGACAAACCCCAGCACAGAGGGAGTTGGTGATGGGCTAAAATTAAAACAGACCTGTACTAGACCCGCAGAGACCACAGAGGTGGATGCAGGAACAGGTGGAGCTCTGAAGAGGCAGGGTATGGGTGGGCAAGAGAGATCATCTGAAAATCTGATTAAAGAACTAATGGTGCGTCACGTGCTGGCCAAAAGAGAGCAGGTTCATGAGAGAGCTATTTAAAGAGACTGTGAAAGAGCATGTTGAACGAGAAAGAGTCCTAAGACAAGCAGCTGATCACAGAGTGGATGAGCTGGAGAAGGAAGTCTCTGAGCTCAGAGGTCACCTGTCAACGTGTCAAACTAATTCACACTATAGGAACGGAGAAAAGAGCAAATAGGGTCTTATCCGATAAACAGGGTACGAGAGGTAATAAATTCTACTCACCTGATATAGGAGAGGTATAGCGCATGAAATTATCAGTCAGTTGCCGCACATCCAAAGGTCAAACCAGTGACCGCCATAACATATAGTTGAATGGAACTTTTTTTTAATGGATTTAGTGCGCTGCTAAAACATGAAGAAGTAATCTGTACTTCGAAATGCGTTGGAAATAAAACATCGATCTGTTAATGCATAAGTAATTGTATGTCATGTTTTAGCAGCACACTAAATCCATAAAAAAAAGTTCCATTCAACTATAACGTGTCAAACTATGAACAAGGCCATATTGAAAGATATGGAGGTGCTCAGAGAGGCCCAAGAGAAGCATCAACTGGAGCTTCTCCTGAGAGAGGATGAGCGTTGCAGCTTGGCAGAGGAGCAAGATAAAGTTCTCCGAGAGCTCAAGATAGAGAAGGAGACTAATGCCCAGCTCAAGAAATCCACGGATGACCGGGAAATTGAACTGTCGCGCTCTCTCGGTCTGATAGCCATGAAGGAGCGTGAGCTGGAGAGGCTAATCAAAGAAGGAGCCTCCACGGAAGAAGAAATCCAGCAGGGAAAGTGCCATGCAGATGGCCATACAAGGGACGTCGATGTCTTGGAAAACTGCGCTGACGCTCAGGACGAGGAGGTCCAACAGTATAGCCAAGAAGGTGAGACTTTGGTTTTCAAGTGCATAATAGAGGTACCCGAAGACATGCAAGAAGCATGTGCCAGTAAGGATGTGACAAAGAGAGAGACGAAGCAGTTGGTCATACTGTCGACTAAGAAAGTCACAGTGAAGCGGGTGGTTATCCTGAGGGACATGCACCTACAATGCCTCCGCACAAAGCAGATGATCCTGCTGAGAAATCACGAAGCTGCTTGACGTCGGGAGCAGGCAAGGAAAGCACAAAGTCGGCTGGGCTTTGTGGAAGACATCATTCAAGTGTCATGATCCAGGTTGGATCTGACAGATTAAATGCACAAAGTAACTTTTTTTTTTTTTCTTTCACTGTGTGCTGTTATGACTGAGTCACCGTAGGAGGCAGACACAAAAATAGAAGCTACGTCCAGAAAACCAGAGAAGTTGGCAACTATCAGATTGCAGACCCCTGAACCTATCAACACAACTAGCAGTAGCCGTGGGGGTTCCTACGATGCCCTAGACCCCTCGATCACAGCCGGAGCGCTAAATAGCCTAAAGACAGAAAAGGAAATCTAAACTGCCCCAGAGCAGACCCCAAAGTAAAAGGCAGCCCCCAACATATAATGACGGTGAAGCAAGATGAAAAAACACTCACACAGATAGAAAGATAGGCTGAGCAAACGATGGGGCCCAAGCTAACTAAACAGAAAAGGAAAGGAAGGTTGCTGTCTGCAATCTGCCAAAACCCTATCAAAGACATAAGCCAACAGCTGATATGGAAAAAAACCCTGAAGCAGCTAGGCTTCAAAAACTAAATCAGCACTCGGGTATTTTCAGAAGGCAGAGCTAAAGGAATTCAGCTCACCCCAGCAGGGAATAGCAGAAATCCAGAAAAACAAAGCAAAGCAAAGTCAAAGCACCAATGCAAAAAGCCGAGCAGAAAACTTAGCTTTAGAAGAGCAGGAATTCAGACTGGTCTCCAAGGATCCCACAGAGAAATCACCCGCAGGGCAGAAGGGCGTCGGCAGCCTTATATCCAGTCAGTAACTCCACTCAGCCAGTCATCATCATTAAACTCAGGTGTTTGATAATCAGGCTCACTACCTTTCTCTACCAGAAGAGGGAGTTCCTCGGGCCTCAGTAGTGAAGGGGAAAATGAACTCACAACAGTGTGCCAAAGGTGGTTTTGCCCCTGGTGGCCATTCGGGTCATTGCACTGTGGTGATTTCAGTTAGTTTTCCCCCCGGTGGCCATGAAACTGAATGGGAGGATACACAGATTAGATATTAGAAAAAACTTTTTGACAGTTAGAGTGATCAATGAGTGGAACAAGCTGCCACGAGAAGAGGTGAATTCTCCTTCAATGGAAGTCTTCAAACAGAGGCTGGACAGACATCTGTCTGGGATGATTTAGCGAATCCTGCTTTGAGCAGGGGGTTGGACCAGATGGCCCAGGAGGTCCCTCTTCCAACTCTACGATTCTATGATTCTAGTGTCATTGCACCTTAGTTACCTTAGTTTGTGCACGTAATTATGTAACAGGTGTGATTGCTCTATAAAAGAGTGTCAGGTGTGTCAATCACTGTTGGTGATATTTCCTCATTTGCAAGCAAGCCTGGGTAAAGAATGGAGCTGAAGGAGAGTCACGGGCAGCCCAGTCAGAGTGCTGGAGTAGCAGCTATGGTGTCTGCAAGGAGGGCTGGCATGGATTGGTGGAGTGTCAGCTATGGTGTCTGCAAGGAGGGCTGGCATTGGTGGAGTGGCAGCTATGGTGTAGAGCTGCACTCAGGATGCTGGACTCGGTTGCTGAAAGCTGGACTCAAAATGTTGGACTCTTTGGCAGAAAAGCTGGACTCATTTGCCGGACTCTTTCTGGACAGCTGCACGCAGGTGGTGGACAGTTTGCTCCAAGTCTGCACTATGGTACTGAGAAGAGTCCAGGACAATTCAGTCAGAGTCCTGGAGTGGCAACTATGGTGTCAGCGTGGAGTTTGTGTAAAGCATGGTGGAGTGGCAGCTATTAGTGCCAGTGAAGATTTCTTGCAAAGCTTGGTGTAGTGGCAGCTGTGGTGTAGAGCTGGACTCTTTTGCTGGAAGCTGCACTCAGATGCTGGACTCCGTGGCTGGACAGCTGCACTCAGGTGCTGGACTCCGTTGCTGGACATTGCACCCAGATGTTGGACACGGTGGAGGAAAAGATGCAAGCAGGTGGTGGGCTCTGTTGCTCGGAGCGTAAGCAACAGTGCAAAGCTAAGTGGTGTTCCCCTGTTTTGT
Organism: Dendrobates tinctorius; assembly: GCF_039654945.1. Taxonomy (NCBI): domain Eukaryota; kingdom Metazoa; phylum Chordata; class Amphibia; order Anura; family Dendrobatidae; genus Dendrobates; species Dendrobates tinctorius. The sequence continues at coordinate 18,552,669 of NW_027361731.1, read as the reverse complement.
CACTTTTCCTTATGTGTGTTTAGTGCAGTGGTGGGATTAGTTTCCGCACCGACCAATTCCCTAGAGAGGGTTTAGGTGCAGGGCGAGTCAGGGTTTTTAGGTTCCTGATAGGCGCCGGTGCGGAACTGGCCTAGGGAACGTTAGGAGTGTAGAGACAGTGACTCAGGGGAGTGCAGGAGGTCTCCACGACCCTGTTCCCTATCTCAGGGCCACCATTGTTATTGTTACCCAGGTTTCCCTATTCCCTTGTCTTATTGTATTAGTTACCGGCCTGCAGGCCGCCTCACATACAACAGGACGTGGCACGTGTAATTGTCCTATCAGTTACCGGCCTGCTGGCCGTGTCACTCAGGACGGGGCACGTGACATCAAGTGCCCAGAGGTCTGTTGAGGATAGTCATCGGAAGACTTGAGAAAGAGATGCAGGAGATGGTGAATAGGTCCGGTGTGATGAGAGTCAGGATTCTGGCTGATGACTAAGCCCAAGACGTGGGGGAAGATGGGATGGTTCCATTCCTCGTTGTCCGATCCATAGAGAGCTTTGGGAATATCCGGATGCTCCTGGATTATCGCGTGGCGTACCTGAAGGAAGTAGAGCAGCTAAGATTTGAGAGGGAGCAAATCAACAGAGAGCTGCAGGAAATGGGAAGAAGATGACTGCTACCTTCAACTCGCGGTATAGAGAGGCGAAGAGGTTTGCTTAAGACTGGAAGTCCTCAAGCTGGAGCTAATAGAGGACATAGGGACAGACAGAAGGAATGCTCTCTGGTCAATAAAGACCATGGGAGAAATGGCCAGCAGAGAGATAAGAGAAGGCGGTCTGATGGAAGAGGTAGAAGCAGTGATGCCTCGGTTAGCTCAGGGCTGAGTGACCTAACCGGGAGACACTGTAGCAGACAAAATGACAAAAAAATCAGACCAGGCAGGACGTATGGGTACAAGGAAATTATACCTACATACTGACCGATGTGGGAGGGGAAAGCCTAATAGATTTCTGACACTCAAACATGAGGCGAAAAAGCCTGATAGCACTTTGTTCACAGACAGGGATGTGGTGACAGTGACAGACTATGTCTCAGGAGTTGATGCTCAAAACCAATTGGGAAGGCCCTCTCGATGGGTAGGGCAAGGTGATATGGGTGCCCTGTCTTGAGGCCCTCGGTTTAGGACAAGTGTTCAACCCCACAGGTTTGAACAGGTGGGGAAAAATGTGGTGTGACTGGTGGTCGCATGGTTAATGGGAGGTATATATCACAGGGATGGATGCTCCCTGTGATGCAACCCAGAGTATTTTGTCTTTAGTGCATATGAGCACTAATATGTCCTTTAGCGCACCTGGGCCCGGGTTGTGGGTAGCTATGAGAGATGGGAGGGTCTAGCTACCCATATTACCTCACCTTTGGGTGAGGGTTCTAACTGTACCCCTTTTTCCCTGTTTGTGTGGTTGTGAGGTTCAGGACCTGCAGTGATGTCATGCCCATGTGACCAGCATATGTGATCCATACCTCACCTGTGGGTGTGGTTAAAAGCTATGTAATCGAGGTGTGTCTAGCACTTGGCAGTAAGTGTTTGGGAGTCTGCCAAAGTAGACAGACTTCCAAGTGTCCAGAGTGGGCACTACAGAGTGGTCTGTGTGCAGAGAGAGAGAAGCCTTTCTGTGGCTCCAGATAGAGCTCTGCTATGGACATTGATGCTGTGTCTTCCTGATGTAAAGACTGTTAACCTTTCTGTTGCGGAGTTGATGGTTTATGAAGCAAATAAACCCATATGGACATTGAAGAGAATGTGCCTCCTGTTTCCTCCCACACAGCTGAGTGAGTACAATCCTTACACCGTGTTCATAATCGCCCAGTCTATCAATAAAAAAATGGAGTAACCTGATCGCTTAATGGCATAGCGAGAAAAATAGTCAAAACGCCAGAATTGGTTTTTTTTTGGTCGCCGCAACAATGCATTCAAATGCAATAACGGGTGATCAAAAGATCCTATCTGCACCAAAATGGTATCATTAAAAGCGTCAGCTCAGCATGCATAAAATAAGTCCTCACCGAACTCGAGATCACGAAAAATGGAGACGCTATCGGTATCAGAATATGGCACAATTAATTTTTTTTTAACAAAGTTTGGAATTTTTTTCACCACTTAGATAAAAAAGAACCTAGACATCTTTGGTGTATATGAACTCGTAATGACCTGGTGAATGATAATTGCAGGTCATATTCAGCGATTAGTGAACCTAGTAAAAAAAAAAGCCAAGCCAAAAACAAGTGAGGGATTGCACTGCTTTTGCAATTTCACGGCACTTGGAATTTTTTTCCCTTTTTCTAGTACACGACATGGTAAAACCAATGGTGTCATTCAAAAGTACAACTCATCCTGCAAAAAACAAGCCCTCACAGGACCATATTGACTGAAAAATAAAAAAAGTTATGGCTCTGGGAAGATGGGGGGTGAAAAACGAAAATGCAAAAACAAAAATACCTCCGGGTGTTAAGGGGTTAATTTTAGGGTGACCCGTCTTCATTTTTTGGAGGGGTCTCCCATTATAATAACCAGTAAAGGCGAAGTATGCAACTGAGATCTGATATTAATAGCCTGGGAAGCGCTATGGGTATTACTTCAGGCTATAAACATCAGCCCAGATCTGTCAGCTTTCCCTTTGCTGGTTATGAAAATTAAGCCCATGCAATTTTTTTCAGAAAAACAATCATTTAATTAAACACATGTACAGTAAACTGCACACGCATTGAACTAATTATATATGTGACTGACATCTGTATATTGATCTATTCTGTGTGTACATACTGTACGTAATCTATCTGTTCTATTATGCCGGGTCCTGCTGTGATTTTACTGTACATGGCAGATGAATTGCCGGCTTTTCATCAATCAGTCTAGCTATATATAGTGTGTGTGTTTGTATTAAAGAATATTTCCATGGAAAATATGTGTAAATGACAGATAATTACTGTTTCAAACCTCATGTTAAAATCGTATTGCAATCGGATAGCAATCACATGGCATTCAGATGTCAATCAGATAGCACTTGCATGACACTAGTCCTACTTTTCTGGACTGAAATCTGAACTTTTTTTTCATGGCAGCAATGGGTACAAGCCATTATCATTGCCATTGTCCCCTGTAAACAAGCAAAATTAAAAGACAATATCTCTCACCTGTCCAAAGTTGAAAGAATCCAGAATTTCCAAAGACGTAATCCATCTGTGTGACATTTGCTCATAATAATAATATAATCTTTATTTATAAAGTGCCAACATATTCCCCAGCTTTTTACAATTCAATAGTTCATATACAGCAGTCATAGCAAAATAAATGATAATACAATAATTAATGCAAAGATATTGACGACCCTGCCCGTAAGAGCTTACAATTTGCTATGTGGTGGTGTTGACACAAAGTGCAGAGGCTTATTTACAATGATGGTCCAGCTATCTTGAGGAATTGGAGGTAGATAAAGGTTGGATGAGTTAGTCACCAGCCAATATTGGTAGTGCTTTTGGCAATGGAGTTTGATGGAGGGTTATGAGGCAACCGCTCCTGTTGAAGAGCTAGGGAAAATGACTACCTGCAGCGAGAGCGGGCCCATGAACTGTGCTGACTTCAGTGAGATCATCACAGTTCAGCGTGAGAAATCGGGATGCAATGAGTCATACTCCCCAGCTTTTCAACGTGTGCAGTCGACCTCAGATCACCACTCATGCTGATGACCAAATGTTGCACAGATGGATTACGGCATTGGAAACTTTGGATTCTTTCTACTTTGGACAGGTGAGGTGATATTATTGTTTTTACATTTTTGTTTTTTACAGAAGACAATGGCTTCAGGGGATTAGGTGTTAAGGTGAGTATAATGTGATTTTTTTTATTTTATAATTAATTTTACTCTATGTAGACAGCGGGGGTTGAATACAACTCTCAACATTGTCCCATGCTCACGCTGATCACAGGCAGAGCAGGGTATAATGATGTGAGCTGTCTTCAATATCCAACACAGGGGATCATCGCAAACAGTACCGCTGACTGCCAGGCGCCAGTATGTGTCACACTGATGACACACGCATGTCATCAGTGTGCACATGTGCGAGACATTTTGCGGCCCGTGCTGCTGCTAAATAACAGTCATGTCAGCTTGTCTTGCCCACAGTCACATGATCCGTGGAAACACACTGACATGTGCGCAGATACCTTCACTTGAATGGGTCTATGTGTATTAGTGTCTCTGGTACGTGTGAAAACTGTCATCACATACCGGAGACACTGACATGTGAAGGAGGCCGCAAGAGGTGCTCCCATTTCAAATATCCTATCCCAAAATATAGTAGGTGTAGTAATAATAATGGAAAATGCCTTCAATTAGAAATGTGGTATAGTTTTCCTGATTCTCTGTCGCTTACCCCATGTCCAGGGCATTGCAGTAGCTTAGGTATCCATGGTTATGACCACTTGTAACTAACAGTCATTATATGAGTGGTAGTAACCATGGATACCTAAGCTAATGCAATGCTCTGCACATGGGGTGAACAACTTAGCGAGTCAGAAGAACTATACTTCATATTTCCTAATATTATAATTACACCTGCTACATATTGGGATAGTTGATCAGAGATGGGAATACCCCTTTAAGAATCTTACATGTTTTTATGGTGTATATTTTTATCTGTTGCTATAGATTGTAATGTAATAAAGCTTAGTTTTAATCCTCCCTTTATTGCTTCAAACTTTTCTGGGTTTGTGTATTATGTTTGTCCATTGTACTTTAGAGGTTCAGTACCATGGGATTTGTGAACAGGTGGCTCACCACTGTCTTAGGGCATAGTTTCATTATACTTTGAGTTGTATAGAATTATGTATATAGAAATTATATAAAATATAAGGCATTGATACTGAAAAGTAATAAAATCAGTTTTATTCTTGGCAGGTGACTGTGGTGTCAAACCAGATACCTATGAAAAGCATGCCATTATTCCAGCTATACCTCCAGCCCTTCAGAGCAAAAATCAATCATCGGAGCCTTTTCAATCAGTCACCTATTTGGATTCATCACAGACTGTTAAGCAAAATGAAAGCTGCAAACGTGATGTTGAACATCAAATAATTCCCACAGAGAAGAAATCATTTACCTGTTCAGAATGTGGGAAATATTTTAAACATAAATCTAAATTGCTTAGACATGAGAGAATTCACACAGGAGAGAAGCCATTTTCATGTTCAGAATGTGGGAAATGTTTTAAATATAATTTTAGATTGCTTACACATGAGAGAATTCACACAGGAGAGAAGCCATTTTCATGTTCAGAATGTGGGAAATGTTTTACAGAGAAATTAAGTCTTGTCAAACATCAGAGAACTCACACAGGAGAGAAGCCATTTTCATGTTCAGAATGTGGGAAATGTTTTACAGATAAATCAAGTCTTGTCAAACATCAGAGAACTCACACAGGAGAGAAGCCATTTTCATGTTCAGAATGTGGGAAATGTTTTATCCAGAAAGCATTTGTCCTTATGCATCAGCGAATTCACACAGGAGAAAAGCCATTTTCATGTCCAGAATGTGGGAAATGTTTTATCCAGAAAGCACATCTCCTTAAACATCAAAGAACTCACACAGGAGAAAAGCCATTTTCATGTTCAGAATGTGGGAAATGTTTTAGATGTAAATCTAACTTGCTTGCCCATGAGAGAATTCACAAAGGAGAAAAGCCTTTTTCATGTTCAGAATGTGGGAAATGTTTTACTAACAAAGCAAATCTTCTTATCCATCAAAGAATTCACACAGGAGAGAAGCCATATCCCTGTCCAGAATGTGAGAAGCGTTTTATCCAGAGATCAGATCTTCTTATCCATCAAAGAATTCACACAGGAGAGAAGCCATATCCATGTCCAGAATGTGGGAAATGTTTTATCCAGAGATCAGATCTTCTTATCCATCAAAGAATTCACACAGGAGAGAAGCCATATCCATGTCCAGAATGTGAGAAGCGTTTTATCCAGAGATCAGATCTTCTTATCCATCAAAGAATTCACACAGGAGAGAAGCCATATCCATGTCCAGAATGTGGGAAATGTTTTATCCAGAGATCAGATCTTCTTATCCATCAAAGAATTCACACAGGGGAGAAGCCATATTCATGTCCAGAGTGTGGGAAACGTTTTATCCGGAATGCAGATCTTCTTAAACATCAAAGCATACACACAGGACACACAGGTGAGAAGCTATATTCATGTCCAGAATGTGGGAAATGTTTTAAAAAGAAATCAAATCTTCACATCCATCAAAGCATTCCCACAGGTGAGACGCCATATCCATGTCCAGAATGTGAGAAATGCTTTAACCGGAGATCATGTCTTCTTATCCATCAAAGAATTCACACAGGAGAGAAGCCATATCCATGTCCAGAATGTGGGAAATGTTTTATCCAGAGATCAGATCTTATTAGACATCAAACAATTCACACAGGAGAGAAGCCATTTTCATGTTCAGAATGTGGGAAATATTTTAAAAAGAAATCAAATCTTATTAGACATCAAATAATTCACACAGGTGAGAAGCCATATCCATGTCCAGAATGTGAGAAATGCTTTTACTGGAGATCAGGTCTTCTTATCCATCAAAGAATTCACACAGGAGAGAAGCCATATTCATGTCCAGAATGTGGGAAATGTTTTACCCAGAGATCAGATCTTATTAGACATCAAACAATTCACACAGGTGAGAAGCCATAATCATGTTCAGAATATGGGAATCATTTTATCCAGAGATCAGATCTTCTTATCTATCAAAGAATTCACACAGGAGAGAAGCCATATTCATGTCCAGAATGTGGGAAATGTTATATTACAAGTTCAAAACTTGTTGTACATCAGAGAACTCATACAGAGTAGAAACTATTTATGTGGTGGGAATCATATCTTCATCATCTAAAAGCTCATGTAGAGCATGAAGGAAATAAATAATCAATAATTGAAATCAATCAGGCAGTAGATTTACATTTAGTTGACAAAAGGGTGAAACAGGATATACCATTGGATATACAGTATATTGTAAACACAAAGGGGCTTTTGCTGGAGGTAGGTGTCAATCCTTTGCTCCTGGATTCTCAGCTTAGAGGTATATTAGCAAATGGTTTGTACTAGAAGGAATATTTCCTATTGTCTGTATAGGAAGGCACAGGTATTTTAACCCCTTACCTACATTGGACGTAATATTCCATCCATGTGACCCTGGACCTAATTCCCATGGACGGAATATTACGTCACAGCGATCAGCGGCGCCCACGTGGTGAGCGCCGCTGATCGCGGCCGGGTGTCAGCTGATTATCACAGCTGACACCCGGCACAATGTGTCAGGGGCAGTCACGGACCGCCCCCGACACGTTAACCCCTTGCACATCGCGATCAAACACTATCGCGGTGTACCGGGGGTTAAAGGGAAGCATCGGCGGGGAGGGGGCTCCCTCCGTGCTTCCCTGAGCCCCCCACAGCAGCGCAATGTGCAGCGCTGCTGCGGGGGTCTCTTTCCCTACAGGTCCCCGGATCCAAGATGGCGATGGGGACCTTCGGTGGCCTGTAGGGAGCTGACTTCCTCAGTGCCTGCAAAGCACAGGCATGAGGAAGTCTGCGTCTATGCCTGTGACAGATTGCTGATCTGTCACAGTGATCTGTGATGTGACAGATCAGCGATCTGTCACAGGAAAGTGATGTCCCCCCTGGGACAACCTAATAAAGTTAAAAAAAAAAAGGTGTAAAAATAATTTTTTAAAAATCGCTAAATAAATTAGGAAAAAAAAAATATTCCCAAATAAATTCATTTTTTCGAATTAAATAAATAAAAGTACATATATTTGGTATCACCGCGTCCGTAACGACCTGCCCTATAAAATCGTCCCATTAGTTAACCTCTTTAGCGAACCCATTAAAAATAAAAAACGAAGCAAAAAGTAATGATTTATCATACCGCCGAACAAAAAGTGCAGTAACTCGCGATCAAAAAGACGCATATAAATATCCATAGTACCGCTGAAAACATCAACATGTCCCGCAAAAAACGAGCCGCCACACAGCATCATCAGTGAAAAAATAAAAAAGTTATAGCTCGTAGAATAAAGCGATGCAAATATAATTATTTTTTTATATAAAATAGTTTTCATTGCATAAAACTGACAAACATTAAAAAAACGACATAAATGAGGTATCGCTGTAACCATACTGACCCGAAGAATAAAACTGCTTTATCAATTTTACCGAACGTGGAATGGTGTAAACGCACCCCCCCAAAAAGAAATTCATGAAACGCTGGTTTTTGTTCATTCTGCATCCCAAAAATCGGAATAAAAAGCGATCAAAAAATGTCACGTGCCCGAAAATGGTACCAATAAAAACGTCAACTCATCCCGCAAAAAATAAGACCTCACATGACTCGGTGGGTCAAAATATGGAAAAATTATAGCTCTCAATATGTGGTGATGCAAAAACTATTTTTACAATAAAAAGAGTCTTTTAGCGTTTGACAGCTGCCAAACATAAAAACCGCCATAAATAGTAAATCAAACCCCCCGTTATCACCCCCTTAGTTAGGGAAAAATAATAAAATTAAAAGAAAATGTATTTATTTCCATTTTCCCATTAGGGTTAGGGCTGAGATTAGGGTTAGGGGTGTGTTGGGGTTAGGGTTGGAGTTAGAATTGGAGGGGTTTCCACTGTTTGGGCACATCAAGCGCTCTCCAAATGCAACATGGTGTCGGATCTCAATTCTGGCCAATTCTGCGCTGAAAAAGTCAAATGGTGCTCCTTCCCTTCCAAGCTCTGCCATGCGCCCAAACAGTGTTTTACCCCCATATATGGGATATCAGCCTACTCAGGACAAATTGTACAACAACTTTTGGGGTCCAATTTCTCCTGGTACCCTTGGGAAAATAAAAAATTTGGGGCAAAAATATCAAAATATCATTTTTGTGGAAAAAAATGATTTTTTTTATTTTCACGCCCGGGCGTTATAAACTTCAGTGAATCACTTGGGGGTTCAAAGTGCTCACGACACATCTATATAAGTTCCTTAGGGGATCTAGTTTCCAAAATGGGGTCACTTGTGGGGGTTTCCACTGTTTAGCTACATCATGGGCTCTCCAAAAGCAACAGGACACCCGCAGACCATTCCATCAAAGTCTGCATTCCAAAACGTCACTACTTCCCTTCCGAGCCCCAACGTGCGCCCAAACAGTGTTTTACCCCCATATATGGGATATCAGCCTACTCAGGACAAATTGTACAACAACTTTTGCGGTCCAATTTCTCCTGTTACCATTGGGAAAATAAAAAAATTGGTGACTAAAAGATCATGTTTGTGGAAAAAATATGATTTTTTTATTTTCACGCCCAGGCATTATAAACTTCTGTGAAGCACTGTGGGGATCAAAGTTCTCACCACACATCTAGATAAGTTCCTTGGGGGGGTCTAGTTTCCAAAATGGTGTCATTTGTGGGGGGTTTCCAAACGCGATATGGTGTCCGATCTCAATTCCAGCCAAAAACGTCAAATGGCGCTGCTTCCCTTCTGAGCTCTGCCATGCGCCCAAATAGTGGTTTACCCCCACATGTGGGGTATCAGCGTACTCAGAACAAATTGCACAATAACTTTTGCAGTCCAATTTCTCCTGCTACCCTTGGTAAAATAAAAAAAATTGAACCTGAAGTATTTTTTTTGTGAAAAAAAGTTAAATATTCATTTTTTTTTAAATATTCAAAAAATTCCTGTGACGCACCTAAAGGGTTAATAAACTTCTTGAATGTGGTTTTGAGCACCTTAAGGGGTGCAGTTTTTAGAATGGTGTCACTTTTGGGTATTTGGGTATTTTCTATCATATAGATCCCGCAAAGTGGCTTCAAATGTGATGTGGTCCGTAAAAATAAAATGGTGTTGCAAAAATGAGAAATCGCTGGTCAATTTTTAACCCTTATAACTTCCTAACAAAAAAATTTCCAAAATTGTGCTGATGTAAAGTAAACATGTGGGAAATGTTACTTATCAAGTTTTTTGTGTGCCGTATCTCTGTGATTTAAGGGCATAAAAATTCAAAGTTGGAAAATTGCGAAATTTTAAAAAAATTTGCCAAATTTCCATTTTTTTCACAAATAAACACCAGTTATTTGAATGAAATTTTACCACTAACATGAAGTACAATATGTCACGAGAAAACACTGTCAGAATCACCGGGATCCATGGAAGCGTTTCAGAGTTATTACCTCATAAAGGGACAGTGGTCAGAATTGTAAAAATTGGCCCAGGAGTTAACGTGCAAACCACCCTTGGTAGTGAAGGGGTTAACGGGCACAACTTGGCTCATCCATCCATTCATAGACAGCATATTTAAACCCCTTCCCAACTTGCGCCGTAAATACACAGCGCCGCAGGAGTGGTAGCTCCATATAGATATGGCACTGTGATAGGTAGACCAGCGATCTGTCATTATGCAGTTGATGTCCCATTCAGGGACAATGTAAAAGAGTAAAAAAAAGTTAATAAAATGTAAAAAAAAATCACAAAATAAAGAACAAAAAAAAAATTAATACAATTAAATATATTTATGTAAAAAATAAAAAAAATATTACACATGTCATGAATAGGCACACATACACAGCTCTGCTACATTTCCTTGGTATATGACTTTCATGCTGCAGCCATGATCTCCCTTAGGCCGGCGTCACACTGGAGAGAAATACGGACGAGTGAGAGGCGTTAAAACAACGCATTGCACTCGGACCAATGTTTCTCTATGGGGCAGCTCCCATCAGCCATATATTTCTCGGCTGTATTTCACGGGCCGAGAAAATCACAGTATGCTGCGATTCTCAGCGTATTACGGGCACAATACGCCAATGCAAGTCTATGGGGGCGAGGAAAATATGGATTACACATGGATCAGACATGTGACTTGCGAGAAATATGCACCGGTGTCCTTTACCAAAGCCGGCAATTCATTTTGCGATACAGTAAAATCACACTGACATGTTTAATAAATAAATGAAAGAATATATATACACACATGTCATTGAGACACAAACAGTATATATCGTATATACTTGTAACATTCCACCATGTGAGTGGACGGGGATTATTCACTTTGCAGGTCTTTGAGGTAAACACTGGCACGCTCAGGGTTAAAATGAAGCCATTCAGGTTATTATTTAGACAGTTACAGCAGCCATCTGTTAAGCATTCAGCTTTTAGATATGAATACTGTTATGGTCTGTCACTGACCCTGGTCAGTATAACACAGAGACCTGTCTGTTACCTGCTGGTGTCTTGTCCTCAGAGGTATCCGTAAACATGGAGCAAAGTACAGTCTTTTCCCGAGCAATACTTCTCACTGACCCCGGTCAGTATAATACACGGTTGTCAAGACCGTTACCGGTTGGATTGACCACACAGGTTCTCAGATTCCTCTTGTCCTCAGCGGCATCCGATAAATGTCCATTCACACAGTCTCTTTCTGACCCCGGTCAGTAACACACGGTTTTCAAGACCGTTACCTGTTGGCCACGCAGGTTCCTAGATCCCTCTTGTATCCTGTACACATTTCTCTCAGACCCCGGACAGTATCACATGGTTTTTAAGACCGTTTACTCCTTTTGGCTCGGACTCTCCGGTACGGCTTCCCCAGGCTATGTGACGTCCGAGCCTGGAACATGGGAGCTCTGTCTATGCTGACAGACTCCATCACACTCCCTCACATGTGCAACACACCAGCCTTAGATAGCTGTAAACACTCTAGTTACCTATCACATGGCAAGTCACATGACCTCATCACAGGTCCTGCAGATTCACAACCACACACATATCTCTTCAGCCAAAATGGGGTACAGTGAGCCCCCTCACCACATTCTGTGGTACATGGGTAGCCAGACCCTCCAAACTCTCATAGCTACCCGTAGCCTGGACCCAAATGTGCACAGCAACACTTAAAATCTATGTACTTAAGAAAAACATTCCAGGCTACATCACAGGGAGCTACCATCCCTGACACATACCTTCCATTAACCACTCGACCACCAGTCACACCACATAGTGTATAAGCAGACCATGTATAAGCCGACCCCCTTAATTTTGCCACAAAAACTGGGAAAACTTATTGACTCGTGTATAAGCCAAGTGTGGAAAATGCAGCAGCTACTGGTAAATTTCAAAAATAAAAATAGATGCCAATAAAAGTAAAATTAATTGAGACATCAGTAGGTTAAATGTTTTTGAATATCCATATTGAAGCAGGAGCCCCATATAATGCTCCATACAGTTCATGATGGCCCCATAAGATGCTCCATACAAAATATGCCACATACAATGCTGCACAAAGGTTAATAATGGCCCCATAAGATGCTCCATAGAATAATATGCCCCATATGCTGCTCTATAAAGGTTATGGCCCCATAAGATGTTCCATAGGTTATGCCCCATATGCTGCCCCATAAGATGCTCCATAGAATATCCCCCTATATGCTGCCCCCATAAGATGCTCCATAGAATATGCCCCCATATGCTGCCCCCATAAGATGCTCCATAGAATATGCCAACTTATGCTGCCCCCATAAGATGCTTCATTAAAGCTGCCCTCATAAGATGCTCCATTGAATATGCCCCCATATGCTGCCCCCATAAGGTGCTCCATTGAAGCTGCCCCCATAAGATGATCCATTGAATATGCCCCCATATGCTGCCCCCATAATATGCTCCATTGAATATGCCCCCATATGCTGCCCCATAGATTATTCCCCCATATATTGCTGCTGCCCGCTACTGCAGGTATTAAAAAAAGACATACTCACCTCTTGTCCTTGGGGTAAGGTGCCGGAGTGATGAGCAGGCGGAGACATCAGCGCACTATGGGGGACAGGTGACGCCCCTCGCTCAGGACCCAGCACCTGAGATATTCACCTGTCCCGGTTCCAACGCTGCTCACCACTGTCTGCCCGCCAGGTTCCTCTGTCAGTGACGTCAGGCAGCAGAAGGTGTGCACTAACCACGTCACCGCACCCTCTGCTGTCTGAACATCACTGACAAGAGGACCCCGCGGGCAGACAGCAGGGAGCAGCGTTGGAACCAGGACAAGTGAATATAGCATATACTTACCTCCCCTGGCGCGTCTCTGCAGCCCTGTTCTCCGATGGTTTCCCTTCCTTCTGCAGTCACGTGGTACCGCTCATTGAAGTAATAAATATGTGCATATTCTTGACTTTAATGAGCGGTACCATGTGACCGCTGTAGGAAGGAAAGGAGACCGTGGGAAAATCAGGGGGCTGCAGAGAAACGCCAGGGGGGGGTCAGTATGATCTGACACTCCCCCTTCACCACCTACCCCCTGGTGTATGACTTGCGTATAAGCCGAGAGAGGGACTTTCAGCCCAAATAAATGGGCTGAAAATCTTGGCTTATACGCGAGTATATACGGTATATATATATATATATATATATATTTATATTTCATAGAGTTCTACATAGCATAATAGCTGCTGATTTCAATTGCCTGCTTCTGTGAAATCATTCTAAAACCTGACATGAAATGACACATGGTTTACATACAGTAAACCATTTCATTTATATTTTTTTATGTGTTTGACTAATAATTAGATTAGAGTTTGTATGTAAAATTTGGGACATCTAGGTGTTAAATTAATGGGTTAATTCATTGAAAAAAATTGCGTGGGCTCCCGCGGTAAATTCGCAACCAGAGAGGGAAAGCCAGTGAGTGAGGACAGATATTAATAGCCTTGAGAGGGACCATTGTTTTTGCCGCCCCCCCCCGGCTACAAATATCTGCCCCCAGATACCCCAGAAAAGGAGCATCTATAAGATGTGCGTTTTCTGGCACTTATCCTCTCTATTCCCATTGCCCTGTAGCGGTGGCTAATGGGTTAATAAGAATGGGTTAATGTCACCTTGCTATTGAAAGGTGACATTAAGCTGGGTTAATAATGGAGAGGTGTCAATAAGACACCTATCTATTATTAACCCTAGACTAGTAAAGGGTTAAAAAAACAGAGACATTAGTTAAAAATTCTTTTAATGAAATAAAGACACCAAGTTTTTGACCAAATTTATTCCTCTGCTAATCCATAAATAAACCATGGACCTGTAAAAAAAAACAAAAACAAAAAACCAACAATATACTTACCGCTGGTCAGTCAGGTCCCCTGCTGCAATCCATCAGAAGGGGTTAACTGGTTTACAACGGGACCGGTGCTAATGCGACCAACCCGCTGTAAACCACTGCCAGAATGACTTAGTTCATCTCTGCGCAGCCTCCCCAGCTGGCTGGAGATGAGCTAATGAGCGTGGGAAAAAAAATCTGAAACTTTCCCATGCTCATTAGTTCATCTCCCACTGGAAAGTGGGATATAATAAATCCCCTGACGAACTGGGGGCAACCAAACACCCCTAGTTCGTGACAGATGGGTGGGATAATAGAGCATTAGTCATCTGGTTTGAGAAATCCTACCTCTCACTAAAAACTTGTACGGTTCTTGGAAGGACCATGTGCAAGAAGTTTTGGAGAACCAACTCAGAGCCGCAGAGGCTCAAGCTCTGTGAGATCATGAACGGCAGATGGTCCAACTCAGGGCAGTACCATCTTCCACGCGGAGCAGCGAGTATAGAGCGGAGCAGTGTGTGTACAAGGTGTACGGAGTGGAGCCATGTGAGTGTTCGAGGTATACGGAGTGGAGCCAAGTGTGTGTACAAGGTGTTCGGAGCGGAGCCATGTGAGTGTGCGAGGTATACGGAGCGGAGCCAAGTGTGTATGAGGTGTATGGAGCTGAGCTGTGCATGTACGATGTGTATGTAGCTGAGCTGTGTGTGTACGAGGTGTATGGAGCGGAGCCGTGCGTGTACGAGGTGTATGGAGCTGAGCCGTGCATGTACAAGGTGTATGGAGCTGAGCCGTGTGTGTACGAGGTGTACGGAGCGGAGCAGTGCGTGTACGAGGTGTGCGGAGCAGTGCGTGTACGAGGTGTACGGAGTGGAGCCACGTGTGTATGAGATGTATGGAGCGGAGCCGTTTGTGTGTACGCGGTGTATGGAGCGGAGCCGTGTGTGTACGAGGTGTACAGAGCGGAGCCACGTGTGTATGAGATGTACGGAATAGAGCCGCGTGTGTACGAAGTGTACAGAGCGGAGCCGCGTGTGTATGAGGTGTACGGAACGGCGCCGCGTGTGTACGAGGTGTACGGAACGGAGCCGCGTGTGTACGAGGTGTACGGAGCGGAGCCGCGTGTGTACGAGGTGTACGGAGCGGAGCCGCGTGTGTACGAGGTGTACGGAGCGGAGCCGCGTGTGTACGAGATGTACGGAGCGGAGCTGCGTGTGTACGAGCTGTACGGAGCGGAGCCTCGTGTGTACGAGGTGTATGGAGGGGAGCCACGTGTGTACGAGGTGTATGGAGCAGAGCCGTGTGTGTACGAGGTTACAGAGTGGAGCCACGTGTGTATGAGGTGTACAGAGTGGAGATGTGTACAGAGCGGAGCCGTGTGTGTATGAGGTGTGCAAAGCGGAGCTGTGTGTGTACAAGGTGTATGGAACGGACCCCTGTGTATACAAAGTGTATGGAGCTGAGCCGGGTGTTAAGGAGTGGAGCAGATCCATGTGTGTATGGGATGTACGGAGTGGAGCCACATGTGTACGAGGTGTATGGAGCAAAGCCGCATGTGTATGTTTACGGAGTGGAGCCATGTGTGTACAAGGTGTACAGAGCGTGGCCGCATGTGTACGAGGTTTACGGAGTGGAGCCATGTGTGTACTGAGTGGAGCCATGTGTGTGCGAGGTGTACAGAGCGGAGCCGTGTGTGTATGAGGCATGCAAAGCGGAACCGTGTGTGTATGAGGTGTGCGGAACCATGCGTGTACAAGGTGTATGGTGGGGAGCATTCATACCTCCCAACCATCCTGGATCCAGCGGAACAGTCCCGATTTTGAGAGAGTTTGTCTGCGGACACAGGAGTACACGGCGGAGCCCCGAGGAGCACTTTAAAATTCGCACGTGACTTTCCACCGGAAGTGACGTGCTAGAAGCTGACCGGAAATGAGGTAATTTCGGGAGATTGTGACGGAACCATGGAGGCACTTCAGGGAATGCTTCAGATCTATCACTGTCTCCTCCTCCGACAGCACGGACAGCGGGATCGCCTTGGAATCGGGGATGCCGGCTATGTGAGCAGATCATGATATGTCCTGCATCGGGAGGCTCAGGTGGGCATTACAATGGGAGCCAGGCTGCTATAGTATCTTTATAGAATCTTTCTTTCTCAATTTGTTTCTTTCTCTCTCTCTGTTCTTTCTTTCATCTCTTTCTCTTCTTTCTTTCTTTTCCCTCTTCCTTTCTCTCACTCTGTTCTGTCTTTCACTCTGTTCTTTCTTTCCCTTCCTTCTTCCTCTTTCTAATCTTTCTTTCTCTCTCTGTTCTTTCTTTCTTTCTCTTTCTCTCTTCTTTATTTCCCATCTTTCATTCCCATCTTTCTTTCTCTGTTCTTTCTTTCCCCTCTTTCTTTCTCTGTTCTTTCTTTGCCCTCTTTGTTTCTTTCTTTCTCTCTAATAATAATAATAATAATAATAATAATCTTTATTTATATAGCGCCAACATATTCCGCAGCGCTTTACAGTTTCAAAACACAAGTCATAGGTAACAACGTTAACAATACAATAATTAAAGCAAAATAAGATGAAATAAGACAACCCTGCTCGTGAGAGCTTACAATCTACAATGAGGTGAGGGAGATACAAAGTACAGGGGTGTATTTACAATTGTGTATTTACAATGAAGGTCCAGCCATCTTGAGGGAGTGAAGGATGGATTTTGTGAGTTCATTTTTCCCTTCACCGTTGAGGTCTGATGAACTCCCTCCTCTGGTGAAGGAAGGTAGTGAGGCTGATTACCAAACACCTGGGCAGCTAGATGATGACTGGGTGGCTGGAATTGAGGACTGGATATAAGGCTGTCGACGCCCTTCTGCCTTGCTGGTGATCCTGCTGGATTCTTGAAGACCAGTCGGATTCCTGCGTCTCAAAGCTAAGTTTTTCTGCTCTGCTTTGTACACTTCAGTTTTGTTTTTGTTTTGCCTTTTTTTTGGAGTTCTGCCATCCCCGGCCGGGGGTGAGCTGAATTCCATTTTTGTCTCTGATCTGTTGATCTTTTGCTCTGTCTTCAGAATATACCTGAGTGCTGATTTAGTCTTTTGAAGCCTAGCGACTTCAGGGCCTGTTTTTCCTATCAGTCGGTTGGCACATTTTGGATAGGGTTTTTGCGGATGGCAGACAGCAGCTTTCCTATCCTGTCCTATTTTAGTTAGCTTGGGCCCCATCATTTGCTCAACCTATCTTTTTATCTGTTAGTGTTTTCATCTTGCTTCACCGTCATTATATGTTGGGGGCTGCCTATTGCTTTGGGGTCTGCTCTGGGGCAGTTTAGTTTTTCCCCTTTCTGTCTTTAGGCTATGTAGTTCTCCGGCTGTGATCGAGGGGTCTAGGGCACCATAGGAACCCCCCACGGCAACTGCTAGTTGTTGTGGATAGGTTCAGGGGTCTGCAATCCGATAGCTGCCAACCTCTCTGGTTTTTCTGGACTTAGCTAGTATTTTGTTTTTTCCTCCTTCGGTGACTCATCATAACAGAATCACCAGCCATACCGCAGATCCTAGGGTACTCAATAGCAGGAGAGAATTGTAAAAAAAAAAAGGTGTGTCAGAATTTTTTTTTTTTTGTGCATATTTTTTCCTCTATATCTCTGAGGCCGTAGGGGGAATTTTTCTCTCAATGGAGATGAAGCAATTGTCTGATCGTGTGGAGCAGCTCGCTGCTGAAGTGCGGGGAATTTCCGCCTATCTTGCTAATTCACATGCTGCTGAACCAAAGATTCCTACTCCTGATGTGTTTTTTGGGGATCGGTCTAAATTCTTGAATTTCAAGAATAATTGTAAATTATTTTTTGCCTTGAAGCCTAAGGCCTTTCACACTTCAGTTTTTTGCATCAGTTCAAATCCGCCAAAAAGTCAGACAAGCGGATCCGTTGTCAACTGATGTGAACTGATGGCACAGGATCCGTTTTCAGACGGATCCTGAAAATGAGAAAATTTAAAGGTAGAACGCTGGCCGGGAAGAGGAGAGAGAGAGAGAGAGAGAGAATTTTTTTTTTGTCCGGCACCCAGAAAGAATTTCGGGTTAAATGAGTGTGTGGAGGATCCGCCAGGGAAAAAAACGTTACAAGCTCCGTTTTGAAATCTTTGAGGATGGTGACGGACAGCAATTTTTGGCGGATCCTCAAAAAAAACGGATGCAACGGACAGCAATCCGTCACAATCCGCCATTAATGCAAGTCAATGGGGAAAAAAACGGATCCTCAAAAAAAATTTGAGGATCCGTTTTTTTCAAAACCTGGCGGATTGTGACTGATTGTAAAAAACGGAAGTGTGAAAGAGGCCTAACTCGTCGGGGAACTCCGCGCAGCTGGTTAAAATTGTCATCTCTTTGCCGCGCGGCGATCCCCAGGATTGGGCGTTTTCTTTGAAACCTGATGATCCTATTCTGAATAATGTGAACGCATTTTTTCAAGCCTTGGGGTTGTTGTATGATGAACCTAATGCTATTGATCAGGCTGAAAAGACCCTGTTGTGTTATGAATGAGTCACCGTAGGAGGCAAAAGCAGAAATACAAGCTAAGTCCAGAAAACCAGAGAAGTTGGCAACTATCAGATTGCAGATCCCTGAACCTATCAACACAACTAGCAGTAGCCGTGGGGGGTTCCTACGATGCCCTAGACCCCTCGATCACAGCCGGAGAAATACATAGGCCTAAAGAAAGAAAGGGGAAATCTAAACTGCCCCAGAGCAGACCCCAAAGCAATAGGCAGCCCCCAACATATAATGACGGTGAAGTAAGATGAAAATACTAACACAGACAGAAAGATAGACTGAGCAAAGACGGGGCCCCAAAACTACCTAGATAGGAAAGGACAGGAAGGCTGCAGTCTGCAATCTGCCAAAACCCTATCAAAGACATAAGCCAACCAGCTGATATGAAAAAGGCCCTGAAGCAGATAGGCTTCAAAAACTGAATCAGCACTCAGGTATTTTCAGAAAACAGAGCTAAAAGAATTCAGCACACCCCAGCAGGGAATGGCAGAAATCCAGAAAAACAAAGCAAAAGCAAAGTCAAAGCACAAAAGCAAAAGGCCGAGCAGCAAACTTAGCTTTGGAGGAGCAGGAATTCAGACTGGTCTCCAAGGATCCCACATAGAAATCACCCGCAGGACAGAAGGGCGTCGGCAGCCTTATATCCAGTCCGTAACTCCACTCAGCCAGTCATCATCATCAGCCTCAGGTGTTTGACAATCAGGCTCACTACCTTTCTTTACCAGAAGAGGGAGTTCCTCGGGCCTCAGTAATGAAGGGGAAAATGAACTCGCAACACTGTTGGCATTAAGCCAGGGTCGGGATTCGGCAGAGTTGTACTGTCAAAAATTCCGAAAGTGGGCGGTCCTTACTACCTGGAATGATGGTGCCTTGGCAGCCCTCTTTCGGAAGGGTTTGTCAGAAACTGTAAAGGATACTATGGTGGGATTTCCTGTTCCCTCTGGTCTTGACGATTCTATGTCATTAGCCATTCAGGTGGATCGGCGTTTACGTGAACACAAAACTACACGAGAGATGTTGCCACCTGTTGAATAAATGTCTGAACCTATGCAGTGTGATAGAGTTTTGTCTAGGGCACAACGTCAGGAGTTCAGAAGGCGTAATAAGCTGTGCTTTTTTTGTGGAGATGCCTCGCATATTATTTCTGTCTGCCCTAAACGAGAGAAACGTTGTGCACACACGTTTTCTGTGGGTGGTGTTCAATCTAAGTTTCTTCTGGCAATTACTCTGATCTGCTCCCTGTCCACATTTTCCGCCAAGTTTTTTGTGGATTCGGGAGCAGCTCTGAACCTGATGGACTTGGATTTTGCTAAACGTTGTGGATTTCCTATGACACCTCTGCAGACGCCTATCCCTTTGAGGGGTATTGATGCTACTCCTTTGGCGAAGAATAAACCTCAGTTTTGGACCCAGGTGGTAATGCGGGTCGCCCCAGACCATCAAGAAAATTGTAGATTTTTGGTGTTGCATAATTTGCATGATACCATTGTTCTGGGGTTTCCCTGGTTGCAAATCCATAATCCAGTTCTGGATTGGAAATCTTTGTCTGTGGTGAGTTGGGGTTGTCGGTGTGCCCTTAGTGATGCTCCTGTTTTCTCCACCTCTCCCCAGTCGCATGATGTTCCTGACTATCTGGCTGACTTTTATGATGTATTTAGTGAGAATGAGTCTGCGTCTTTGCCTCCTCATAGGAGTTATGACTGTGCAATGCAACTGAGCCCGGGGTGTAAATTTCCTAAGGGTCGGCTCTTCAATTTATCTGTACCCGAGCACGAGGCTATGCGATCCTATATTAAGGAGGCGTTGGAGAAGTGTCATATTAGACCATCCTCTTCACCCTTAGGTGCTGGGTTCTTTTTCGTGGCTAAGAAAGATGGGTCATTAAGGCCTTGTATTGACTATCGTTCCCTCAACAAAATTACTGTTAAATATCAGTATCCGTTACCCCTGATTTCTGATCTATTCTCCAGAGTTAAAGGTGCTTGCTGGTTTACCAAGCTTGACCTCAGGGGGGCGTATAATCTTATTCGCATTAAGCATGGAGATGAATGGAAGACAGCGTTTAATACTCCGGAGGAACATTTTGAGTACCTGGTGATGCCTTTTGGGCTCACTAATGCCCCTTCTGTCTTCCAGTGCTTCATGAACGATATATTCCGAGACTTTGTGGATAAATTTTTGATTATCTATCTGGATGATATTTTGATCTTCTCCAAGAATTGGGACTCTCACGTGGAACATGTTCGACTGTGTTCTGGATTTTGAGGGAGAATTCCCTGTATGTCAAGGGATCGAAATGCCTTTTTGGGGTACAGAGGATTTCATTTTTGGGATTTATTTTGTCTCCGTCAACTATTGAAATGGACCCGGGCAAGGTACAGGCTATTTATCATTGGGTTCAGCCCACTTCTTTGAAGGCCCTCCAGAAGTTTTTGGGTTTTGCTAATTTTTATCGGAAATTTATAGCTAATTTTTCTGGTATTGCCAAGCCATTGACTGATTTGACCAGGAAGGGTGCTGATGTGCTGAATTGGTCTCCGGAGGCTGTTTCTTCCTTTCAGGAGCTGAAGCGAAGATTCACTTCTGCTCCGGTTTTGCGGCAACCTGATGTCTCACTCCCGTTTCAGGTGGAGGTGGACACTTCTGAGATTGGTGCAGGAGCGGTGTTGTCCCAAAAAGATCCTGTGACATCTAAAATGAATCCTTGTGCTTTCTTTTCCCGAAAGTTCTCTCCATCCGAACGTAACTATGATGTGGAGAATCGGGAACTGTTGGCCATCAAATGGGCATTTGAGGAGTGGAGACATTGGTTGGAGGGAGCCAAACACCAAGTCGTGGTCCTTACTGACCACAAGAATATGATTTACCTAGAGTCGGCCAAGCGCTTGAATCCTAGACAGGCTAGGTGGGCCTTGTTTTTCACACGTTTTGATTTTGTGGTCTCTTTTCTTCCGGGCACTAAGAATGTCAAGGCAGACGCCCTCTCTAGGAGTTTCCTTGCTGATTCTCCTGTTGTGACTAAGCCTGCTACCATCTTAGGCGTGGGGGTAGTTCTTTCTGCCATCTCGCCCGATTTGAGACGTGCTCTGGAAGAGTTTCAGGAGGACAAACCTGAGCGTTGTCCCAGTGGAAAGTTGTATGTTCCTGACCAGTGGAAGAAGAGAGTGATGTCTGAAGTTCATTGCTCTGCATTGGCTGGTCATCCAGGTATTTTTGGTACTAGAGGTCTGGTGAGTCGGTCTTTTTGGTGGCCTGCCTTGTCTCATGATGTCAGGAATTTTGTGCAGTCCTGTGGGACTTGCTCCCGGTCTAAACCTTGTTCTCGCTCTAGTGGCTTGTTGATGCCTTTGCCGGTGCCCAGGAGGCCATGGACCCATATTTCAATGGATTTTATCTCTGATATGCCTGTCTCTCAGAGAATGACTGTTATTTGGGTGATTTGTGATAGATTCTCTAAGATGGTCCATCTTGTACCACTCCCTAAGTTGCCATCTTCCTCTGAGTTGGAGCCCTTGTTTTTGCAACAGGTGGTTCGCTTGCACGGGATTCTTGAGAACATTGTATCTGACAGAGGAGTTCAGTTTGTGTCTAGATTTTGGAGGACTTTCTGTTCCAAGCTGGGAATTCAGTTGTCCTTCTCCTCTGCGTTTCACCCTCAGACCAATGGGCAGACGGAGAGAACAAACCAGACTTTGGAGTCGTATTTGAGATGTTTTATTTCTGCCAATCAGGATGATTGGGTTTCATTTTTACCCTTGGCCGAATTTGCTTTAAATAATAGAGCTAGTTCTGCCACTTTGATGTCACCTTTTTTTTGTAACTTTGGGTTTCACCCTCGATTTTCTTCAGGGCAGGTGGAGCCTTCTGCCTGCCCAGGTGTTGACACTGTGGTGGAGAGAATGCACCAGATCTGGGACCAAGTAGTGGATAAGTTGTCTCTCTCCCAGGAAAAGGCCCAGCGGTTTTCCAACCGGCGTAGGACCGTTGGTCCCCAGTTTACGGTGGGTGATATGGTTTGGTTGTCATCAAAAAATATCGCTATGAAGGTGGCTTCTCCTAAGTTTAAGCCTAGATTTATTGGACCTTACAAGATTTTGGAGATTATTAATCCGGTCTCTTTTCGGTTGACTCTTCCTGTCACATTTAAAATTCATAATGTGTTTCATAAGTCCTTGTTGAAGAGGTTTGTTGAACCAGTAGTTCCTGTGGTGGCACCTCCTGACCCTGTATTGGTTGAAGGTAACATGGAATATGAGGTAGAGAAGATACTGGATTCCCGTCTGGCTAGACGGAGACTCCAATATTTGGTTAAGTGGAAGGGTTATGGTCAGGAGGATAATTCCTGGGTCTCTGCCTCTGATATTCATGCCGAAAGATTGGTGCATGCCTTTCATCGGGCTCACCCGGATCGCCCTGGTGGCATGGATGAGGGTTCGGTGACCCCTCCTCAAGGGGGAGGTACTGTTATGAGTTCATTTTTCCCTTCACCATTGAGGTCTGATGAACTCCCTCCTATAGTGAAGGAAGGTAGTGAGGCTGATTACCAAACACCTGGGCAGCTAGATGATGACTGGATGGCTGGAATTGAGGATTGGATATAAGGCAGTCGACGCCCTTCTGCCTTGCTGGTGATCCTGCTGGATTCTTGGAGACCAGTCTGATTCCTGCATCTCAAAGCTAAGTTTTTCTGCTCTGCTTTGAACACTTCAGTTTTGTTTTTGTTTTGCCTTGTTTTTTTGGAGTTCTGCCATCCCCGGCCGGGGGTGAGCTGAATTCCATTTTTGTCTCTGATCTGTTGATCTTTTACTCTGTCTTCAGAATATACCTGAGTGCTGATTTAGTCTTTTGAAGCCTAGCGACTTCAGGGCCTGTTTTTCCTATCAGTCGGTTGGCGCATTTTGGATAGGGTTTTTGCGGTTGGCAGACAGCAGCTTTCCTATCCTGTCCTATTTTAGTTAGCTTGGGCCCCATCATTTGCTCAACCTATCTTTCTATCTGTGTTAGTGTTTTCATCTTGCTTCACCGTCATTATATGTTGGGGGCTGCCTATTGCTTTGGGGTCTGCTCTGGGGCAGTTTAGTTTTTCCCCTTTCTGTCTTTAGGCTATGTAGTTCTCCGGCTGTGATTGAGGGGTCTAGGGCACCATAGGAACCCCCCACGGCTACTGCTAGTTGTTGTGGATAGGTTCAGGGCTCTGCAATCCGATAGCTGCCAACCTCTCTGGTTTTTCTGGACTTAGCTAGTATTTTGCTTTTTCCTCCTTCAGTGACTCATCATAACAGATGGATGGAGATAGTGAATGGGCTACACAGGCACACTTACACAGAGAATGACTTTGATTAGTGAACGTGATAGGCCGCTCTGAACAAGTGTGTTTTGAGGGAGCGCCTAAAACTATGCAAATTGTGGATAGTCCTGATTTCTTGGGGTAGAGCATTCCAGAGGATAAGAGCAGCATGGGAGAAGTCTTGGAGTCGGGAGTGGAAGGTACGGATTAGTGCAGAGGTTAGTCGAAAGTCGTTTGCAGAGCGCAGCGATTGGCTAGGCCGATAGACAGAAATGAGGGAAAAGATGTAAGGGGGTGCCGCTCTGTGGAGAGCTTTGTGGGTGAGAACAAGTACTTTGAATTGGATCCTATAATGAATGGGCAGCCAATGTAAGGACTGGCGAAGAGCGGATGCATCCGAGTACCGATTAGCCAGATGGACGATCCTGGCCGCTGCATTAAGTATGGACTGGAGAGGGGATAGTCGAGTGACGGGGAGGCCAATTAACCCCTTCACTACCAAGGGTGGTTTGCACGTTCATGACCGGGCCAATTTTTACAATTCTGACCACTGTACTTTTATGAGGTCATAACTCTGGAACGCTTCCATGGATCCCGGTGATTCTGACATTGTTTTCTCGTGACATATTGTACTTCATGTTAGTGGTAAAATTGCATTCAAATAACTTGCGTTTATTTGTGAAAAAACGGAAATTTGGCGAAAATTTTGAAAATTTCGCAATTTTCCAACTTTGAATTTTTATGCCCTTAAATCACAGCGATACAGCACACAAAAAACTTAATACATAACATTTCCCACATGTTTACTTTACATCAGCACAATTTTGGAACCAAAATTTTTTTTTGTTAGGAAGT
Organism: Dendrobates tinctorius; assembly: GCF_039654945.1. NCBI lineage: Eukaryota > Metazoa > Chordata > Amphibia > Anura > Dendrobatidae > Dendrobates > Dendrobates tinctorius. The sequence goes on along the minus strand of NW_027361731.1, from coordinate 18,527,839 downwards.
TATAAGGGTTAAAAATTGACCAGCGATTTCTTATTTTTGCAACACCATTTTATTTTTAGGGACCACTTCACATTTGAAGCCACTTTGAGGGGTCTATATGATAGAAAATACCCAAAAGTGACACCATTCTAAAAACTGCACCCCTTAAGATGCTTAAAACCACATTCAAGAAGTTTATTAACCCTTTAGGTGCGTCACAGGAATTTTTTGAAAATTAAAAAAAAATGAACATTTAACTTTTTTTCACAAAAAAAATACTTCAGGTTCAATTTTCTTTATTTTACCAAGGGTAACAGGAGAAATTGGACTGCAAAAGTTATTGTGCAATTTGTACTGAGTACGCTGATACCTGATATGTGGGGGGAAACCACTGTTTCGGCGCATGGCAGACCTCAGTAGGGAAGGCGCGCCGTTTGACTTTTTCAATGCAAAATTGGCTGTAATTCAGATCGGACGCCATGTCGCGTTTGGAGAGCCCCTGATGTACCTAAACAGTGGAAACCCCCCAACTGACCCCATTTTGGAAACTAGACCCCCCAAGGAACTTATCTAGATATGTGGTGAGAACTTTGAACCCACAAGGGCTTCACAGAAGTTTATAACGTACAGCGGTACAATTAAAAAATCATATTTTTTCCACAAAAATGATCTTTTCACCCCCAATTTTTATTTTTCCAAGGGTAACAGGACCCTAAAAGTTATTGTGCAATTTGTCCTGAGTACGCTGATACCCCATATGTGGGTGTAAATGACTATTTGGGCGCATAGCAGAGCTCGGAAGGGAAGCAGCGCCATTTGACGTTTTTGGCTAGATTTGAGATCGGACACCATGTCGCGATTGGAAAACCCCTGATGTACCAAAACAGTGGAAACCCCCCACAAATGACACCATTTGGGAATCTAGACCCCCCAAGGAACTTATCTAGATGTGTGGTGAGAACTTTGAACCCCCAAGGGCTTCACAGAAGTTTATAATGTACAGCAGTACAATTAAAAAATCATATTTTTTCCACAAAAATGATCTTTTCACCCTCAATTCTTATTTTTCCAAAAGTAACAGGACCGTAAAAGATATTGTGCAATTTATCCTGAGTACGCTGATACCCCACATGTGGGTGTAAACCACTATTTGGGCGCATGGCAGAGCTCGGAAGGGAAGCAGCGCCATTTGATGTTTTTGGCTGGAATTGAGATCGGACACCATGTCGCATTAGGAAAGCCCCGATGTACCAAAACAGTAGAAACCCCCCACAAATGACACCATTTTGGAAACTAGACCCCCCCAAGGAACTTATCTAGATGTGTGGTGAGCACTTTGAACCCCCCAGTGCTTCACTGAAGTTTATAACGTCCGGGCGTGAAAATAAAAAAATCGTATTTTTTCCACAAACATCATCTTTTAGTCCCCATTTTTTATTTTCCCAAGGGTAACAGGAGAAATTGGACTCCAAAAGTTGTTGTCCAATTTGTCCTGAGTACGCTGACACCCCATATGTGGGAGAAAACTACTGTATGGGGACACGTCGGGGCTCGGAAGGGAAGTAATGACGTTTTGGAATGCAGACTTTGATGGAATGGTCTGTGGGTGTCATGTTGCCTTTGGAGAGCCCCTAATGTACCTAAACAGTGGAAACCCCCCACAAATGATCCCATTTTGGAAACTAGACCCCCTGAGGAACTTATCTAGATGTGTGGTGAGCACTTTGAACCCCCAAGGGCTTCACAGAAGTTTATAATGCCCAGGCATGAAAATAAAAAAATCGTATTTTTTCCACAAACATGATCAATTAGTCCCCAATTTTTTTATTTTCCCAAGGGTAACAGGAGAAATTGGACCCCAAAAGTTGTTGTCCAATTTGTCCTGAGTACGCTGATACCTCATATGTGGGAGAAAACTACTGTATGGGCACACATCAGGGCTCGGAAGGGAAGTAGTGACGTTTTGGAATGCAGACTTTGATGGCATGGTCTGCGGGTGTCATGTTGCTTTTGGAGAGCCCCTGATGTACCTAAACAGTGGAAACCCCCCACAAGTGACCCCATTTTGGAAACTAGACCCCCTAATGAACTTATCTAGATGTGTGGTGAGCACTTTGAACCCCCCAGTGCTTCACAGAAGTTTATAACGACCGGGCGTGAAGATAAAAATATCGTATTTTTTCAACAAACATCATCTTTTAGTCCCCATTTTTTTTATTTTCCCAAGGGTAACAGGAGAAATTGGACCCCAAAAGTTGTTGTCCAATTTGTCCTGAGTACGCTGATACCTCATATGTGGGAGAAAACTACTGTATGGGCACACGTCTGGGCTCGGAAGGAAAGTAGTGACGTTTTGGAATTCAGACTTTGATGGATTGGTCTGCGGGTGTCATGTGCGTTTGGAGAGCCCCTGATGTACCTAAACTATTGAAACTCCCCACAAGTGACCCCATTTTGGAAACTAGACCCCCCACGGAGCTTATCTAGATGTGTGGAGAGCACTTCGAACCCCCAAGTGCTTCACAGAAGTTTATAACGCCTGGGCGTGAAAATAAAAAAAACATTTTTTTCCGCAAAATTATATTTTTGCCCCCAATTTTTTATTTTCCTAAGGGTAACAGGAGAAATTGGACCCCAAAAGTTGTTTTGTAATTTGTCCTGAGTAGGCTGATACCCTACATGTGGGGGTAAAACACTGTTTGGGCGCATGGCAGAGCTTGGAAGAGAAGGAGCACCATTTGACTTTTTCAACGCAGAATTGGCTGGAATTGAGATCAGACGCCATGTTGCCTTTGGAGAGCACCTGATGTGCCCAAACAGTGGAAACCCCCCAATTATAACTCCAACCCTAACCTCAACACACCCCTAACCCTAATCTGAGCCCTAGCCCTAGCCCTAACCCTAGCCCTAACCCTACCCTAACCCTAGCGGGAAAATGGAAATAAATACATTTTCTTTTAGTTTTATTATCTTTCCCTAACTAAGGGGGTGATAACGGGGGGTTTGATTTACGATTTATGGCAGTTTTTATGTTTGGCGGCTGTCGCACGCTAAAAGACGCTTTTTATTGTAAAAATAGTTTTTGCATCACCACATATTGTGAGCTATAATTTTTCCGTATTTTGACCCACCAAGTCATGTGAGGTCTTATTTTTTGCGGGACGAGTTGACGTTTTTATTGGTACCATTTTCGGGCACGTGACATTTTTTGATCGCTTTTTATTTCGATTTTTGGGACGCAGAATGAACAAAAACCAGCGTTTCATGAATTTCTTTTGGGGGGTGCGTTTACACCGTTCCACGTGCGGTAAAATTGATAAAGCGTTTGTATTCTTCGGGTCAGTACGGTTACAGCGATACCTCATTTAGGTCGTTTTTTTATGTTTTGTCGGTTTTTTGCAATGAAAACGATTTTATATAAAAAATAATTATTTTTGTATCGCTTTATTCTGCGAGCTATAACTTTTTTATTTTTTGCGGATGATGCTGTATGGCGGCTCGTTTTTTGCGGGACAAGATGACGTTTTCAGCGGTACCATGGATATTTATATGCGTCTTTTTGATCGCGCGTTATTGCACTTTTTGTTCGGTGGTATGATAATAAATCATTATTTTTTGCTTCGTTTTTTATTTTTATTTTTTAAGGGGTTCGCTAAAGGGGTTAACTAATGGGACAGTTTTATAGGGCAGGTCATTACGGACGCGGCGATACCAAATATGTGTACTTTTATTGTTTTTGTTTTTTTTTATTTTGAAAAAATGGATTTATTGGGGAATATTTTTTTTTTTTACTAATTTATTTAGCGATTTTTTTTAATTATTTTTAACACTTTTTTTTTTTTTTTACTTTATTACCTTGTCCCAGGTGGGACATCACAGTCCTGTGACAGATCGCTGATCTGTCACATCACAGATCACTGTGACAGATCAGCGATCTGTCACAGGCACTGCTGCAGACTTCCTCATGCCTGCGCTTTGCAGGCAGTGAGGAAGTCAGCTCCCTGCAGGCCCCCGTCGCCATCTTGGATTCGGGGGCCTGGAGGAAAGGAGTCCCCCGCAGCAGCACTGCACATTGCGCTGCCGTGGGGGGCTCAGGGAAGCACGGAGGGAGCCCCCTCCCTGCCGATGCTTCCCTTTAACCCCCGGTACACCGCGATCGCGTTTGATCGCGGTGTGCAAGGGGTGAACATGTCGGGGGCGGTCCATGACCGCCCCTGACACATTGTGCCGGGTGTCAGCTATGATAATTAGCTGACACCCGGCTGCGATCAGCGGCGCTCACCACGTGGGCGCCGCTGATCGCTGGGACGTAATATTCCGTCCATGGTAGTTAGGTCCAGGGTCACATGGACGGAATATTACGTCCTTTGTAGGTAAGGGGTTAATAGAGTGTTGCAGTAATCCAGGCGGGAGTGGATCAATGCAACAGTGAGGGTTTTTGTTGTTTCCATAGTGAGAAAAGGGCGGATTCTAGAGATGTTCTTTAGGTGTAAGCAGCAAGAGCGGGCAAGAGATTGTATATGGGATGTGAAGGAGAGATTGGTGTCAAACATAACACCCAGACAGCGTGCCTGCTGCCGGGGTGTTATTGTGGTACCACCCACGGAGAGGGAAATGTCAGATTTAGGGAGGTTAGTAGACGGCGGGAGCAGAAGAAGTTCAGTTTTAGAGAGGTTGAGTTTCAGATAGAGAGTGGACACGATATTGGAGACTGCGGACAGACAGTCACTGGCGTTCTGTAGTACAGCACGGGTAAGGTCGGGGGAAGACGTGTAGTTTTGTGTCATCAGCATACAGATGGTACTGAAAGCCAAATCTGCTGATGGTCTGTCCAATTGGGGCCGTGTAGAGAGAGAAGAGAAGGGGGCCATGGACTGAGCCCTGAGGTACCACGACAGCAAGAGGAAGAGGAGATGACATGAAGCCAGAGAACAAAACACTGAAGGAGCGGTCAGAGAGATTGGAAGAGAACCAGGAGAGTGCAGTGTCCTTAATGCCTAGTGACTGGAGCCTAGAGAGTAGGAGATGGTGGTCAACAGTATCGAAAGCTGCAGATAGGTCAAGAAGAATGAGCAGAGAGTGGTCACCGTTACGTTTTGCTGTCAGAAGGTCATTGCACTCATCAAAGTGACCAGTTTCAGTCAAATGTAGGGGGCGAAAGCCGGACTGTGAAGGGTCTAGAAGGGAGTGAGTGGAGAGGTAATGGGTAAGGCGGGAGTAAACTAGGCGTTCCAAAAGTTTAGAGATGAAGGGGAGATTGGAGACTGGTCTGTAGTTGTTTGTGCAGGATGGGTCGAGAGCAGGTTTCTTTAGTAATGGAGTAACAATGGCGTGTTTGAAGGAGGATGGGAAAATGCCCGAGAGGGAGAGATTAAAGATTGTAGTTAGGTGGGTTGTGACGACTGGAGAGAGAGACTGGAGGAGATGTGAGGGCATGGGGTCGGTAGTGCATGTAGTCGGACGAGAAGAAGAGAGGAGTCTGGAGACTTCTTCTTCTGTGATGGGATCAAATGTGGAAAGTGAGCCAGGGGAGATGCAGGAAGGGATGGGAGTCACAGTACTTGGTGGTTGGGAGCAGATTTCTTGACGGTTATTATCTATTTTTTATGTAAAGTGGGAGGCCAGGTCATCAGCACAAATGTCTGTGATAGGGGCTTGTGCTTTTGGCCTGAGGAGGGAGTGAAAAGTGTCAAAAAGTTTCTTGGGGTTGTTGGTTAGTGAGGAGATCAGGGTGGTGAAGTAGGTCTGTTTGGCGAGGTGAAGGGCAGCGTTATAGGTTCTTAACATAAATTTGAAGTGGATGAAGTCTTCTGGTGTGCGGGTTTTTCTCCATAGGCGTTCAGCACTCCTGGAGCATCGCTGGAGAAGTTGAGTTTGTGATGTGAGCCAGGGCTGTTTTACTCTGTGGTTGGAGGATCTGAGGGTGAGGGGAGCTACTTGGTCAAGGGTGCTTCTAAGAGTGTCATTGTAGTGATGAACAGTCAGATTAGGACAGGAAAGAGAGGAGATTGGGGACAGTGATGAGTGTAGGGAATCTGAAACTGTCTGAGGTTTAATAGCTTGTAGATTTCTGACTGTGTGGTAGGTAGGAGTGAGCTGGGGTGGGTGAGGATTTGTGAGCGTGAAGGAGAGAATGTTGTGATCAGAGAGTGGAAGCGGTGAGTTATTTAGGTGGGAGATTGAACAGAGCAGGCAGAAGACCAGATCAAGGGTGTTACCGTCCTTATGTGTCTCAGAGATTGAAAGTTGTGAGAGGCCTAGAGAGGTGGTTAGTGATAGAAGCTGGGATGCAGATGTGGAAGTAGGGCTGTTAATGGGGATGTTGAAGTCTCCCAGGATGAGGGTTGGTAGTTCTGAGGACATGAAGTGTGGCAGCCAGGCTGAAAAGTGGTCAAGGAAGTGGGTGGGTGTGCCTGGGGGCCGGTATATGACCGCTACCCTGAGGGAGAGGGAACGGAAGAGCCTGATGGTGTGGACCTCAAAAGAAGGGAATAAGAGTGATGGAACTGGGGGGATGACCTGGAAAGTGCATTGTGGGGACAGGAGTATGCCGACTCCACCACCAGGTCTGTTTGTGGGTCTCGGGGAGTGAGAGAATTGTAAGCCACCATAGGAAATGGCAGAAGGAGAGACAGTGTCAGAATCCTGAATCCAGGTTTCAGTGAGGGCCAACAGATTAAGAGAGTTGTTCAGAAAGTAGTTGTGTAGGAAAGGAAGCTTGTTACAAGCAGACCGTGGATTCCAAAGGGCACAATTAAAAGATGGAGATGAGGGAGTGCAAGTAATGTTAATAAGATTATTATGGTTTTGATATGAGGTAGGGTAGGGGTTGAGGTTGGAGGATGGTGGACCAGGGTTGGGGGAGATGTCCCCTGAAATCAGTAGGAGTAGGAAGATAAAGAGCAAATAGTTGTTGGAATTGTAAGTAGTTTTTTTTCTGTGATGTGTTTGGGCAAGATGGGATGAGGTTTCTCAGGAAGGTGAGGAGTGCGTGGGAGCTGTACATGGGAAAGGGAAGTATAGAGGGGCTGATGTGTATGAGTCGTGATGGAGGGGGGATAGGGTGGTGAATGTGGATGGCAAAGGAACACAGGAGGATAAAAATAAAGCACATGGTTAAAGGGGAGAGCAAAGTGTGGGTTATCTGACTCCTGCCCTGACTAACTACCATGTATAACTGCCGTTTTGCTGGATGCTTAGCTTCTGTGATGCTTTGATTATGGGATGCCTGAATGCACCCCACACTGCGTGCTTCCCCTTAGGAACTACTACATATATAGGCCACACTACAGGGTCAGGAGAGAGGGATTGTGGGAGCAGGTTGGGTATAATTTGGCAGCTGAGGCCAGCACACCAGGGGATGGTTAGATGATCAAAGGCACTAGGCCAAGATGTGTCAATATGCTATAGCACCTTCCACCTGATAAGATCTAGAAAGGCCCCAGTCACGGATCTAAAGCAGTAAGTATTACATACAGTGCAACAAATGAATTATACCAAAGCTTTAGCAAGCACATTAAAATATGCAGCAAAATGGTAAAGCAGCAGAAGTATGGAGTTGTACCATTTGGATATATTGCAGCAGAGAATAGAGGCAGCAGAGGTGGGAAGTTGTATCATTCAGGCTGCTTGCTAGCAGTGAATGGAGTAAATACATGCAGGGTGGCTCAGTTGATTACCATTTGGATATATTGCAGCAGAGAATAGAAGCAGCAGAGGTGGGAAGTTGTATCATTCTCTCTCTGTTCTTTTTTTCTGTCCACTCTTTCTTTCTCTCTCTGTTCTTTCTTTACTCTTTCTTTCTTTCCCCTCTTTCTCTCTCTCTGTTCTTTCTTTCACTCTGTTCTTTCTTTCTCTCTAATCTTTCTCTCTGTTCTTTCTTTCCCCTCTTTCTTTCTCTGTGTTCTTTCTTTCCCATCTTTCTCTCTTTTCTGTTATTTCTTTCTTTCTCTATGTTCTTTTTCTTTCCCCTCTTTCTTTCTTTCTGTCTTTCTTTCTTTCTCTCTGTTCTTTCTTTCTTTCTCTCTCTCTGTTCTTTCTTTCTTTCTCTCTATCGCTCTGTTTTATGTCTTTTTCTTTCTTTTTTTCTTGCTTTCTTTCTTTATCTCTCTCTGTTCATTCTTTCCCCTTTTTCTCTCTGTTCTTTCTTGCCACTGTTTCTTTCACTCTCCCTCTCTGTTCTTTCTTTCCCCTCTTTCTTTTTTTCTCTCTCTGTTCTTTCTTTTTGTTTCTTTCTTTCTCTCGGTTCTCTCTTTCTCCACTTTCTTTCTCTCTCTGTTCTTTCTTTCCCCTCTTTCTCTATCGCTCTCCTTTCTTTCTCTCTTTCCACACTTTCTTTCTCTGGGTGTGGTTGGGGCATGGACATGGGTGTGACTAGATGTGGAATGGGTGTGGTCGGGGGCATGGCCTAAAATTTGTCGCAACCTTTGTCCCTCTTTCCGTTCTTCAAAAGTTGGGAGGTATGGAAACAGAATGTAGAAGTTCTCAGACTTCATTTATTTCTGCAAAACCTTCAGTCTCAGGAAACCAAGGTATTTCAGTATAGCATCGGTTTAGTGATGAGCGAACATGTTCGCCAATACTTGCGGTACTCGGCGAGCACCGAGCATTTCCGGGTTTATTCGGCGGGAGCTCGGGTCTCCGCCCTGCAAGTTTGGCACTCTTTAGAGCGCCAATCAACATGCAGGAATTGTCTGCCACGCACTGTAATGCCACAGCCATCTTTGTGGTGGTATTACAGTGATTGGCTGGCCGCACAGTGTCATCAGGTCTATAAGAGACCTGGCGCCGCCCTACTCATCACAGTCAGGTCTGTAATCAAACAGTATAGGGAGAGCTGCTGCTGAGATAGGGACTGATTTGAGCTTTTATTAGTTTGGGTCATCATGGAATCCACAAATCCAGCTAACCCAACAGTCCTTCTAAGGACTAATTACAGGGTATATAGATTACAGTGCTAGGTAGGCAGGGTGTGTATGTGGGTATATAGATATCATTGCATACCTCAAAAGGGTCCATTGCTGTCTGCTGCCGCTGCCTGTTACATATATACTTAGCTCCAGGTATCAGTGGCTAGGAATAATTTTTTTTGCACCTCAATCCTGATTATTTTATAACAAAGCAATCCAGAGCCCATTTGTTCTCCATTTGCTTGTTGTCACTGCAGACTACAGTCAGATCCTTGTAATACTACAGCGTGAAAATCCAGCATTTTTAAATGCCTTTGTGTTGTGAGTTCATTTTCCCCTTCATTACTGAGGCCCGAGGAACTCCCTCTTCTGGTAAAGAAAGGTAGTGAGCCTGATTGTCAAACACCTGAGGCTGATGATGATGACTGGCTGAGTGGAGTTACGGACTGGATATAAGGCTGCCGACGCCCTTCTGCCCTGCGGGTGATTTCTCTGTGGGATCCTTGGAGACCAGTCTGAATTCCTGCTCCTCCAAAGCTAAGTTTGCTGCTCGGCCTTTTGCTTTTGTGCTTTGACTTTGTTTTTGCTTTGTTTTTCTGGATTTCTGCCATTCCCTTCTGGGGTGTGCTGAATTCTTTTAGCTCTGTCTTCTGAAAATACCTGAGTGCTGATTCAGTTTTTGAAGCCTATCTGCTTCAGGGCCTTTTTCATATCAGCTGGTTGGCTTATGTCTTTGATAGGGTTTTGGCAGATTGCAGACAGCAGCCTTCCTGTCCTTTCCTATCTAGGTAGTTTTGGGGCCCCATCTTTGCTCAGTCTATCTTTCTGTCTGTGTTAGTATTTTCATCTTGCTTCACCGTCATTATATGTTGGGGGCTGTCTATTGCTTTGGGGGCTGCTCTGGGGCAGTTTAGATTTCCCCTTTCTTTCTTTAGGCCTATGTATTTCTCCGGCTGTGATCGAGGGGTCTAGGGCATCGTAGGAACCCCCCACGGCTACTGCTAGTTGTGTTGATAGGTTCAGGGGTCTGCAATCTGATAGTTGCCAACTTCTCTGGTTTTCTGGACGTAGCTTCTATTTTTGTGTCTGCCTCCTACGGTGACTCAGTCATAACAGAATCACCCGCCATACCGCAGATCCTAGGGTACTCAATAGCAGGAAAGAATTGAAAAAAAAAAAGTGTGTATATTTTTTCCTCTATATCTCTGAGGCCGTAGGGGGAATTTTTTTTTCTCTCAATGGAGATAAAGCAATTGTCTGATCGTGTGGAGCAGCTCGCTGCGGAAGTGCGGGGAATTTCCGCCTACCTTGCTCATTCACATGCTGCTGAACCAAAGATTCCTACACCTGATGTATTTTTTGGGGATCGGTCTAAATTTTTGAATTTCAAAAATAATTGTAAATTATTTTTTGCCTTGAAGCCTAACTCGTCAGGGAGCTCCGCGCAGCAGGTTAAAATTGTCATCTCTTTGCTGCGTGGCGATCCCCAGGATTGGGCGTTTTCTTTGAAACCAGATGATCCTATTCTGACTAATGTGAACGCATTCTTTCAAGCTTTGGGGTTGTTGTATGACGAACCTAATGCCATTGATCAGGCTGAAAAGACCCTTCTGGCATTGAGCCAGGGTCGTGATTCTGCAGAATTGTACTGTCAAAAATTCCGAAAGTGGGCAGTACTTACTACCTGGAATGATAATGCCTTGGCTGCTCTCTTTTGGAAGGGGTTGTCAGAAGCCGTAAAAGATACTATGGTGGGATTTCCTGTTCCCCCTGGTCTTGACGATTCTATGTCATTAGCCATTCAGGTTGATCGGCGTTTGCGCGAACGCAAAGCTGCACGAGAGGTGTTGCCACCTGTTGAACAAATGTCTGAACCTATGCAATGTGATAGAGTTTTTTCCAGAGAGCAGCGTCAGGAGTTCAGAAGGCATAATAAGTTGTGTTTTTTCTGTAGAGATGCCTCGCATATTATTTCTGTCTGTCCCAAACAAGAGAAACGCTTTGCACACACGTTTTCTGTTGGGGGTGTTCAACCTAAGTTTCTTCTGGCTATTACTCTGATCTGCTCCCTGTCCACATTTTCCGCCAAGGCTTTTGTGGATTCGGGAGCAGCCCTAAACCTAATGGACTTGGATTTTGCTAAACGTTGTGGATTTCCGATGACACCTCTGCAGACGCCTATCCCTTTGAGGGGAATTGATGCTACTCCTTTGGCTAAAAATAAACCCCAGTTTTGGACCCAGGTGGTAATGTGGGTCGCCCCAGACCATCAAGAAAATTTCAGATTTCTGGTGTTGCATAATCTGCATGATACTATTGTTCTGGGGTTTCCCTGGTTACAGATTCATAATCCAGTTTTGGATTGGAAATCTGTGTCTGTGGTGAGTTGGGGTTGTCGGTGTGCCCTTAGTGAGGCTCCGGTGTTTTCCACCTCTCCTCAGTCGCATGATGTTCCTGATTATTTGGCGGACTTTTATGATGTATTTAGTGAGAATGAGTCTGCGTCTCTGCCTCCTCATAGGAGTTATGACTGTGCAATTGAACTGAGCCCGGGGTGTAAATTTCCCAAGGGTCGGCTGTTCAATTTATCTGTACCCGAGCACGAGGCTATGCGATCCTATATTAAGGAGGCATTGGAGAAGGGTCATATTAGACCATCCTCGTCACCCTTAAGTGCCGTTTTTTTTTTTTGTAGCCAAAAAGGATGGATCATTAAGACCTTGTATTGATTATCGTGCCCTCAACAAAATTACTGTTAAATATCAGTATCCGTTACCCCTGATTTCTGATCTATTCTCCAGAGTTAAAGGTGCTTGCTGGTTTACCAAGCTTGACCTCAGGGGGGCGTATAATCTTATTCGCATTAAGCATGGGGATGAATGGAAGATGGCGTTTAATACTCCGGAGGGACATTTTGAGTACCTGGTGATGCCTTTTGGGCTCACTAATGCCCCTTCTATCTTCCAGTGCTTCATGAACGATATTTTCCGAGATTTTGTCGATAAATTTTTGATTATCTGGATGATATTTTGATCTTCTCCAAGGATTGGGATTCTCATGTGGAACATATTCGGACTGTGTTCCGGATCTTGAGGGAGAATTCCCTGTATGTCAAGTGATCTAAATACCTTTTTGGAGTACAGAGGATTTCTTTTTTGGGATTTATTTTGTCCCCGTCAACTATTGAAATGGACCCGGCCAAGGTACAGGCCATTCACGATTGGGTTCAGCCCACTTCTTTGAAGGCCCTCCAGAAGTTTTTGGGTTTTGCTAATTTTTATCGGAAATTTATAGCAAAATTTTCTAGTATTGCCAAGCCATTGACTGATTTGACTAAAAAGGGTGCTGATGTGTTAAATTGGTCTCCGGAGGCTGTTTCTTCCTTTCAGGAGCTGAAGCGAAGATTCACCTCCGCCCCGGTTTTGCGGCAACCTGATGTCTCACTTCCATTCCAGGTAGAGGTGGATGCTTCTGAGATTGGTGCAGGAGCTGTTTTGTCCCAAAAGGATCCTGTAACATCTAAAATGAATCCCTGTGCTTTCTTTTCCCGAAAGTTCTCTCCATCTGAACGTAACTATGATGTGGGGAATAGGGAACTGTTGGCCATGAAATGGGCATTTGAGGAGTGGAGACATTGGTTGGAGGGAGCTAAGCATCAAGTCGTGGTCCTCACTGACCACAAGAATTTGATTTACCTAGAGTCGGCTAAGCGCTTGAACCCTAGACAGGCTAGGTGGGCCTTGTTTTTTACACGTTTTGATTTTGTGGTTTCTTTTCTTCCTGGGACAAAGAATGTCAAGGCAGACGCCCTCTCTAGGAGCTTCCTTGCCGATTCTCCTGTGGTGACCAAGCCTGCTACCATCTTAGGCGAAGCGGTAGTTCTTTCTGCCATCTCGCCCGATTTGAGACGTGCTCTGGAAGAGTTCCAGGAGGACAAATCTGAGCGTTGTCCCAGTGGAAAGTTGTATGTTCCTGACCAGTGGAAGAAGAGAGTTATGTCTGAAGTTCATTGCTCTGCTTTGGCTGGTCATCCAGGTATTTTTGGTACTAGAGATCTGGTGAGTCGGTTTTTTTGGTGGCCCTCCTTGTCTCGTGATGTCAGGAATTTTGTGCAGTCCTGTGGGACGTGCTCCCGGTCTAAATCGTATTCTCGCTCTAGTGGGTTGTTGATGCCTTTGCCTGTCCCCAAGAGGCCATGGACCCATATTTCAATGGATTTCATCTCTGATATGCCTGTCTCTCAGAGGATGACTGTTATTTGGGTGATTTGTGATAGGTTCTCTAAGATGGTTCATCTTGTACCACTCCCTAAGTTGCCGTCTTCCTCTGAGTTGGTGCCCCTGTTTTTACAACAGGTGGTTCGTTTGCACGGGATTCCTGAGAACATTGTATCTGACAGAGGAGTCCAGTTTGTGTCTAGATTTTGGAGAACTTTCTGTTCCAGGCTGGGAATTCAGTTGTCCTTCTCCTCTGCTTTTCACCCTCAGACCAATGGGCAGACAGAGAGAACAAACCAGACCTTGGAGTCATATTTGAGATGTTTTATTTCTGCTGATCAGGATGATTGGGTTTCATTTTTGCCCTTGGCCGAATTTGCTTTAAATAATAGAGCTAGTTCTGCCACTTTGATGTCACCTTTTTTTTGTAACTTTGGGTTTCATCCTCGATTTTCTTCAGGGCAGGTGGAGCCCTCTGCCTGCCCAGGTGTTGACACTGTGGTGGAGAGAATGCACCAGATCTGGGATCAAGTGGTGGATAAGTTATCTCTCTCCCAGGAGAAGGCCCAGCGGTTTTCCAACCGACATAGGACCATTGGTCCCCAGTTTAAGCTTGGTGATATGGTGTGGTTATCATCAAAAAATATTGCTATGAAGGTGGCTTCTCCTAAGTTTAAGCCTAGATTTATTGGACCTTACAAGATTGTGGAGATTATTAATTTGGTCTCTTTTCGTTTGGCTCTTCCTGTCACATTTAAAATCCATAATGTGTTCCATAAATCTTTGTTGAAGAGGTTTGTTGAACCTGTTGTTCCGGGGGTGGCACCTCCAGACCCTGTATTGGTTGAAGGTAACATGGAGTATGAGGTAGAGAAAGTACTGGATTCCCGTCTGGCTAGACGGAGACTCCAGTATTTGGTTAAGTGGAAGGGTTATGGTCAGGAGGATAATTCCTGGGTCTCTGCCTCTGATATTCATGCCAAAAGATTGGTGCGTGCCTTTCAATCGGGCTCACCCTGATCGCCCTGGTGGCGTGGTTGAGGGTTTGCAATTTTTTTTGCACCTCAATCCTGATTATTTTATAACAAAGCAATCCAGAGCCCATTTGTTCTCCATTTGCTTGTTGACACTGCAGACTACAGTCAGATCCTTGTAATACTACAGCGTGAAAATCCAGCATTTTTAAATGCCTTTGTGTTGTGAGTTCATTTTCCCCTTCATTACTGAGGCCCGAGGAACTCCCTCTTCTGGTAAAGAAAGGTAGTGAGCCTGATTGTCAAACACCTGAGGCTGATGATGATGACTGGCTGAGTGGAGTTACGGACTGGATATAAGGCTGCCGACGCCCTTCTGCCCTGCGGGTGATTTCTCTGTGGGATCCTTGGAGACCAGTCTGAATTCCTGCTCCTCCAAAGCTAAGTTTGCTGCTCGGCCTTTTGCTTTTGTGCTTTGACTTTGTTTTTGCTTTGTTTTTCTGGATTTCTGCCATTCCCTTCTGGGGTGTGTTGAAATCTTTTAGCTCTGTCTTCTGAAAATACCTAAGTGCTGATTCAGTTTTTGAAGCCTAGCTGCTTCAGGGCCTTTTTCATATCAGCTGGTTGGCTTATGTCTTTGATAGGGTTTTGGCAGATTGCAGACAGCAGCCTTCCTGTCCTTTCCTATCTAGGTAGTTTTGGGGCCCCATCTTTGCTCAGTCTATCTTTCTGTCTGTGTTAGTATTTTCATCTTGCTTCACCGTCATTATATGTTGGGGGCTGCCTATTGCTTTGGGGTCTGCTCTGGGGCAGTTTAGATTTCCCCTTTCTTTCTTTAGGCCTATGTATTTCTCCGGCTGTGATCGAGGAGTCTAGGGCATCGTAGGAACCCCCACGGCTACTGCTAGTTGTGTTGATAGGTTTAGGGGTCTGCAATCTGATAGTTGCCAACTTCTCTGGTTTTCTGGACTTAGCTTGTATTTCTGCTTTTGCCTCCTACGGTGACTCATTCATAACACCTTTGCCCATCCCAGGCATCACATCTGAGTGTGCAGAAAATTCTGGCATTTTTTGTGGTACTGTAGTATTTTTTGGAGTGTCTTATCCAATTTTTTGACCCCATTTTGCTGACAAAAAATTTTTGGACGACTAGAAAAATTTTTATCTGACAAAAAATATTTACCTGCCAAAATTTAGCTACAGTTCATATATTTAACACTGTGTTTTGTCCCCACACGCAGCGTATATCATAGTGCTAAATATTTTACAATTTTAGTCCTCCAAAGAATTTTTTTTAGTGTCATAGCCTACTTATTGACACAATTTTGGTGGCCAAAAAAAAAAACAGGCCACATATTTAACAGTGTGCTGTCTCCGTCAGACACCTGATCCATCTGTGAGCTACAAGTTCTATTTCAGGGCTACATTCCACTGTATTTGCTGTCTGTGACCCTATTTCTGTACATTATTTTGGGGTTCAAAATTTAAAAATACAGGCCACATATTGAAGCGTCTGGAATCTCAGTCAAACGCCAGATCTATCTGTGGCCTACATATTGTGCCATTTTCAGGGATATATTGCACTGTATTTGCTGTCTGTGACCCTGTTTCTATACACTATTTTGGGGTACAAAATTTTAAAATACAGGGCACATAATGAACAGTCTGGTATCTCAGTCAAACGCCAGATGTATATGTGGCCTACATATTGTGCCATTTCAGGCCTCCATGAAACATTTTTTTGCTGTGTTATCCTATTTCTATACCCTATTTTTCTGTCAAAAATATAATACAGACCACATATTTTACAGTGTGGTATCTCCATGACACAAAGTAGAAAAAGTTCACCTCTCTGTTACAGGCGTCTTGATGATCGGAGCACTGATCCGTTGTGTTAGACGTGCAATAATACAAAAAGGAAAAATATCCAGCTCAACGATATAGTGAAACCAATATCATGATTAAGGATGCTAGTCCACAAGAGACGCTCTGACATCGCATTTCCATCTTGAATTATACTGATGCTTTTATCCTCAACTTGTCACTTTGCATGGAGAATAAAATATTGGTTTCACTATATCTTTGAGCTGGATATGTATCTGGTCTACAAAAAGTGGCATTTTAGGGCTCCCTTCAACTGTTTTTGCTGTGTCTTACCCTAGTTATACTATATTGCTGTCAAAAACAAAACTACAGGCCACATAGTGAACAGTTTAGTATCTCTGTAAAAATATTTCTGTTTCAATTTGTTATGGCTGCTTGATGACTTTGTCTTAAATGCACCAAATACTACCACCATCATCATCATCTGCCTAGGGGCAGTTACTGTGCAGATAGAAAGTCTGAGGAGCAGAGGGTGAACACTTGGGCGGTGTTGTACTCTGTCTCTGGATTATGAAGGTGAAATCTTCTAGATAAAATTATGACTGTAAAAGCCAGAGCAAGAGCACGGGGCCAGGACTCAAAATTACCATAGCCTGTTGTTCCTGGCCCAGATTTTGACAAACTATTACCTACTAATACTGAACTTGCGTTTTTGCATGCGTTTGCGTTTTTATGCACATGTTTTTTTGCAATTTATTTCTTTATTGAAGAAAAATAATAGCGGCAGTACAGCTAAGGCCGGTTTCACATTAGCGCATTTTATGCGCACGCACGGCCGGGGGTAGCTCCGCCCCCGGACCGGCTCTCTGCCCGGCGTGCCCGCCCCTTGCCTGTAGCGCCGCCTCCTAGCGGACAGCGGCGCCTGCGATCGGCGCACCCTATCTTTAGCATAGGGTGCGCAGATCGTGCGCAGGTCGTGCGCTAGTTGCGCTTTGACCTGCGCTGCGCAATTTTGACGGTGCGCCGTGCGCGCCAAAATCCGAAAAGTTCGATTTTGGCGCGCACGGCGCACCGTCAAAAGTGCGCAGCGCAGGTCAAAGCGCAACTAGCGCACGGCCTGCGCACGATCGGCGCACCCTATGCTAAAGATAGGGTGCGCCGATCGCAGGCGCCGCTGTCCGCTAGGAGGCGGCGCTACAAGGAAGGCGCGGGCACGCCGGGCAGAGAGCCGGCTCGGGGGCGGAGCTACCCCCGGCCGTGCGCGCGCTGAAAATGCGCTAATGTGAAACCGGCCTAAGAAGTACGTTTTCAGATTAGCATTTGACAGTAGAATAAGCCGTGTATTTCAAGAGAAATAAGTTCAACAAACAGAGTCGAGCCAAGAGTTATAACAAAAATACAACGAAATTAGCAATGTTAAATACCATGCATTGGAGTAGAGAGATGCAGAGATAAAAAAAAATGTTAGTCGTATAGCTAGAAGACCAAAGGATTCTTATGAGGTGTCAGGGTTGCAGATAAGAGATATGCAGTGTGGAGGTAGATAATATCCACAAACAGGGGTAAAGACCTGTTGTAGAGATGTTGCTTATGAGGAGAGGAGGCCGGAGGGACCTGGGACTCTGAAAGACTAAGTAGAGGCAAATTTTTGCTTCCAGGAGGTCCAAGCTTTTAAGAAGAGGGGGAGTAAGTGGGTTTCCCAACTAGAGAGTTCCTCCATTCTGTAAATTAATTTGATTTTTTCAAACCATTCGGAGAGGAGGGGGGTGGAGATGTACTCTTCCAGTGTGATGAGAATAAGTGTTTAGCTGCGCTCAGCATTAGGGCCAGGGGGCCATGTTTTGTTAGCCTACAATCTGGAGTGGGGCAAGAAAGTAGTACTTCCTTTGGAGAGAGGTTTCTAGATATCAACTTTAGGTCCATGAGTGTATTGTTTACCCCTGACCAAAAATCTTTTAGAAGGGGGCAGGTCCAGAAGATGTGTGACATGTTACTCCATCCCGAGCCGCACCTCCAACGCAATTTAGACTCAATTAATCCCAGATGATGCAGGAATTCAGGTGTCCTATACCATCTCGTGAGGATTTTGTAGGCGTTTTCCTGTAATAACGTGCATCTGGAGAACCCTTTTGAGTTGCCAGAACCCTATGTACTTCTGAGTCTGATAATGTAATTCCTAATTCTTTCTCCCATGAAAGTAGGCAAGCTGGTTTCAATGGACCAGAAGAGGAAACAATATTTTTGTATATTCTGGAGAGCAACCCCGGGATAGGCATGGGTAGTTTCAAGAGCACATCCATCCAGGATCAGTCTCTGATCTTAGTGTATTTAGCATTGAATTTTGATAAGATTTCAGATGCATGTGCCACTTGTATGAAGTTTTTTGGGAACATGCTGGTGCCCTCGGACCAAATATCTGATAAAGAAACCTTTCCTAAATCTAGTTAAGAAATGGGTTGAGTAGGGAGGCAGCACCACATATCAAAAATGTCGTCGTAATTGGGATTTAGAAGGTAGGGTATAATACTGGTGGGTGTTGATGCGGGTAACCCTTCAGATGTCGTACAAATTTTACTTGGGTCAGCTTTAATTTTTAAAGTGGTTAGGGTAATTGGGTCCATTTTTAAATGGTCGGAGGGAGGTACATCATTCCAGATATACTGGTGTGTATTTTTCCCAAGGAGGAGTAATTCCAGGTTATTATGATTCGGAGACTGGTAGGTACAGTTGGCACTGTTCGAAATCATGTGATGCTTCTCTAATTTGTGTAATTAACAGCACCTTTAACTTGGCACCTAACAGGTGAGGGCAATAACTAAATAACACTTGCAGCCAGTTGACATGGATTAAAGTTGACTCAACTTCTGTCCTGTGTCCTTGTGTGTACCATATTGAGCATGGAGAAAAGAAAGAAGACCAAAGAACTATCTGAGGACTTGAGAAACCAAATTGTGAGGAAGCATGAGCAATCTCAAGGCTACAAGTCCATCTCCAAAGACCTGAATGTTCCTGTGTCTACTGTGCACAGTGTCATCAAGAAGTTTAAAGCCCATGGCACTGTGGCTAACCTCCCTAGATGTGGACTGAAAAGAAAAATTGACAAGAGATTTCAACGCAAGATTGTGCGGATGTTGGATAAAGAACCTCGACTAACATCCAAACAAGTTCAAGCTGCCCTGCAGTCCAAGGGTACAACAGTGTCAACCCGTACTCTCCGTCGGCATCTGAATGAAAAGGGACTGTATGGTAGGAGACCCAGGAAGACCCCACTTCTTACCCCAAGACATAAAAAAGTCAGGCTGGAGTTTGCCAAAACTTACCTGAAAAAGCCTAAAACGTTTTGGAAGAATGTTCTCTGGTCAGATGAGACAAAAGTAGAGCTTTTTGGGAAAAGGCATCAACAAAGAGTTTACAGGAGAAAAAAAGAGGCATTCAAAGAAAAAAACACTGTCCCTACAGTCAAACATGGCGGAGGTTCCCTGATGTTTTGGGGTTGCTTTGCTGCCTCTGGCACTGGACTGCTTGACCGTGTGCATGGCATTATAAAGTCTGAAGACTACCAACAAATTTTGCAGCATAATGTAGGGCCCAGTGTGAGAAAGCTGGGTCTCCCTCAGAGGTCAGGGGTCTTCCAGCAGGACAATGACCCAAAACACACTTCAAAAAGCACTAGAAAATGGTTTGAGAGAAAGCACTGGAGACTTCTAAGGTGGCCAGCAATGAGTCCAGACCTGAATCCCATAGAACACCTGTGGAGAGATCTAAAAATGGCAGTTTGGAGAAGGCACCCTTCTAATATCAGGGACCTGGAGCAGTTTGCCAAAGAAGAATGGTCTAAAATTCCAGCAGAGCATTGTAAGAAACTCATTGATGGTTACCAGAAGCGGTTGGTCGCAGTTATTTTGGCTAAAGGTTGCGCAACCAAGTATTAGGCTGAGGGTGCCAATACTTTTGTCTGGCCCATTTTTGGAGGTTTGTGTGAAATGATCAATGTTTTGCTTTATTTGCTTCATTCTCTTTTGTGTTTTTTCATTTAAGACAAATTAAATGAAGATAATAATACCAAAGAATTTTCAGGAAGAAACTGAGTATTATCTGACAGAATTGCAGGGGTGTCAATACTTTTGGCCACAACTGTATGCGCGAGCCCCAGCCACCTATTGATGTGAATGGCTTTGTGGTAGGAGGTGAAGTCTGGGAGGCTTAATCCCCCATATAAGGTCGGAAGAGTAAGAAATCTATGGGAAAGTCTTGATTTTTTTTAATTTCCAGACATATTGTGAGATAGCTCTTCTGAGAGATGAAAAGAAAGTTTTAGCAAGTGGAATAGGCACCATGGACATTGTGTATATTAACTTAGGTATGTTTTTATTATATTTATCCTACCCAACCAGGAGAGGTATGGGTGATCAAAAGACTTTAGTTGCACCTCGATTACATTGATCAGTTTTTCAAAATTTTCTTTGTGTAGATCTGAGGGATTCTTGGTGAGGAAAATTCCTAAATATTTAATGTGATGTGACGGCCACTTGAACAATGTCTTGCTCTTAAGGAAGAGGATATCCTCTTCCGGAGCTGATATATTTAATGCTTCCGATTTGTCCCAGTTGATTCTGAAATCAGACAATTCGCTGAAATTGTTGAATAGCTCAATTAAGTGTTGCATAGCTACTTTGGGGCTAGTAATAAGTATAAGCAAGTCATCAGCAAAGGCTGCGCATTTCTGCTCAGTGTGTTTAACTCTCAGTCCCTTGAAGTCTGGGTTTTGACGAATTGCTTGTATTAATGTTTCTATTACTAATATAAAAAGAGTGGGTGAGTGGGGGCAGCCCTGTCGAGACCATTTCTAATATCAAAAGACTGAGAATATATCCCATTGATTTTTATCTTAGTAGACGGGTCTGAGTATAAGGAAAATATGGCTTTAACAAAATTGTTGGGAAACCCACATTTTTCAAGTGTCTTTTCCATGAAGTGCCAGTTTACACGATCGAAGGTTTTTTCGACATCCGTCGATAAAATAATTAATGGAATTTTTTAGTTTTGATGACATGGTTGATGGAGTGGAGGATCCTGGCTGTGTTGTCCTTCTCTTCCCTCCCCTTTACGAATCCAGTTTGGTCAGGGTGAACCAGTTTGGGTATAAGACCGCTTAACCTGGCGGCCAAGATTTTTGCCCAGAGTTTGACGTCTGTATTCAACAGGGAAATTGGGCGGTATCTGCTGCAAAGCCCAGGATTTTTCCCCTCCTTAGGTATAATAGATATGAAAGCTTCCAACGCTTGTTTGGGTAGAGGGGTGCCTTTTAAAAGTTCGTTAAATAGGTTAGATAAGTGTGGGGCGAGAATGTCAGCGAATTTTTCGTAATATATTATAGGGAAACAGTCGGGACCTGGCGATTTGCCTTTAGGTATTGATTTTAAGCTGTCTCGAATTTTATAGTGATTGGGGCTAATAATATGTCCTTGTCAGGTGGGTTGATTTTGGCAAGTCAATAGAAGAGAGGAAAGCCGAAATTTTTTTCCTCTGCCTTCAAGGGGTCTTTCATTGAAGTGGGCCTGGGTAAGTTGTAGAGGGCTTCATAGAACCGTGTAAATGCGTGGGCTATATCGGCTGTCTTGAAAACTGTTTTGGGAATTTTCATTTTTGATTTTTCGTATGGATGCTCGATCTATCTGTTTTTTCTAAAAGCGAGGAGGTAAGTTTGCTCCCTTTGTTGCCATGCATATAAAATTTCTGCTTACATTGTAGATAAGTTTTTGCAGAGCGAACATTTAAGATATCCTTTATTTTATTCCTCAGAGTTTTCACGGATCTTTGGGCTTGGGTTGCTCAGGATTTTTTATGTACAGTTTCAAGAGTATTAATTTGGTGGATAATGGATAAGATTTCTTTGTCTCTACTTTTTTTGGTAAATGACCCTAGAGCTATGAGTTCCCCTCTTATGACCACCTTGTGGGCCTCCCATACCATAGGGGGGGAGACATCAGATTGGATGCTTTCCTTAGAAAACAGTTCCAGTGTGTTTTTAAGTTTATTGAGATTTTTATCATTATCCAGAAGGGTTTCATTTAGTCTCCATGTTCCCATGGGCTTTGGAAAAGAGGCGATAGTGATATCTAGATATGTGGGCGCGTGGTCGGATAGTGTGATAGTGCCAATGTGGGTTTCCTTTACCAAAGGGAGTGAGTGATTTTGAATGAAAAAGTAATCCAACCTCTGATATGAAATGTGCGGGGGGGAGAAGAAAGTGTAGTCTTTCGTGTCTGGGTTATTTGTCCGCCACGGATCAATCAGGTTTAGGGAATTCAGAGCGATATGAATCTTCTTGATTGCTTTTTGCGAAATATTTTTAGCTCCCGAGGAAGAGTCCGAAGAGGAATTTAGGGTAACATTGAGATCTCCCCCTATTATAAGTAAGCCTTCCTTAAATAGAGATAGTGTCTCTAAAGTTTGGGACAGCCACAAATCTTGCCACTTATTGGGGGCATAGAGGTTATGCAAGGTCACCATTGTGTTAGCCAGTAAGCCTTTTACTATAATGTAGCGGCCCTCCGGACCTGAGAGCGTGTCTTTCCATTGGAAAGGAAGATTTTTAGATAATGCAATGCTGACCCCTTTAGAAGCAGAAGAACTCTTGCTGTTGAACCAAATGGGGAATAGAGAACGGGATGTGTCAGGGGAGCGGCCTGTTTTAAAATGCGTCTCTTGGAGGAAGGCAATTTTTGTTTTACTTTTCTTTAGGAGGGGCATAATCTGGTTCCTCTTGGCTGGGGAGTTTAAACCCTTCACATTATAGGAAGCTATTGTCCACTTGTCCTTCAGTAAGGTGCCCTGGATGGTGGTTACGAAAACGCTGAATTTCAGGAAAGCAAAGTTTGTTCAGCTTAGAGAGGACCTTTACCGAATTGATTGGGACAATGTCCTCAAAAATAGGAGCACAGAAAATAAATGGGAAATTTTTAATTCAGTTTTACACACCCACTGCGAGCTAGCCATACCGTAACAGAAATAAAAGGGCGAGGAACAGGAGAACACCAATGTGGCTAAATAAGGATGTAAAAAGGGCAATAAATAACAAGAACAAGGCATTTAAGAAGCTAAAACAAGAAGGCAATGAAGAAGCATTAAAAAGTTATAGAGAAAAAAATAAAATGTGTAAAAAACAAATACATTTAGCAAAAGTGGAAACTGAGAGACTCATTGCTAAGGAAAGTAAAACAAACCCCAAACTATTATTTAATTATATAAACAGTAAAAAGATTAAAATTGATGGTGTCGGCCCTTTAAAGAACAATGAGGGTGAAATCATAGAGAGCGATGTGGGAAAAGCAAATGTTTTAAATACTTTTTCTCAACAGTGTTCACACAGGAAAAGGATTTTCCAGGGGAAATGCAGAGTGATAATGTAAACTCCCCATTAAGTATTACCTGCCTAACCCAGGAAGAAGTGCAGAACTGCCTTAGTAAGATTAAAATTGACAAATCACCAGGCCCTGATGGCATTCACCCTCGGGGATTAAGGGAGTTAAGTAATGTGATAGACAGGCCTCTATTCCTTATATTTAAAGACTCTATAGAAACAGGGTCTGTTGCTTTTGATTGGCAGCAAGCAAATGTGGAACCAATATTCAAAAAGGAGTGTAAAAGGGATCCTGGAAACTATAGGCCGGTAAGCTTAATATCTGTTGTGGGTAAAATTTTTGAAGGGTTTCTAAGGGATACCATTATGGAATATCTCAATCTTAATAAATGTTTAACTCCATATCAACATGGATTTATGAAGGATCGCTCCTGTCAGACTAACCTGATCAGCTTCTATGAGGATGTAAGCTCTCAAATGGACCAAGGAGAATCATTGGATGTCATTTATCTCGACTTCTCTAAAGCATTTGACACTGTCCCACATAAAAGATTGGTGAGTAAGATGAGAAAGCTTGGGCTAGGGGAAAATGTGTGTAGATGGGTAGGTAGCTGGCTTAGTGATAGAAAGCAATGAGTGGTTATTAATGGTGCATACTCAGATTGGGCCAGGGTTACTAGTGGGGGACCACAGGGTTCTGTATTGGGCCCCCTACTATTTAATATATTTATTAATGATCTAGTGGATGGCTTACACAGTAAAATATCAGTATTTGCAGATGATACAAAACTATGTAAGGTAGTTAACACGAAGGAGGACAGTTTGCAACTACAGACAGATTTGAGTAAATTGGAGAATTGGGCTGAAAAATGGCAAATGAGGTTTAACACAGATAAGTGTAAGGTTATGCACATGGGAAGGAGAAACAGATGCTACAATTACTTACTAAATGGGAAGCTGCTGGGGAAAACAGACATGGAAAAAGACTTAAACAGCTTAGTCAATAAGAAGCTAAATTGGAGTGCCCAGTGTCAGGCAGCTGCCACCAAAGCAAATAGGGTCATGGGATGCATTAGAAGAGGTCTGGGGACACGAGATGAAAACATAATTCTCCCTCTGTACAAATCACTCGTCAGACCTCACTTGGAGTATTGTGTGCAATTTTGGACGCCGGTGCTCAAGAAAGACATTACTGAACTTGAAAGGGTTCAAAGGCGGGCTACTAAAATGATAAATGGAGTTGGTTCACTACAATACCCAGAAAGGTTATCAAAATTAGGTCTATTTAATCTAGAAAAGAGAAGACTTAGGGGAGACTTAATATATATGTACAAGTATATCAGAGGGCAATACAGAGATCTCTCCAATGAACTGTTTGTACCAAGGACTGTGACAAGAACAAGGGGGCATTCTCTTCGTTTGGAGGAAAGACAATTTCTGCACCAGCATAGAAGAGGGTTCTTCACGGTAAGAGCAGTGAGGCTCTGGAATTCTCTTCCTGAGGAAGTGGTGATGGCCAACTCACTGAATTTAAGAAAGGAATGGATGCTTTTCTTGTGAGTAACAGTATAGAAGGTTACGAATAATAGAATATTATAGGTAGATGGTTGACCCAGCTTAGGGGGAAGGAATTTTTTTCCCTATGGAGAAAATTGGCTTCTACTCTGTGGGTTTTTTGCCTTCCCCAGGATCAACAATGCAGAACAGCTGCACTAAAAATAGGCTGAACTAGATGGACATAAGGTCTTCCTTCAGCCTTCAAAACTATGCTACTATGTTATGTTACTATCAACTGTGAATTGTTTGGTCATTTGACAGGGTGTGAATGGAATCTGACGTGAATGACAGAGTTAGGGTACCGTTACACTTAGTGATGCACCAGCGATCTCGACAACGATATGGATCGCTGGTGCATCGCTACGTGGTCGCTAGTGAGCTGCCACACAGGCAGATCTCACCAGCGACATAGCAGGGGTCGGGGGTCGTTACTTACCTGTCAGACGCGGCGATCCTGACGTCCTCCCGCCCACATCCACGCGTCGCTCGTCGGCGCCACAGGAAGCCCAGCAGGAAGCGCCCGACGAGAAATGATCCAGGACCTTCTCGCGCGACCAGTGATGAGCAGCGGGGGAGCCAGTCGGAGGTAAGTATCAGACATAGTGATATCACTAGCAAGATCACTGCTACGTCACAAAATCGGTGACGTTACAGCGATATTTCTAGCGATGTCGCTATGTGTAACTGGGGCTTTAGCACCAATGCATGAGTATTGAAACAGCAATGAACACATAAAACAAACAACTATTAACAAGATGAATCTTATCTGCAGCAGGGGGGACCCAGCTTCAATACGAAAGCAGACAAGACAGTCCATAGGGAGGGTGAACAGGATGTCCAGCGGTGATCTTCTGTATAACCTAGAAGGCTGGATGTAAAGATTAGTTATGAGAGAAACAAAAGGGTGATTTGTGAAAAAGAGAGTTTCAGTTAGGAAGCAAAAAGAACAGTAACAAAAGAACAAAAGCTGGCAAAACCAGAGGGGGACAGGGTGGCCCTTCCAAAGCCGGGGACAAGGGATGTTCATCCCTCCCCATGTCCTATCCCATCGGAGGTCAAGCCAGCATCATTTTAACAAGTGGGCAGTCATGAGATTAGGCTGCAGAGCGTCCTTGATTTTGCTTCTTGGATTTGGGAGAACCCGTCTTCTTCTGTGTGGACCAGTTCTCCATTTTTTGCAGATGCGGGTAAGAATAACTCGCCTCCAAGGGCATGCAGGAGGAGACTTCGACCGGGGGAATCTTCAGGATCTCCCAGACTTTCTGGGAGAACGAACGGCGATCTGTCTTCCATCTTTTATGATTGAGATGCCAAAGGGAAAAAGCCTTCTGTAGGGGAGCTTGTGAGATCTCAGTGTGTCCAACAGGGGTTTCATCAGCCGTCTCTTAGTCAAAGTTGAAGGAGCTATGTCTTGGAAAATCTGAAAGGGAGAGTTATCATAGAGGAGGGGATCCATTTCCCTTGCCTTGGTGAGAATAGCATTCATGTCTACAAAGCTGAGTAGACCACATATAATGTCTCTAGGAGGGTCCGGCGGTTTGGTTTGGGTTTTAGTGCTCGGTGGACTCTTTCAATGACTATCTTCTCCATTCTGTCTTGGCCTACCAAGGATGAGAAAATCTCCCTTGTGACTATTTCAAGGGCTTCCGTGGCATAAGTTTCAGAGATTCCTTTAATCCTGATATTTTTTCTCCTACTTCTGTTTTCTTGGTCTTCTATCGCAAATAGGGTATTGTTTAACTGTTGTTGGTGGTAGGAGACTTGTTCTTTTAAAGTTTTGGCATGCTCTACCAATTCCATTTGGGCAGTTTCAAGTGACTCCACTCGGCCACCTATGTGTTTTTAGGTCAGATCTAATTCCTGTTATTTCCTGTAGTAGAGGCTTCATCGCCTGGGTTAAGGATTTATTGAGGAATGACCTGGATATGGGGGTGCTATCCCCTGGACGAGATTCGGCGTCCGAGCTCTCCCCGCTCGAGTCTGAGGTATCATAGTCTGGATGATCTGTCATTTGTGTGGTCTGTTTTTTCAGAGGAGGTTGCTGAGTGGAAGGTTTTTTCTTTAGATATTTATCAAGGTCCACTTGCTTGTGAGTTTTGTTACCGTCAGGAGGTACTTTGACACTTTAATTGTTTTAACCATATCGGAATTATGAGTGCATCTTCGTTAAATCACCACTGGGACATCAGCTCGGTTAACGAACCATTATCTGATGTAGCATGTTTGTCATTAAGAGAACAGAGATGAAGGGTTGACTAGTTGAAAAAACAAGTGTAGTGACAGTCTACCAGCAGATGGCACAGTCTCACTGCTTTTTAGGAGGTGCACGAGGAAAACAACAGGATTGAACTCTTTTTTCATTTGCAAAATAAGTGTAGAGAAGAGAAGCGTTTGTTTAGTTTCTTATATGAAAAGATATATGCAATTTTGGGAAGAGTTGTCTCCTGTGTTGTTGTATGGCCAGTGGGGCGGCCGGGGGAGAGAGAGTAGGACGCACAGTAAGCCTTTTGCTATCTCCCCTCTGAGAGGCAGGAAAGAAGATGGCGTCTTGTCTCCTCAGACAGTGAGGGATCTGGCGCCAAAAAAAACAAAAAAAGAGCTTCAGATTAGTAAAGAAATTGCCCCAGTTTATTTGCTGTCGCTGCTGAGGGGGGAGCAGAGGGAAGGGACCGAGGCAAATAGTGTTTAAAGTCTCAATTCTGCACGTGAGTGGAGCTTATGGGGTTAATGGCAGCTGTCAGCGACCACCCCAGGTTTCTGCGACTGTCTCCTGTTCCTGTCTGCTGTGCACCCGGGAGGCTGCCAGTTGTCGCTCCAACCCCCCTCCTCAGATGTTCACTCTCGGGAGCTTATTAACCCCCGCCGCTGTTAGTTCAGGGCCAGTGAGGGGAGCGGGGCCGCCGGACTCTGCGTGCCTAAGGCCTGTTTCACACTTCCGTTTTTGTGTCCGCCAAAAGGATCCGTTTCCGTTTTTTTGACGGAAACTGATGCAAACGGATCCGTTTTTTAAAAACGGATCCGTTTTTTTGACGGATCCGCGGTAACCGTAATTGAAGTCTATGGGACAAAAAAAACGGATCCTGCAAAAAATGGCGGATCCGTTTTTTTACGGAAAACAACGGATTTTGACGGATTTGAAAAAACGGAAGTGTGAAACAGGCCTTACCTGCGTAGTGAAAGAGCTTGCTGCAAATGGTCCCATCTCCCGCATGTGTTCCGAGTGCTTGCCTCTCTGCCCTACGTCACCGGCGCTCCTGGATCCTCCGGTCTTCCCCTCCCCCGCCTGCAGACGGAATTCTGCTCACAGGCGACCCCTCGCGATCCAGCGGCTGCCTGCCCCACGTCTCCCCTCCGTCCAGGCCTCCCCCAGTCGAGCTGAGCCCGCAGTCGGTAAGCAGATATTCAGGGAACTTTTCTCGGAGGTAGGGTCGTGCCAAGAGGGTCCAGGCATGCTTCTGATGGCGATGGATGTATTTTCAGATAAATTTGATTAAATTTGATGCCTTTTTTTGTGGTCTAGGGCCAGGAGCTCAATCACCACACATCCTCTCCTGTTCGTGCCTAAGCCACGCCCCCTTATGCACATGTGTTTTAACCAGTTTCTAGCCATGTTTACTCATAAAACGCATGCGTTTGCGTATGTCCATGCGCACGCCTACGTTCCCATAGACTGTAATGTGTTGTTTTGACGCATTCCGTGTGCAAGCGTACGCATGCGTTTTTTTTACGCCTTTGGACGGACCCAAAAATGCAACAGGTTGCGTCTGGCGCATCTAGACGCACACCTTGAAAAAACGCATGTGCACGAAACCGCAGACGAACGCCTGCAAACGCAAGACCATGCATACGCCATGTTAAACATAGGTACGCATGATGCATGCGCACGATGCGCTGCACAAAAAACGCTAATGTGAAACCAGCCTAAGGACTTTTCCTGTCATTCCCGCCGCTACAAGCAATACTGCCTGAGAGCGAGGCGCCTTGTAGCCAGTGACCGCCAGAGAGCGAGGCACCGTGCGCTCCGTGCATGTGCGCAGTACAGAGAGCCACATGTCCAATGTGGATAACCAATAATTATAAGGCACAGAGAAATGACGGAGAACGTTGGTACGGTCAGCAAGGTACTCCCTCAGCATCTTCCAAAACTTTGCACTCCTTATGAGAATACCCCAGGGCCTGGGCCATGGGAGGGTCTGAGAAAACTCTCCCATAACTTTGCCAGTGTTCCATTGCCTCTGCTGGATTAGAGTTGTGTCTCTCTCACCTGTACTCCTTGGTTGTCAAAACAACTGTGACCTCTGCCACCATCATTTTGAGATGTGAATTTTTTTAATAATTCCACAAGAGGAGCCCTCTGGTACTGCCACATTTTTATACACCTGTCTGCCTCTGGAAGAAGAGATTGAAAGTTCTCCTTGTAGCACGGATCTAGAAGTGTCACCAGTAATGACTGTCACCAAAAATTTTGATAAGGCGAGGGTTACGGGAAAGGCAGCACAACATAAAGTCAGCTATGCAGGCCAGACTGCTAACAGGCAAGACTTCCATGTCCTCACCAAGAGGATGACTGACCATGTTCTCCTCCTTCTTGTCCTCAGGCCATCCCCGACTTTTGACTAACCTCTGCACTAGCATTGTAAATACATCATTGTAAATACATCATTGTTCTTTGTATCTCCCCCACCTCATTGTAGATTGTCAGCTCTCATGAGCTGGGTCATTATCGTTATCTTTTGATTAAATTACTTTATTATTGTTAATGTTGCTATTGTTATTTCGGACTGTTTTGTTTGAAAATGTTAAACTGTAAATATATTTGCGCTATATAAATAACGATTAGTAGTATTATTAGAACTCAAAAGTGGGATGGTGATGCTAATTATGGCATCATCGCCGCTCACCATATTGGTGGATTCTTCAAAGTTTTGGAGGATGGTACATATATCTGACATCCATGTCCACTCCTGAGATCTTATGTGTAAAGTCTGAACTGAATACCGATGGCCTTGATGATGCTGGTAGGCAACAACTGCCCTCTTCTGCTCACAAATCCTTTGCAACATGTGCAGAGTAGAGTTCCTATGCGTGGGGACATCACACACCAATCTGTGAGCCTGGAGCTACAAACGCTGCTGAAACACGTCAAGGGCAGATGAAGCTGTAGGTGCGTTTCTAACATGGGCACGCAAAGCGGCGTACTTTAACAAGCAGATCCGGCAGCTCCAGGTCGCTTTTGAGAAACTGTTGAACGAGGTTAAGCATGTGGGCCAGGCACGGTATGTCTGAGCTTGCCTCGCCACCAGGTTCCAGCCATTGTCACACACGACCATGCCTGGCTGTAGGTTCAGCGGTGTCAGCCATAGATCTGCCTGCTCTTTCAGAGCTGTCAACAACTTTTCCGCATTGTGCGGTTTCTCACCTAAGCATATTAGCTTCTGTACAGCCTGTTGATGCATGGCTGAGGCAGTGCTGCAGTGCTTACAGCTTGTGACTGATGTGCTCATTTTGAAGATGGAGGCTGAAGAGGAGTAGGAGGAGGATGAGGTGCAGGAGCTCTATACTGTGGGGGAAACCCTGATTGCCATAGGGCCGGCAATTATCGGCATCGGGAGGACGTGTTCCATTCCAAAGTCCGTCTGGGTCCCGGCTTCCACTGTGTTAACACAGTGTGCCGTCAATGAGATGTTCCATCCCTGCCCACAAGCACTTGTCCAAGTGTCTGTAGTTAGGTGGACTATCCCACCTACAGCATGGTTGAGAGCCCGGATAATGTAGTGGGGCACGTTCTTGTGTCATACCGTGATGGCACATCGGGAGAAATAGTGGCAGGTGGGGACAGAGTGCTTTTTTAGACGGACGCCAATATCAGTTTGCAGAAAGCTTCCGTCTCCACGAGGCTAAAAGGAAACATTTCGAGCAGAAGCAGATGACAAATGTGTCAATTTATTACTGCATTCTTTGGGGCTTTGACTGGCTATTTCTACTTGCGTTCCAAGGATGGGAGTATGGACAACTGACAGCTGCATTTGAGTTTATGTTCAATGACCGATGCAGGGCAGGAGGCATCTTTGCATGCACCCTGGACAGGGGATTTGCTTGCATCCACAACAATGGAAGACACAGTGGTATCACCGGCAGACACTATTCCTGGAGCCTGGTGTTCAGCCCACAAAGTCGGGGGCTTTGCTGCCATGTGCCTGGTCATGCTGATGGTGGACAGGCTGGTATTTTCGCTACCCTTGCTGATGCTGGCATGGCCGTTGGTGCAAATAGCCTGTTTGAGGTTATCGGCAGAGTCTTTAAAAAACCACCAGACTCCGTTCTAGGACCCCTACTCTTCTCCATCTTCACCTTCGGCCTGGGAGAGCTCATAGAATCCCAAGGATTGCAATATCATCTGTACGCCGATGACACACAGATCTACCTATCTCAACCTGACATCACCTCTTTCTGACCAAAATCGCACAATGTCTGTCCACAATTTCATCATTCTTTTCTGCTCACTTTCTAAAAGTGAACATGGACACAACAGAATTCATCATTATCTTTCAACTATCTCACTGTACCCCTCCATCAGAACTAAACATCAATGTTTATGGCTAATCACTTTCCCAGTCCCGCATGATCGGTGTCTCGGGGTGATCCTCGACTCTGCCCTCTCTTTCAAGTCACATATCCAAGCCCTTGCCTCCTCCTGCCGATTCCAACATTTCCCACATCCTTACATTCCTTGGCCAAGAAAATGTACAAATGATTTTGCAAGCCCCCACCATCTCCCACCTCGACAATTGCAACCTTCTACTCTCTGGCCACCCCTATAGCACTCTTGCATCACTCCAATCTATTCTAAACTATGCTGCCTGACTAATCCACCTGTCTCCCCATTATTCCCCAGCCTCTCCTCTCTAAACCCTAAAACCATGACATACAAAGCCATCCACAACCTGTCTCTTACATAAATCTGTGACATGGCCTCCCTGGACTTACCTACAAGCAACCTTCGATCCTCTCAACATCATCTTCTCTACTCCCCTCTTATCTCTTCTTCCCCCAACCGCATACAAGATTTCTCCCATGCTTCACCCATACTCTGTAACTCTCTACCCCAACACATCAGACTAGCGCCTACCACGGACACATTCAAAATGAACCTGAAGAACAACCTCTTCCGGCAAGCCTACAACCTGCAGTGATCCTCAGTCAACTGAACCGCATGACCAGCTCTACCCTCTCCTTGTGTATACACACCCATCAACTGTAGACTGTGAGCCCTCGTGGGAAGGGTCCTCTATCCTTCTGTACTTGCGTGTGCCTTGCTCATGCTTATTGTACTTGTCTGCCCCTTTTTCACATGTAAAGCACCATGAAATAAATGGCGCTATAAAAATGGCTAATAATAATAATATCATCCACCATTTCATCTTCCACTTCCGCTCCCTGGTCCTCCTCCTGACTTTCTGGCAATTGTGTGTCATCATCGTCCACCTGCTGTGACTTTTTCCATGTCGCCTTTGTGTGACCGTGGCTGCTCAAATATTTGGCCAGCACTACATGTGATATCATCTTGCCCGGCTTTCAGTGTACAGTGCAAGAGGCCCGAATCTATAAATGATAAAGTGAACAGCTCTTGGGAGTGTCCAAGTGTGGGATCAGTTGTCTACAGGCAATCGTCATGGTGCGAGGAAGGAGGATCAGGGTGAGGAATATGCGGTCCAGACCCACGGCTACTCAGACTTGACCTTGTGGAAGACAGGGTACTGGTGGTGGTGGCAAAGTGACTGGAAGCATTAACCGTTATCCAACCAACAACCTTTTGACACTGCCGTGGGTTCAATATGCAGTGTGCTGATGCGTTTCTCTAGTAATTGTGACAGGAAGGTCGAGTGATAAACCGTGGGTGTTTGTTGTGGCCCAATTTCAGCTTGCTAACAGTCTCAGCCTCTGCATGCACCATCACCATCACGTCCACTTCCCTGTCCCTTGCCACACGCCTTGCCACTTTTAAATGTATAACATTATTTTCCAGGTTCACTCCAAATTGCATAGTTTGTAGCAAACTTATATGTTATCTGTGTGTGTGTGTGAAACCCACAGTTTAAAATATCTGGCCTGTAGTTAAAAATATTTTTTTGGAATCAAACTGTTGTCAATAACTTTAGTAAGAGACAGGAAAAACAGTTCAATGGAGGACTCAAATGCCACAATTTGTAGCACACAGATAGATGAGGTATCTGACGGAGACAGGCACTCTCAAATATCTTGCCTGTATTTTGGTATTTTTTTGGACAGAAACATTTTGTGAATAAATAGGCTAAGAGTGACAGAACCCAAAAAATTTGATGTAGGCCTGATACCTTATGAATATTAAAACAGACCTGGGTCACCTGATAAAGAACTGTAGAACTGTTCCATTATGCAACAGCCACGTTATTATTTGGGATTTTTGTGGTCTCAGCAGACTTCACCTATCGTTTCTTGTGAGTCCCCCCTCCTCCCAATGAGGAGTACAACTAACTACGAATTATGAAAAAATTATAGGGTTGTACAGGAAGTGTAAATAGATAGGCGTGGTATGGCACTGAGGCCTATCAACACTAGAAGACCTATTTGTTTAATTACCAGCATTACATAACAATTTTAAAAGGCAGATGAAGTTGATAGAAAACCACAATGTATGTCCTCCCAGCATTCCTCTGTACACATCTCAGTATTTTGATCACTATTAGCGTGATCTATTTCACTTTTACATTTCTCTGTCTTCAGATCACTGATATGACAACATGCTTCAGCCGCAAACGAGTATGGCCTACCATAGAACAGTTCTGTATGACATTTATACAGTGTGAAAACATCAATTAGTCCTAAACAAAATCATTTCTCTCGAACACAGTCAGTGGACACTTAATAATTCCCTAATAATATTAGTGTGCACTTGGAACACTCAAAGAAGAGGGAAATCTAAATTGGGTGGTTATAGAAAAGAAAAAAAAAACCTCTTATAAGTGCTCTATATGTAGCTGGATAATAGCGAGAAAATAGCAATTAGTAATAGTCAATTGTAAGATCTCAGACGAAGTGCTTAAGGGAAAAAGAATATACACTCACTGGCCACTTTATTAGGTACACCTGTCCAACTGTGTGTTAAGACTTAATTTCTAATCAGCCAATCACATGGCGGCAACTCAGTGCATTTAGGCATGTAGACATGGTCAAGACAATCTCCTGCAGTTCAAACCGAGCATCAGTATGGGGAAGAAAGGTGATTTGAGTGCCTTTGAACGTGGCATGATTGTTGGTGCCAGAAGGGCTGGTCTGAGTATTTCAGAAACTGCTGATCTACTGGGATTTTCACGCACAACCATCTCTAGGGTTTACAGAGAATGGTCCGAAAAAGAAAAAAAATCCAGTGAGCGGCAGTTCTGTGGCCGGAAATGCCTTGTTGATGCCAGAGGTCAGAGGAGAATGGGCAGACTGGTTCGAGCTGATAGAAAGGCAACAGTGACTCAAATTGCCACCCGTTACAACCAAGGTAGGCAGAAGAGCATCTCTGAACGCACAGTGCGTCGAACTTTGAGGCAGATGGGCTACAGCAGCAGAAGACCACACTGGGTACCACTCCTCTCAGCTAAGAACAGGAAACTGAGGCTACAATTTGCACAAGCTCATCGAAATTGGACAGTAGAAGATTGGAAAAATGTTGCCTGGTCTGATGAGTCTCGATTTCTGCTGCGACATTCGGATGGTAGGGTCAGAATTTGGCGTAAACAACATGAAAGCATGGATCCATCCTGCCTTGTATCAACGGTTCAGGCTGGTGGTGGTGGTGTCATGGTGTGGGGAATTTTTTCTTGGCACTCTTTGGGCCCCTTGGTACCAATTGAGCATCGTTGCAACGCCACAGCCTACCTGAGTATTGTTGCTGACCATGTCCATCCCTTTATGACCACAATGTACCCAACATCTGATGGCTACTTTCAGCAGGATAATGCGCCATGTCATAAAGCTCGAATCATCTCAGATTGGTTTCTTGAACATGACAATGAGTTCACTGTACTCAAATGGCCTCCTCAGTCACCAGATCTCAATCCAATAGAGCATCTTTGGGATGTGGTGGAACGGGAGATTCGCATCAGGGATGTGCAGCCGACAAATCTGCGCCAACTGTGTGATGCCATCATGTCAATATGGTCCAAAATCTCTGAGGAATGCTTCCAGCACCTTGTTGAATCTCTGCCACGAAGAATTGAGGCAGTTCTGAAGGCAAAAGGGGGTCCAACCCGTTACTAGCATGGTGTACCTAATAAAGTGGCCAGTGAGTGTATATAGATGCTGGTGGCAATCTTAGTTCCAACCTGAACAATCACAAACTAAAAAGGCATGAGTGAGGGTAAAAACCTGAAATCACTGAACAGGTTATATATTGCAGGGTAATTCTCCCTGATAGTAGCTTAAAAAAAAAAAAGTCAAAGTCAAATTGCAGCCTGTGAACGGCTGTGCAGAGTAGCCGCAATAGTAAATGCACAAGTCAGAGAGCGGAACCTGTAAAGATAATGCGATGCGAAGTAGAAGTCCTCACTCCAGTAAGCGGTGCAGGATAAAATAGCGCTTTTTGCTCCAGCGCTTGGAAAAAGAGGGGGGGGTTTGTACACTGGGGTATAGATGAGTTACAGGGCCTGCCCCGGCCGGTGGCAGCCTCCTGTCAGTGTACCTCCAGCTGTGGAGCAGACGTGAGCGGCCTCTCGTGCTCCCGGCGTCTGTGAGCTGCTCCAGGTATACAGGACCTTCGTGATGTGAGTCAACACATGACCATGTCAGTTTCACTTGCTGGTGGTTGCGACGGGGACCAATGGACTTTCCAACATGTTTCAAAGACTAACTGACTTCTTCCTCAGGGATGGTCCCCCCCACCACAGGAGGATTCTTTAAGCAGTCCCGCCGCTTAGGCAAGTTTAACCCAATTAACTTAATAGCGCTATTTTAACCTGTGCCGGTGCACTCCTCTTTAAACGTATTTTTTCACGAGCATTCAGTTTGGTTGGTTTTTCTCCAACACTGTTCTGCTTTCTAGAATTCAGCATGTCACGAGCATGTTGCACTTTGCCCTTTGTATGGCCCATGCATCTTTGGCAACATATTTCTGGTACACCGATCTTCTGACAGGCATGAAACTCATTCTGGTTATTGATGGTGGGAGGCTAAATGACTAATCATTGTAGGCTGTATCATGGATCTCATACCTCCCATAGCCACCGCTGTTATTAATCCTGTACGTTCCCATTCCTGGCATCACCATGCCCCTTTTCCTGATCACTTCATCCAGGGACTTGCACACCATATTTTTGCTAAAAACTTGCACCTTCCCAGCAGCAACTGTAGGAAACCATGTTACTGTTTTCCAGGGTGTTTATGGTGCCCATACAAAAAAAAGGTTACACACTATGTTGATGTGTACCCCCCCAGGGGAAAATGTTTGTCAGCCCATACACTTAGTGTATGGCCATTCCTACTATAGGAGACCCTCTCCTTTGTAATGGGAATTTTTTTTAGGAGGACCTCCTACATGAAAATTCCAAGGGGGATTGGGGGGTGTGCAAATGTGGTCCAGACCTTGAATTCACTTCAAGGGCAAACTTTGTGGTATTAAAAAAAAATTAATAATGGCAACTTTTGCTTCATGTGGCCATCCAGGATATAACTTTGTGGCAAGGTGGGCCTTGCATTCAATGCATAGGCTAACAGTATGGCAGTACCAAAATAATAATGTGAACTTGGTTTTCCTGTGGCCATCCAGTATGTGGGTTCAAAGGCTTATTGGGGTGCATGTAACTTTGGTGCAGGGCAGGCCTTGCATTCAATGCATAGGCTGACAGTATGGCAGTACCTAATGAAAAATAATGGGAACTTTGGTTTCATGGGGCCAAGGATGCGGAGGATGCGGGGATATGATAAGAACAAGGAGAACAAAGCTAGTAAAGTTTTATATTCTACTCCAAAAAGAATAGGCAGTGTTTGCAAAAATATAAAAAGATATTACAAAATGAGACAATTATAGTATGTACATACAATAACAAATAAAAAGGGATTAACAATGAAAAAAAACACTTACAGTTATCTCAGACAATGGTAAGCCATGTGGAGGGGGGAGGAGAGACATCCCAGAGACATCCCATCAGGGCAGGTTGCACAGCCTCTGGTAGCTCACTTCCTGGGCAAAAGTTCCCCTCCTAAATGAGGGTCGATATCTTACACCCTTGGGTCATGACATCACTGAGGGGGGTAGAGCTATGGAAAGTAGTCTTCTTTTTTCAGAGTTACTGAGAACTTACTAAAAACTCATAACATCATAACTCTGGGAGGGAAACTCGTGGAAGGATGACAAAATTATCATTTTTCTCAGCAGGAAATTGGCATTCATTTAAGTCTAAACATGGGGTGCAGGATAACCTGGTGGAGGAAAAATACATTTCTCAGCTCCCGATAGGTGCTGAGCCCCCAAAACTCACCAGTTGGGAGCTCTGACCCTACGGTTTCAGGAAATATGAGAGTCCTATTTCTGTGAATCTTCTGGGTTAAGATATTTGGGTCTTAAAGGAACACTATACCCACACAAAGGACTCATGTGTTTCAGACAAAGGACTGGTTTCTTATCACCAACACATTCTTGAAGGAGGGGGAAAGGAGTATAGGATTACACAAGCAGGCAGAGAGAGAGAATGAGGGGTGAGGTGAATCACAGGTGCAGCTTGGGTACTGGGCTGCCTTTCATTTGCAACAACCAAAAGATGTAACAGAGCTAGGTAAAGCAATGGAAAGTCCTAGAAGGGTACTTTTGAATATGAGCATATTCGTAATATAATTACACTCTCAATGCTATAAATCCGAAAAAATGTGCCATGGGGAAAGAAGAGGGCCAATACCTAGGATATGTAGCAGGTAGAGGTGAGATCAAACCCCAGATCAGTAAAGTGGATGCAGTCCAAAACTGGCCAAGACCACTCTCAAATAAGCAAGCTATGGCCAAAACGGCCAAAACTCTGCCTGCTTATGGTCAGCCAATCAAATTGATGAATGGGCGGGGTTTGGGTCCGGTGGGTGGAGTTACATCTACCAAACCCTGGAATTTTACGCCCAGTGAGAGCCATTCAGAGAATTCAGTGGCTCTCACTTGAATGCTGGCTCCTATCACTCAAAGCAGGGAGTCGGCTCTTTGTACCAGATAGTTCACAAACAACCCATCAATAGTCAGAGTGTGGATAGCAGTGTGTGAAGTAGCAGGCCTAAGTCAAGAGGCTGCTGGAGACAGTTTGGGCCTAATACTCAGGGCAGTGAATTGCCGAAAATACCCTTCCGTGTGATTCAGTCTTATGGCCTGGGGCAACCTCAAGATGGACGTCAGGGGCCTGGGTTAAACTCAGCTACAGGGAAAGATGGACTCATACTACATGGGGCAGAAGGTATGATAATCCAAATACACTGCTAGTGGTGGAGAAGACTCCCTAGGGCTAGACAAACTAGTGAGAGGGGCATTCTACCTTTCCCGAGAACCAGGGCTGAAGTTGTATCCGGTACCTGTGGGAAAAAATAACAATCCATTGTGCCTTATCCTCTACATCTGCCTGTAAATACTGCTATTCACCAAGTCAAAGTTTGGTTGTTTTTATGAACCTTGTGTATCCTGGATTAATAGCTGCCCAGGTTCCAGAAGAGGGATTCCTGGACTCAGAAGGAGAAGAGGCCTGCAGTCTTTACATAAGGCTGAAGTCACACTCAACATGTGTATCCTAGAAGTGTGTATCTTAAAAGTGTGAGATGATATGAAAATATGAATTAATCCAGAATGATGCATACAGACTTTGCCCTCTCATCTGCCACCATCGCACTCTAACCAGCATGTCTATCTATTCTCCCTACAGGTACGTCACTCAGCTTTCCTCAGAGACTTCTTACCACTGCACATTGCATTCACTTGGTACGTCACTCAGCTTTCCTCAGAGACTTCTTACCTCTGCACATAGCATTCACATGGTACATCACTCAGCTTTCCACAAAGACTTCTTACCTCTGCACATAGCATTCACTAGGTATGTCTCTCAATTAACCCCCTGATTTATCCCAGTATTATTTATGACCTTGTTTACTTTGGCTTGATCATATGCATCTGGTCCACTCTTAATTATCTGACCAAGAGGAGCACAGACCACTCCTCTCAGCTTCACACATGAATGCACTTTGTAGCACATATATTGCATAGCACAAGTCTGCCAAGACTTTAGTCTGCAGAGTGTATCCTAGAAGTGTGTATCTTAAAAGTGTGAGATGATATGAAAACATGAATTAATCCAGAATTGAACCAGAAGGGAACAGAAGGTAACTGGAAAGAGTCACTGTAAACAATGTTTCTGTTTGTTTCCACTCTAACCCCCTATAATCCTTCACTTTCGGATAACCCCACTAATCCCTACACCATCAAGGAACTCTTCATCTCTTCTTGAATCCTTCCAATCCATCTCGCCTCTTCCTCAGATCTGTTCCTCAACATACAATCCTCTGTCTCCAAACACAGACAGCCCCCTCATGCCCTCTCCTGCTCCCACCTGCTAACACTCTCTCTGCTCCTCCTCACTGCCGGCGATATCTCTCCAAATCCTGATCCTCCTCACCACATTCCACAGTCATTTCTACCTCCCATCCACACCCAATCACAACTTTCCGTAACCACTCCAACCTTATACACATTCGCCCAGCCCCAGCTTCCCCAGTCCCACTAACAGGAGCTCTGTGGAATGCTCGCTCTGTCTGCAACAAACTTTCTTTCATCCATGATCTTCTTATTACTAACAAACTTTCCTTCCTCGCCATCACCGAAACCTGGCTCACCTCCTCTGA
The DNA here is from genome assembly GCF_039654945.1 of Dendrobates tinctorius. Classification (NCBI taxonomy): domain Eukaryota; kingdom Metazoa; phylum Chordata; class Amphibia; order Anura; family Dendrobatidae; genus Dendrobates; species Dendrobates tinctorius. The sequence continues at coordinate 18,488,130 of NW_027361731.1, read as the reverse complement.
CACAGCCTCTCCTGCTGCACTCTCATAAGGTGGATTCCGCCTTTCCCACACCCCCCGCCCCAGCTGCAAGCATGGTGGAGGAGTTGGTTTTCTCCTGTCAGATAACTGCTCCTTCACCCCAATCCCACTGCCACCCTCTGTTACCCTCCCTTCCTTCGAGGTGCACTCTCTGCGCATCTACTCCCCCTCCAACCTCCAACTAGCTGTCATATACCGCCCTCCAGGGTCAGCCACCACCTTCTTTGACCACTTCACCACCTGGCTACTTCATTTCCTTTCCACTGATATCCCCACTATCATCTTGGGCGACTTCAACATCCCCATTGACACTTCCCTCTCAGCTGCCACTATACTTCTATCTCTCACTTCCTCCTTTGGCCTCACTCAATGGTCCTCTGCAGCCACTCACAAAGATGGCCACACACTAGACCTCATCTTCACCCGCCTCTGCTCCCTATATAGCCTCTCTAACTCACCTCTTCCTCTCTCTGACTACAACCTACTTACATTCTCTTCCCTCTCCTCCTCAGGTCCACAATCCCCACCTCAAAAACTCGCACACCCTCGCAGAAATCTTCAACACCTCGATCTACACTCACTTTCTGAATCCCTCCTCCCTCTTACAGACATAAGTTCCCTACACAATGCGGAGGCCGCTGCCGCTCTATATAACACCACAATAGCTGTAGCTTTGGAATCAGTTGCCCCTCTCAAACATACCAAAATCAACAGACAGCCCTGGCACACCAGTCCAAAGAACTGAGGCGGGCTTCCAGGGCTGCTGAGCGGAGATGGAAAAAATCCCACTCCAATGAGGACTTCATCACATTCAAACAGTCCCTCACTACTTTCAAGGCCACACTCACTGCAGCAAAACAAACCTACTTCTCATCTCTCATATCCTCCCTGTCTCACAACCCTAAACAGTTATTCAACAAGTTCAATTATCTCCTCTGTCCCCCCAGCACCTCCTCCCTCCCCACTCATCTCAGCTGAAGACTTTGACTCATTTTTCAAGGAGAAGATTGATAACATCAGACACAGTTTTGGTCGACAACCCCCAGAGTCCTTCCTCCTAACTGCCTTGCCCTCCTCCCCCAAAACCAACTTATCCACCATTCCATGAAGGAATTGAGGGTAAACTGATTAAATTTGCTGATGACACAAAGCTAGGAGGGATAGCTAATACTAGAGAAGAGAGAGAGGATTCAAAAAGATATAAATAAACTGGAGAAGTGGGCAGCAACTAACAATGGTTTTTAACAGGGAAAAATGCAAAGCACTACATCTGGGCAATAAAAATGAAAAAAGCATATACAGAATGGGAGGAATAGGGCAAAGCAACAGCACATGTGAAAAAGACTTGGGTATACTAATAGATCACAGACTGAATATGAGTCAACAGTGTGATGCAGCAGCAAAAAAGGCAAATGCAATTCTAGGATGTATTAACAGAAGCATACAGTCTAGATCACGAGAAGTCATTATTTCCCTCTACTCCTCTTTGGTCAGACCTCATCTGGAATATTGTGTCCAGTTTTGGGCACCACATTTTAAAAAAGACATCAACAAACTAGAGCAACCAAAATGGTGACCGGTCTGCAAACCCTGTCTTATGAGGAAAGGTTGCAGGATTTGGGATTGCTTAGTTAGCAAAAGAGAAGACTGAGAGGAGACTTAATAGCTGTCTACAAATATCTAAAGGGCTGTCACATTGTAGAAGGATCAACTTTATTCTCATTTGCACAAGGAAAGACTAGAAGCAATGGGATGAAACTGAATGGGAGGAGACACAGATTAGATATTAATCAGAGAGCTCCACCGCTGCAGCATCTTTTAAGCATTGGAAGAGTCTCAGGGGCAGAGAAGGCCTCAGCTGCCCCTGCGCATGAATTGGCACCTTCTCCACAGGGCCCAGTGACCCCCGGGAGAGGGGCTCCAGACCCAGCGCCAGGGCCCAGCAGTCCCACCGGTGGCGGCGGGGGGTGCGCTCATCTTCGGTGATGTGGTGGTTCCCCTACATCTGGCCCCCAGCTCCTGTAGATCCAGCTGCAGGTGGGGCGCCGGGGAAATTGGACGGTGAGAGGCGGAGCGGGGAAACTGAGGCCTGATAACGCGGAAGGCAGTCGGCCCCACATAGGCCGCAGAGCCCAGTGACCCAGCCACAGGCCCTGCATAGGCCGTGGAACCCGGCGAGTGGGCCGCGGCTGTAGCAGCGAGTGGGGTAGAAGCAGCCGCGGAGTAGGCCGCGGAGGCTGACAGCCCGGCCACTGCGGCAGTCTGGAGTGGGGCTGAAGTGGCAGCAGGGGTGGCCGCGAGTCTGTTCTGCGCTGGCGACGTGGAATGGGGTGCAGCCGGGCGGGGCGGCTCGGGGTTGTTGGCAGGGGCGTTGGTCAGCTCTGCAGGAGCCGCAAAGTCATCAGGAGCCGGAGTTGCTGGCGAGCGGGAGGCCGAGCAAGGGGCCTGAGGGCCGGTGTCGGGGCTCTGGGGCCTGTCTCGTGCACGGGGCGTGGGGGCGGGAAGTGCCTGTAGGGCCACCGGCTGAGCCGGGGGAACGCTCACCTTCCCCGGTGCCGCAGCTCCCTTCAGGCCATTCCGTCGCTCTTCCAGGGAGTCGCTGGTCTTTGCTGCTCCTCTGGAGCTCCCGATCCCGTCTTCTGGTGTCCGCTGCTGTTCTTCATCCCGCTGTCTGGTAGGACCAGCCTCCAGGCCCGATGGTCCCGCAAGGAGGGTCGGCAACAGTTCCTCCGGCAGCGGCTCTGACACAGCCTGGGCCGCGGGTGAGCGCTCCTCCGTTTCCTCACCGGCTCCAGCTCCACGGGTCCAGCTGTTGGGGACTCCATCTGCTGCAGATCTCCAGGACGGGTGACTGCTTGCTGCGCTGGCAGCGGTTCCCAGCTCTCGCTGTAGTCCTTTAATGTAGGAGGGTACCCAGCTTTCCAGCAGCGGCACCCAGCTTTCCCAGCAGTGTTCCAGGGGCGAGCTCGGCTTAGCTGCCCCTGACAGTCCAATTTTGCACCATACGCCTGCGATTCTTTCAGGCACTTGTATGCCCCAGTCATCCTGCAAAGTCCTTTTCCGCTCCGGATCTGCCTGATGAAAGCCAACAATCCTGAACACAGACCAAGTTTGTAATCCACAGGGAAAATTTTCAACCCGTTCAGCTTGGGTCCTTTGTATCTTCGGTGCAGGCTTACCGATGAAGCTAGTGTATTGGCCGTGATGATCCTGCCGACTACGCCAAATGTAGGTAGGTGAGCCGACTGCGGGGTGGTCCCTCTTCAGCCGCAAACAGACTTAAGACAGACACCGATGTGCGTTCAACAGGTCCTCTTTATTGGCCGTCCTCTCGATGACCCACAGCACCATACAGCAGCTGCTCGACTCCGCAGCACCACACAGCAGCTGCTTGACTCCGCACACATACCCGGGTACATCCACTTCCTTCTTTTTCCTAATTGACGTCCGTCGTGGCTCTTTCACTGTGGCTGCCCTAGGCCTACCACAAAAGCGCTTCACCCATCTGAGTCTGTCCGTCTGGTACCCCGGCCTTCTCTGTCCTGCGGCTTCTCCTGTCAGGGCCACCCCCCTGACTGTCTTCCTCCTCAGTCCCTTCTGGAGCATCTTCTCTGTCTGTCTCTCCCTTCAGTCTTTTCCTCTCCTGAGCTCCTCTCCATTGACTGGCTTTTTCTGGAACTCTCTACAACTATTTATTCCCCTTCCTGGGAATTCCCCTCTAGAGCTCCTGTAACCCTGCCCCCCATGACTTTGCGGTTTCGTAGCCTTAAGCTGATGTAAAGCCCTTTTCTCACTGCTCTCTGCTCCCATCTTGTGGCCAAACTGCAGTACTACACCTTCTTCTGTTTTTGCTGTCCTTGGTCTCACCTGAGTGGCAAAGCCAAGTACTTCACCATCCTTCTCCACTGTCTAGCTGTCTCCCATCTTTATATACAGTAGTCCATGTCCAGCACATTGTACATTAACCCTTCCTGCTGCAGACAGGTTCATAGGTCAGTCCACTTCCCCTACACTGTAATGGGTACCTCGTATTCCTTCCTGGTCAGAATAGGATTTCTCTAAACCTCCAGGACCGGTTCACAATATGCCTTATGTAACCCAATGTAACAAATGGAAGCGGAGGCAGAAGTGGTGAAGTTCACATTTGCTGTTTATCGCAATATTTGTGGGACCTCGGGACCATGGTCCTGGGGGCTCCAAAAGGGGAGTGACTAAGTGAGCCCCAGACACCCATAGTAAGTCCCCTCAAACAGGGTCAGAACCGAATGTCTTGAGAATACTGGTGCTACCTCTAGTTAGACCCCGGTTACGTGGCAGCCATCCCAGTGGGACAAACGGATAAACAGGGTTAACAGGAATGGTGGAGCTCAATGGTGGGTTCTGGGTACATGGGTATAAGCTGGCACTGGCATTGTTCAGAGGTTCGGATGGCTGAGTAGCGGAGCATTGCGGAACTGGCGTAGATGGTACAGACATCATCCTGGACTGCTGGGTAACAGGTAACAGACAGTCTGCAGAGACAAACAGTGTAAGTGGAGTACTAGGCAGAACACTACAGGAGCATAGGCACAACAACAGCAGAACTGGAATCTAGCAAAAGAAGAAATTTGTTGCTCCGACACCCTCCCTATGGCGGAGGGGCCAGAAATAGTAATTAGTACCATGCCATTGGTCGGAGACATTTTTGAAAAAAAGCGTGCTGTCTCTTTAAGAGACTGGGTGTTAAAAATACTTATTCTTGTATATTTACTTATTCAGGACTTGTTACCAGATGTGATACTCTAAAATATGACAATGTTTCTAATAAAAAAAAATGTAGTGGTTTATTTGGATTCTTCCATCAAAAAAGATCATTACAGTGAAATATGAAAATAGGTGAAATAGTTATAAAGAGATTGTCCATTTGTTCATAGCAAAGCTTGTATCCTTCTTTCCTGGAATTCTGAATGGAAAAGACCTCTGTCTCTGTCATAAGCTTCTCTTGAAGTTACACGTGGTGATTAAGTTACATACCAGCTGTTCATTCAACGTAGTGTCTGAGTAAGATGTTCCCTCGAGTGTGTCTGATGGTAGTGAAGAAGAGAGCGACCCCCAGAGTAAGCCCCCCACCTTATATATACACATCTCTCAGAGCATGTGGTCTCTATATATGGGGTTGACATTTACCATGAGCTAAACTTACAGAAATAATATATGTAGTGTCAGCGAAAGGCAATATGTTCAGAACAGAACTGAGTGTAATAAGAATATAAATTCATAATATTTAACAATTCCCCCTTTTGAGGGTGACAGACAATAATTGGAACCCTCAAAGTAGATAGGTTCATCTTTAGGATAATCCGAACTTCTTTCTTCTTTGGCAAAATAATTTAATATCAATAATAATAATATCAGATTATTGTTATACATACACAATATCATAATGATGTGAATTCATGTTATGGTAAGCCGTGAACAATAGTCATATAAAATATGTATAATTGTACTTCCCTAAATCTAAATTGAAGCATCTCAGGTTCAGTCATCATCATCTGATGTCATCTGGTCTTCATTTTGATGTCTTCTGTCTTCTTATTGGTTCTTTTAAAACAGTCTTTATATGATAATTCTTTTGAAATGGCGTGTAGATATTGTAGACACCGTGTGTCATATGTCATTCAAAGTCCATAAATTCAAAAGTTCATATGAAAAGAAAGTCTATACATGAAATATAGCTTTAATATCTGTGCAGTGTCACCTTTAAAGACTTCGACTTACATTGGCTCGCCTTGGATATTTCTGGAATCCTCCATCGGCACTGGTCTTTGAACAGGTGTGGTGTCTTTGGTCAGCACAGCAAGGGTTAAAATGACTCTTCCTTGCTAAACATAGCACCATAGCCAGTCCTCAGTCCTAATGCACAGGACACATGTCAGGGTTGGGGTTTTCCTGACAATTACCTTCATTGTTCACCAGCTTTCAGCGAAGCTTTACAGGTAATTGAAACCACTGGAATGTGATGAGAGCATGATAACACAGTTCATGTCTGCATCATAGGATCATCGTCCTCTGGTTGTCTGTGGTGGATACTGCACTTGTAATTGACACAGTCCATTATTACTCAGAATTCATAGCTTTGTTACCTTCTGGGACTACTGGATCGCGTTCTTCTTCTTGCAACTGGTAAGAATCAATTGAATTTAGAAATATGAAAAGTCTTTATCAATGTAATTCCAGTATCTTGCTTGAAGTCTTCATTCCCTATTCTATACTTTTTTTTAGCATATGCTAAAAAGGAAGAAAAAAATGTTTATAAAATGGAAAGAGGGAGGCATATCTAAAGAAGAATATAATGCTGTCTGCAGAACCTGCAGGGCACAAATCAGATTATCTAAAGCTGACAATGAATTGAGGCTTGCAAGAGATGTCAAAAGCAATAATAAAGGATTTTGGGGATATGTCAAAAGTAAAAGAAAAGTCAAAGATGCTATAGGATTTTTACAGGATGAAAATGATGAAATGGTAAGACAGGATGTTGAGAAGGCCGAACTTTTAAATTCCTGTTTTGCATCTGTTTTCTCTCAGAAAGGAAATGTAACATCAACTGTTCTTCACTGTCCTATTAAGGGAATAGAAGAATCCACGATATCTATAAACAGAAAGATAGTGAGGAAGCACTTAGCTAACCTAAATGAATTAAAGTCTCTAGGTCCAGATGAATTACACCCCAGAGTACTGAAGGAGATAGCAGAAGAAATTTTTGAACCCCTCTCCATAATCTTTGAAAATTCTTGGAGAACAGGAGAAGTCCCAGAAGACTGGAGAAGAGCAAATGTTGTTCCTATCTTCAAAAAGGGGAAGAAGGTGGACCCAGGCAACTATAGGCTGGTGAGTCTGACTTCTATACCAGGAAAGATCTTTGAATAAATTATTAAACAACATGTATGTCAGTACCTGGATAAGAATGAAGTGATTAAACAGAGTCAGCATGGATTTGTAACTAATAAGTCATGTCAGACTAACTTAATTTCCTTCTATGATGGAATCACTGATTGGGTGGATCAAGGAAATACTGTAGATATAGTATATCTTGACTTCAGCAAAGCATTTCATACAATCCAAAGTATCTCATACAATCCTTATTGAAAAAATGACTAAGTATGGAATGGACAAGGCAACTGTTAGGTGGATTCATAACTGGCTTAGTGATCGGACCCAAAGAGTGGTCGTAAATGGCTGCACATCCAGTTGGAAGAATGTCTCAAGTGGGGTACCACAGGGCTCTGTCCTGGACCCTGTATTGTTCAACATCTTTATCAACGATTTAAATGATGGCATTGAGAGTAAATTGATTAAATTTGCTGATGACACATAGCTAGGAGCGATAGCTATTACTAGAGAAGAGAGAGAGAGGATTCAAAAAGATATAAATAAAATGGAGAAGTGGGCAGCAACTAACAGAATGGTTTTTAACAGGGAAAAATGCAAAGTACTACATCTGGGCAATAAAAATGAAAAAAACATATACAGAATGGGAGGAATAGGGCTAAGCAACAGCACATGTGAAAAAGACTTGGGTATACTAATAGATCACAGACTGAATATGAGTCAACAGTGTGATGCAGCAGCAAAAAAGGCAAATGCAATTCTAGGATGTATTAACAGAAGCATACAGTCTAGATCACGTGAAGTCATTATTTCCCTCTACTCCTCTTTGGTCAGACCTCATCTGGAATATTGTGTCCAGTTTTGGGCGCCACATTTTAAAAAGACATCAACAAACTGGAGCAAGTTCAGAAAAGAGCGACCAGAATGGTGACCGGTCTGCAAACCCTGTCTTATGAGGAAAGGTTGCAGGATTTGGAATGTTTAGTTTGCAAAAGAGAAGACTGAGAGGAGACTTAATAGCTGTCTACAAATATCTAAAGGGCTGTCACATTGTAGAAGGATCAACTTTATTCTCATTTGCACAAGGAAAGACTAGAAGCAATGGGATGAAACTGAATGGGAGGAGACACAGCTAAGATATTAGAAAAAACTTTTTGACAGTTAGAGTGATCAATGAGTGGAACAGGCTGCCACGAGAAGTGGTGAGTTCTCCTTCAATGGAAATCTTCAAACAGAGGCTGGACAGACATCTGACTGGGGTGATTTAGCGAATCCTGCCTTGAGCAGGGGGTTGGACCAGATGGCCCAGGAGGTCCCTTACAACTCTACGATGCTATGATTCTATACCAAATCTGGTAATTTCCCTAACCTATAATATCACAGCATTCCATAGCAGTCAGTAATATCCATATAATTATTATCAGAATATTAATATGGAATTCATGCTTGAAATAATAAAACCATAATAAGTGATAATACATTATTAACCATATTCTTCATGTCATAGAGCATTTTTATGCCATAGGTGTAATTACCTTTTCCAACCCATAGGTGTCAGTGTGTTTTATGTAACAAGTGTTTTCATCTTTAATACCAAAACTTTATTAATAGAATATATTTATTAGACCAATAATATGTAAGAATGTATAGCCATGAACCAAAATAAGAATATATAAGTGAGTGAATGGATGAGTGAAAGAATTGCTGCATATGATTCAGAATTGAAACATTTTTCGCTTATAATGAAACCATATCAACGCTATATTTAATGAAGCAATATTCTTGTACTAGACATTACTTTATTAAATATTGGTGATTTTTTTCTTGATTGAGAGAAAAAATAAAAATTTAAGAATTAAAAATAAAGTAAGAATAATAAAAATTGAAAATGAAAAATAAAAATAACAATAAAAATAAAAATAAGGCCTTTATATGTTGATACCAAATGCAGAGTAGTTATGTCTTCAGTAACATATACCCTTAATATTTCCATGATCTGGATTATTTCATAATTGTCATAAACTTGTGCTACCAAAATATTCAAATTATGCAACTTTGCATGTAATACTCTTCTTAGTATAAAGAAATGACTCTTTATAACACTTAATGTTATTATATCCAATACTTATACCATTGTACCTTATTTATATTTCTTCTTTAGTAAAATGTGTGAAGAAGAGGTATTAATCAGATGTGATGATGTAGTCAGGATCAAAAACACATTTCCCCCTTAATACCAAAAAAAAAATATTGTTTTATAAAATAATTCACTTATCAAACCAAAATTAAAAATAATTCATTTATAAATTATTTTTGTAAATTCTAGACTTGCTTTATACCATTTATTTGTCTGAAGATGTGTAACCATTAAAAATGAAATTGAATATCATAAATTTATCCTTTGGAAAAATTAATTTAAATGTAGATTTTCTTAATACCGTATTTTTCCGACCATAAGACGCACTTTTTTCCCCAAAAATTTTGGGGGAAAGTGGGGGGTGCGTCTTATAGTCGCAATACACGGTACTACCCTTCTGGCTGGTGCGCTGGTGGCAGCGGGCGGGGCTCTGCGGTGCGGTGGTGGCAGCGGGCGGCGCTCTGCGGTGCGGTGGTGGCAGCGGGCTGTGCTCCGGTGCAGGGGCGGCGGCTCCGCCGGCATTTCTTCGCAGCCCGGAGGCCCCCGCACATCCCTTGCTGGCCACCGCCATGTTGCAGTGGCCTCCGGGAGCATGGACGCCGGGAAGATGGCCGCCGGTCCGGGGACGGCGCATGCGCAGCTTCAGATCTCATCCCGAGATCTCGGGGAAAGAGATCTCGTTGCCGAGATTTGAATCTCGTCCCCTGAGTCTCGGGACGAGATCTGAAGCTGCGCATCCGCCGTCCCTGGACCGGCGGCCATCTTCCTGGCGTCCATGCTCCCGGAGGCCACCGCAACATGGCGGTGGCCAGCAAGGGACGTGCGGGGGTCTCCGGGCTGCGAAGAAATGCCGGCGGAGCCGCCACCCCTGCACCGGAGCACAGCCCGTTGCCACCACCGCACCGCAGAGCGCCACCCGCTGCCACCACCGCAGAGCCCACCTGCCCCAGCCCCAGCACAGCTGCCCCAGCACAGCTGCTCCTGCCCCAGCACAGCTGCCCCTGCCCCAGCACTGCTGCCCCTGCCCCAGCACAGCTGCCCCAACACAGCTGCCCCTGCCCCAGCACAGCTGCACCTACCCCAGCACAGCTGCCCCTACCCCAGCACAGCTGCCCCAGCACAGCCCACCTGCCCCAGCCCCAGCGCAGCTGCCCCAGCACAACCAACCTGCCCCAGCACAGAGTCGCCACCGCACAAGCCTGGACTACTGAATGACCCCTGTGACTACTTCTCCACCTGTGCCGGATCCCTTCCCAGGTAAGCTGAATTCGGACTGTAAGACGGACCCCCATTTGGCGCATTATTTTTTTTTTCCCTATTTTCCTTCTGAAAATTGAGGTGCGTCTTATGGTCCGGTGCGTCTTATAGTCCAAAAAGTACGGTAAACCATTTTGATGTGTGATTACAATTAGCCACAATAAACTAAATCAAGAAAAAATTACTAAAGAAATATAGAAATTAGAGTTGAGTGACTTTGGTCAGATCGGGTTTCATGAAACAAAATTTGTTTCAGATGAAACTGGTCCGACTAGGGCAAAAAAAGTCGGAGTTTTGTCCGAAACCCGACCCCAATGCAAGTCAATGGGAAATAAAAGTCGGCATTGAGCGGATGACATTCATCCACTCAATGCGGACTTTTATTCCACATTGACTTGCATTGGGGTCGGGTTTCGGACGAAACTCTGACTTTTTTTGCCCAAGTCGGACCAGTTTCATCTGAAACAAGTTTCATGAAACCCGATCCGACCAAAGTCGCTCAACTCTAATAGAAATATATGTTGTGTAGATAATATTTCATCATGTATCTTAATATTCTAATAATTTAACTGATTTGCATTATTTCTCCTAAAGACAAAGTTTATTTTATTTTTTTCCTTGCATACAGAGTCCTGAGGCCTCTTTCATACATCAAACATATCACATTACTCTCTTAGCAGCTGCTCATAAACGTATCTTTCATCTGTCACTCAGACACATATAAGTTCACACCTTGTATTAACCCAAATGATTATATCCTAATTATCAATGCGCATTGTAAACTATTAAATTTATTCAATACGGGTTACCTTGACGCGGTGAAGCAGCTTGGCATACTTTTTTTGCAAAAAAATGTATCGACTAAATACCCTGTATTTGTTATCCAGCACTTGCTGATTACTGTCATATTTTTTACTGCAGAGTATTTTTGCAAATCTGTTTTCTTGTATTAAATTTATTATCTTAATATTTCTTTGAATGTTCCCCAAATACACATAACATAAATATATATTGTATAGCTATACTTGAAACCTAGGCCTAAAAAAAATTCCTTTGACTAGCAAAGGCTGGGGTCTCTCAAAAATTCTTTTCTTTTCACTAAAGCTACAGGCTAAATTACAGCACTAAAAACAGGGACATGGTATACTTATCATTAGAACAAGGTTCAGATTTCACATGCTGTGGTTTGTCATGTCAAGCCATGCAGTACACAGAAAACTAATTTTAGATTCAGTTAGTTACATATTATCCCTTTTAAGTGTTAAATATATTAAAATCATGCAGTTGTTACAACTTCCTGTGTAAATAAAGGCATAAATCCATGTAAGAATCAGGAAAAATTCTAAGTCCTGCTTTGAAATGAAGATTCTAAGGCTACTTTCACACATCAGGTTTTCGGCGTCAGGCGCGATCCGGCGTCGTGCCGGAGCACCGGATCCGGCAAATATTTCGTAAAACCGGATGTGACGGATCCGTTTTTCTGCCGGATCCGTCTTGTTCTTGACAGACAAAACCGGATCCGTCTCATCCGGTTAATCCGGTTTTTGTTCCGTTTTTTGACGGATTACGCCGGATCCGGTATTTAAAATTGACCCTTGTGGCCTTCCGAACGGGATTGGCTACTGAAAAACTATATATAGCGTGTTCCTACAGCCCTTCTTTGACAGGTTGTAGAGGAGAAAGTGCAGGTTGGAGAGAAGAGCAAGTTACTGGCGAAGATGGATGTTGTGATTGGAAATATTTTGAAGAATTTGGCGGATTTTACAGCGGAGGCGAATCGTTTGAGGGTGATTGTTCTGGAGAAGGAGAGAGCAAGACAGCAGCGCATCAGGCATCGTAGACGACGTTTGTGGATCCACCCCATCACAGCCAAGAGAATGACGCGTGGGGTCTCTTCTACACTCTGCATGGACCTTAGACGAAACCCGGATAAATGTTTTGGATATCTTCGGATGAAAATGGAGAATTTTGATTACTTGGTGGAGCGCATTGCACACCTCATAAGAAAAGCGGACACCTATTGCCGCTTCTCTGTTTCACCCGCAGAGCGTCTGATGGTGACTTTAAGGTAAGCCACATTTATTGGATATGCTCGCATCAGAGCACACTTTCACTGCAATCTTGTTGGTGGTAGTTTGTATCTCCAAGTGTTATAGCTCAGTTTTGGTATGTAATGCTGTGATTTTAAACTAATTGATTGCTTTTTAATTCCCCACAGATTTCTTGCAACTGGAGAATCCCTTTCGTCACTGCATTTCCAGTACAGACTCGGGATTTCCACCATATCTGGAATAGTGAAGTACACATGCCGTGCACTGTGGGACTCCTTAGCTGAAGAGTTTTTACCAGAGTCCACAACAGAGAGGTGGATTGAAATTTCAGAAAAGTTTCAACAGATATGTCAGTTTCCGAACTGCTTGGGCGCTGTGGACGGGAAACATATCCACATTGTAAAGCCAGCCGGATCGGGATCGGAATATTTCAATTACAAGAAATATTTTTCCATTGTCCTCATGGCCATCGCTGACGCGGAATACAAATTTATTGCTGTTGATTTTGGGGCCGCTCCAATGACTCTCAAGTTTTCAAACTGTCTGCCATGGGGCGTAAACTGTATGGAAACACCTTCCAGTTCCCACCACCTAGACCGCTGCCGCAAACATCTGGTCCACCTATGCCATTTGTCTGTGTAGGGGATGAAGCCTTCCAGCTGTCAGAACACCTTTTGAAACTGTACTCTACCAGAGGATTGACCAGAACAAAACGCATTTTTAATTACCACCTCACAAGAGCAAGAAGAATGGTTGACTGTACCTTTGGTATTCTGACAACCAAATGGCGGGTCCTATTGACTGCGATCAACCTCAAGACAGAAACTGTGGACGAGGTGATCAAAGCTCTTGTGTGGTACTCCACAATTTTGTTATCTGCAAGGAACCCATTTCCATTGAGGACACCTCTGAAGAAACCACCTTGCAAGATTACCATGACATTACCACTAGAAGTTCTGTGACGGTTTCAGTAATGAGGGACAATTTTGCACTATACTTTGTCACCTCAAGGCAGAGTACACTGGCAGGATGACAGAGTGTGAAAGATTTGTGCCCTTAACCAAACTTGTGTACCTTCTGTACCAACAGTATATACCTTTGCCAACCAAAGTTGGCTATCTTGTCATGGTCTCTATTTTTACCTTTAGGCCACAGGTGTGTACCTGGTTGTGTTTTATGCAAAGTATTTCACCTTTTAACAAAAGTTGTGTACATTGTTAGGAAATCACCAACAATAAACACAACTTTTTAGGTGAAATACTTTGCTTCAAACACAACCAGGAACACAACTGTGGCAAAAAGGTAAAATGTACCCACAGTTATATACCTGGTTTTGAATACCTTTTTACCTTTGAAATACCCTGTATTTAACCTTTTTTTTAAACATAGTTCGCCGCAGAAAGAAATGACAGACAACCATTGTGAAACGATAATTTAACTTTTATTTTAAAATATTTTTTTTTTGTAAAATGTTTTTAATGTGCAAAAAACTTTTTTAATAAAGGTTTTAAAACCAATAGGCATTTTTATTAAAAAACACATTATAACTCGGTGTAGTGTGGGGTGGAAATACTGCTGGAGGGGCTGCGGGACACTTCGACACTGGGAGTGTGGAGAGAGGACTGGGATCGTGGTGGGGAAGGAACAGTTAGAGGTGATGGTGTGGAAAAAGCTACAGAATAGGTGGACATGTGGGAGGCAGAAGAGGTGGTGTGCGGTGGAGTGGAGGGTTGGGCAGGGACTGTAGGAGCAGATGATGTTGATGGCAAGTTGTATGGGGAAGGAGTTTGGTAGGGGGAAGGAGTTTGGTACGGGGCAGGTTGCTGGAAGTGGGGAGATGTCTGGTACTGGGGAGGTTGCTGGTACTGGGGAGGTTGCTGGTACTGGGGAGGTGGCTGGTGCTGGGGAGGTGGATGGTATGTAATAGGAGGGGGAGGATGGAAAGTGGCTGGAGGGGGTGCAGGTGAAGGAACTACTGTGGTGGGAGGAGGAGGTTGGGAGGTAACCTGCTGTAGAGCACCGTGGCACGAATGCATTACATGCATCTGCTGGGTAGGAGAGAGCGTTTCCATGCGCTCCACAACAGACCTGAAAAAGGTGTGGTTTGGCGAAGATCTTGCTTCTGAATGCATGGTTTGCAGAAGTGTCTTCACCTCCAGAATGCTGGAGTTGATCTGCTGAAAGCCTGCTGAGATTTGCTCTGACAAGACTTTTAGACAGTTCTGGAAAGATGCATTCAGATGCAAGAACTCTGGCGCATAAGTCTTTTCCTGACCCCTCTGCCGCTGCCGCCCAGTACCCGCAGGTGTACTAGAGGTGGCAGGGGCAGAAGGGTGGGGTAAAGGGAAAGCGATCTCCTCACCAGCAGCTTCATGTAATGTAGGCGGCCACGATGCTCCTGTGCTGGTGGATGGGACAGATGGGTCGAATGTGTGGGAAGGTGCAGATGTACCGGGGCGGTCGAAGTGTCCCTCGGTGCTGGTCTCCTCAGGGATCGCCTCAGAAGGGTCCAATCATGCAGGCTCCCGAGTGCTGCTCACCGTGCTGTGGAATAAAGAGAAAAAAAAACAATTAAAATAGTGACATGGTATGGCCCTGGCTGAAAAAAAAAAGTTACATAGAAACATTTTTTTTCACATGTGGTGTGTAATATTTACCTTCTGGTGACCATTGTTTCCCGGAGGAACGACAGGGCTTGTGCGTACTTGTACTTGCTCCTGTGTCCTCCAGATCCACTCGGGGCCCGCATCTCTTTATTGAACTCCTTCTTGAAACGATCCCTCACAGACCGCCACCGCTTCACAATTCTCTCCCCTGAAACGAGAAAGGAGTGGTTAGTATACAACATCAGTGTTTCCCAAACTCCAGTCCTCATGGTCCCCAGGGGTCATGTTTTCAGGATTTCCAAAGTAAATAGAAATCCTGAACACATGATCCGTGGGGACCACGAGGACTGGAGTTCGGGAAACACTGGTTTACATCAAGCAACCGGTACTGTATATACTTACGCTCTTTAATCTGAGCCCAAGCATCGAGGTCCTCCCAGCGGTCCACAAGGATCGAACAGATTTCCTCCCAGAGTCGTCGGGTAACGATCAGGTCAGCATGGCGGCGGTCAGCCATATTCCAGAGCGGCTCCCTTTCTCTGACGAGATCGATGAGGTGGTCCACATCAATCCCTCCATCCTCACCGTCAGAGTCGGGAGCACGCTGTGAAGGCTGTTAAAGAAAAAGACAAAAATAACATAATTAGCCTCCACAAAAGAAATGAAATAAAAAGTGCAAAAAAACAAAGCAAAAATATTTATACTTACACGCTGGTGACCGCCGCGTTGCTGTCGCCGACGACCCTGGGAGGCACTGCGAGGACCTCTTGGCCGAGCACCAGATTGGGAAGACTAGAGAAGAAAACAAAAAATGTTATGTCTTTGGATGTAGGCATTTGTTTGCTGTGTGTGGTCTGCAGAACATTGTTTTCTATGTGTTGTGTGTAGTGTGATGTTGTGTTTCTGCGTTTGATGCCAAAAACTTACCAATTGTGAGCCCACTCCAGGTGTCTGTCCACCCCTTCCTTCTTCTTCTGGGAGCTCCTCTTCATCTTGTGAATCCTGTTTTGAAATAAAAGGCAATGAATAGACATATATTACAGAGATGATGGATTTTGGAAATAAAAACTTACCGTCAAACGCTGACGATGCGAGGGAGGGCTCTGAGAAGATGATGTGCTGTCTTCCTGCTGGCCAGACTCCATGCCTGTGGGTGGTGTTACTGCTGCTGCCAGTGCTGCCACTGTTGCTGCTGCTGCATCTCTTGGGCGGCTGTTGAATAAAGAGAAACAAAGGGCCAATGAATATCTTGATATTCCATGGCCCTAGTTTGGAGGAATGGGGGATTTGATAATTACCATCTCTCATCTGCTGCTGGACTCCCCTCCTGTTGTTCAGCATGCTGCTCCATTTGGGGTGGTGGTGGTGCTGATGGTGCTGCTGCAGTGGTCTCCTGCCTTCTCCTGCGCCTGGTTGCTGTCTTGGGTGGCATGTTGGGTGTGGCTGAGGGTCCCACTGTCATGCTTTTATATGTGTCTTGTGGGCAGAGCTACTGAGCATGCTCAGACCAAAAAAAACGGATCCGGCCGCATTGCGGCGCTCATAGGCTTTCATTGTGTGAAAAAGCCGGACACGCTGGATCCGGCGTGTCTGGCTTTTTCGCCGGAGACAAAAAACGTTACAGTAACCATTTTTTCCAGACGCTGGATCGCGACACATTGCCGGATCTGGCGAAAACCGGATGAAACGCATGGCCATCCGGCTCGATCCGGCTCTAATGCAAGTCAATGGGGGGGAAACCGGATTGCATTTCGCCGGATCCGGTTTTTGTCAAAAGCGCCGGATCGCGCCTGACGGCGAAAACCTGATGTGTGAAAGAGGCCTAAGGAAAGAAAAGATAAAAGTTAAATTTCAAATTCATACAGAAAAAAAATAATTGCAATATCCTATACATTCATGTATTGACTTCAATGTAATTCTAAATATTATTACTGGAGTAGATTTTAATTTTTACTAAAAAATACAGTTCTACAATCTCTATTTATACAAGCACACTATATATACTGTATGAATATATATATATATAACTGCAGAATTATACTCTATAAAATAATTACATATAACTGACTAATACATTGTATAACACTTTTACACAACCTATAATTACATTTTTTTTAGCCAATTCCTAAACCAAATCTTATTTCTCTGTAAAAAAAAAAGTCCTGAAAAACTCTCATTTTTAAACTAATGGATTCTCTGATCAGCTCCGATAATTGACTCTTCAGCTTACAGCCAATGATGTCACTCACCACCTGCTTCTGTCTGTCAGATTCCGCCTTTTTTACAGAAAGAAGGTCAGAATTTTGAATTTTTAACTCTTTCTGTGAAGTTTTTTCGGTGGTCGTTTGCATCATTTCATACGGCATATAACATATATGTGATTTTCTTCATTCTTCATGGATTTGATTATGGGGATAAATCAGTTTAGGAGATTTTGATACTGGCTTCTGAGAAGATTTTACAAAGTTGGCATGACATATCTTCCTTTCATGATTCTCATGTTTTCTAGCAAAATCAAGGGTGTTATGATTGAGTCACCGAGGAGGAAAAAACAAAACACAAGCTCAGCCCAGAAAAACAGAGAGGTTGGAATCTAGCGGATTGCAGACCCCTAATCCTATCACACAACTAGCAGTAGCCGTGGAGTGTTCCTACGGTGATCCTAGACACCTCTTCACAGCCGGAGATCTACATAAGCCTAAAGAGAGAAAAGGGAAAAACTGACTGCCCCAGAGCAGACCCCAAAGCAATAGGCAGCCCCCAACATATAATGATGATGAAGCAAGATGAAAACACTAACACAGATAGAAAGATAGGTTGAGCAAACGATGGGGCCCAAGCTAACTAAAAAGGACAGGATAGAAAAGCTGCTGTCTGCAATCTGAGAAAACCCTGCTAAAAAATATTACCAACACAACTGATAAGCAAAAAGGACCCTGAAGTCACTAGACTTCAACCCCTATATCACCACGCAGAATATTCTGGAAGCAGAGCAAAAGAGAACACTGATCAAGGAAAAAGAATCCAGCACACCCCCGGCTGGGGATGGCTGAACTCCAAAAAACAAGGTAAACAAAACCAAAACTAATAAGTTCAATAGCAGAGCAAAAACTTATCTTTGGGAAACAGGAATCAGACTGGTCTCCAAGAATCCAGCAGAGAAATCACCAGCGACTCAGAAGGGCGTCGGCTGCCTTATATCCAGTCAGAATTTCCCGTTACCCAGTCACCATCCACCTGATCAGGTGTTTGGTAATCAGCCTCACTACCCTCCTTCACCAGAAGAGGGAGATCCTCGGACACAAAAGATGAATGAACAGATGAGCTCACAACACAAGGGATTGCGCACACTCAGATAAAGAATCTTTTTGTGACGCAATAACACGAGGTGCAGGATTTAGAAACCCAAATTTGTTTACAAAACTCTTTATCATTGATTGTGCTTTGACATTTTTAATGAGAGTTCTGTACAACTGATCAAATATGGACATGAATGTAAAAGTACCTTCTTTCCGACCAATCCTTAATTTTTGAAGAATATCAATATCTGGCAATTTTCATTCAATGCACAAAAAAATCAGAATTTTTAATCTGTCTTTATCGTTTAAATTTACACGTGATTCACCAGATATCCTTAATGATAACCGCCTGGAAAAGGTTACAGGAAGCCACATTTTAAACAACTGATTTTTCTCCTCATTAGCTAAATCAAACTTATCAACAAAACTCTCAAATGCCTCAGAGTTTCTTCACACATAGATTTTGTTATCATATGCAGGAATGATTTTGCATAATTTTAACACATTTTTCCTAACTTTAATTTGGAGTTGGGCCTCTGAGTGGTCTTCTATTTTTAGTGGTACGTCTGTCCCTCGTATGTCATCTACATCAGTTTTGAAGTCTCCTCCTACATTTTCTCCATCTTTTTCCATGTCTGCAAGGTCACCTTGAATGGCTGCTATAGACACATGCCTCTCATCTGGTAACTGTTTCTCCACATTACAGTCAATCTCGGGAACATCACTACTTTCCTTTGCACAGTCATTTTTGGATTTCTCTGACACAAACTTGTGATATACGTCAACCAATTGTAAAATATTTTTAAATTTCTCTCTTTCTCTATTAAAGGACACTAGCTTAGAATCTAACTTTAGATTTTCCATTTCACATTCTGCATATAAGCTGAGCCATAAAACGTCTAAGTTAGACTCATCTACAGACATAAATCTCAGTTTACTTTGCTTAGAAAAAGAAGTAATGGTATCCATGTTTCTTACCTTGAAATATCTCAGCTTGTAGTTCCTTTCAACGCTGGGCTCTTGTCTTCACATGTCTATCTTGTAGTATGTCTGGCACTTGTAGTACTTCTCAATCCATCTGGCATCTCTTAGTCCTGACTCGTAGGTTCTTTCTGATCCTGAAATATTGTAGTGGAGTTCCTGATAACTTGCACATCTGACGTTCTTTTACTTCTCTTGCGGCCCCTTTGGGCAAGTTGAAGGAATTTCACACGCACAAAAAAATTCAGGTGCGACTGGCTGGCTTGACCAATGTTAAAAATACTTATTCTCGTATATTTTTTATTCAGGACATGTTACCAGATGTGATACTCTAAAATGACAATGTTTCTTATAAAAAAAAATGTAGTTGTTTATTTGGATCCTTCCATAAAAAAAATCATTATAGTGAAATATGAAAATAGGTAAAATAGTTATAAAAAGATTGTCCATTTGTTCATAGCAAAGCTTGCTCCACTTCTTTCCTTGGATGGTAAATTACATCTGGTCTGTTAGAAGCATCGTAGAAGCAACATGGGTTAACTTACATATCAGCTGTCTATTCAACATAGTGCCCGAAGTGAGTGAAGAAGAGAGAGAGCTACCCCTCCTTCCTGCAGGCCATGAATTATATACGTCTCTCAGAGCACGTGGTCTCTATATATGGGGGTTGACATTTACCATGAGCTAAACTTACAGAAATAACATATGTAGTGTCAGCGAAAGGCAATGCGTTCAGTACAGAACTGAATTGTAGTGTGATAAAGTCTTGCTCAAAAGAACTAAGTGACCTGCTAAAGGAAATCCTAGTTGCCAAATGTGAGGATGATCTACAAGGGCTTACATACCTTGACACAGCCAGAGGTGTTAACCCAATAGTCCAAAATTTGCCCTACAATCTACAAGAGAGGTGGCTCACACATGGTTCCATGTACAAATACAAACACAGTGTTCCATACCCTCCCTTCTCCGTTTTTGTAGACTTTGTATGCCAGCAAGAGACAATTAGAAATGATCCTAGCTTTGACTTTGCAATGTCATATGCCACACCGCCACCAGCTGCAAACCCACGCAGAACATCTGTGGCAGTGCACAAGACGTATGTTTCTTCTCCAAGTTCCAATTACAGGTCTGCTAGCCGTTCTTAATCAGAGAAAAAAGTACAGGACCCTGACGAGCAGTGTCCGCTCCATCAAAAGCCTCATCCTCTCCTGAAATGCAGAGCCTTCAGAGGAAAATCTATTTCAGATCGCAGAAGCTTCCTGAAAGAGAATGGTATCTGCTACAAGTGCTGCTTATCCACCACTCATCTCGCCAAGGATTGTACAGTCATTGTAAAATGCACAGAATGTGGCACCACAGATCATAACACTGCTCTACACCCTAGCCCAGCTCCATGGAGTGCACAAACATGCCAGCTGACAGTGAGCATGGTGGGGAGGAAAGAAACACTGATGCAGCTATGCCAGAGATCACTTCACAATGTACTGAGTCTGTAAAGGGACAATAGACAGTAGGTCCTGTTCAAAAATATGCCTAGTGAGAGTGTACCCAAAGGGCCATAGAGACAAAGCTGTAAGACTGTATGCTATCTTGGATGATCAAAGTAATCAATCCTTGGCTAGATCAACATTCTTTGACCCATTCAGCATCAAAGGGCCAAGCACACCCTACTCATTAAAGACGCGTGCAGGCACTGTGACAACAGCAGGCAGGAAAGCCACTGACAACCTGACTACCAAATTGAGTCCTTAGACGGACAATTCTGCCTACCACTACCTATAATCATCGAGTGTAATCAGATCCCAGACAACAGATCTGAAATCCCTACGCCAGATGTGGCTATCCATCACGCTCACTTGAAATGCATAGCACACCTTATACCGGAACTCGACCATCAGGCACAGATAATACTGCTGCTGGGAAGAGATATCCTTCAGGTTCATAAAGTGAGAAGCCATATCAATGGACTCCACAATGCTCCTTATGTCCAAAAGCTAGACCTAGGATGGGTCATAATAGGAAACGTATGCTTGGGACACATGCACGCCCCATCTTCTGTGACAAGTATGCTAACAAATACATTGGAGAAAGGGCGCCCATCTCTGTTTCAACCTTGCAACGAGTTCCATGTCAAGGAACTACCACACAGCATCCAACTGCCCAATCATCTAATCGACTTCACTCATGACAGCAGTATAGTGTCAGGAAGCTATGAGGATCAGTTAGGATGCACAGTCTTCCAGAGAACCAAGCAAAACAACCAAGTGGCAATGTCGGTAGAGGACAAGTTGTTCTTAGAGGTAATGGACAAGGGACTTGTAAAAGATGAGACCAACAGCTGGGTCGCACCTCTTCCCTTCAGAACCCATAGATCACGTCTACCGAACAACAGGAATCAAGCATTAAAATGCTTCTCCTCTCTCAAACATAATCTACAAAAGAATACAAGTTTCAAAAACTGACCATCACATCCAAGCATAAGCATAGTGTTCATTTTTTATTTTTCATGTTTGCATGTATTGGCGCTACAGTGTGCTTCCTTTTCTGATTGAATAATCTACAAAACAATACAGAAATGAAAGATCACTTTTTCTCCTTCATGTCAATGATGTTTGAG
The DNA here is from genome assembly GCF_039654945.1 of Dendrobates tinctorius. Taxonomy (NCBI): domain Eukaryota; kingdom Metazoa; phylum Chordata; class Amphibia; order Anura; family Dendrobatidae; genus Dendrobates; species Dendrobates tinctorius. The sequence goes on along the minus strand of NW_027361731.1, from coordinate 18,466,297 downwards.
AATTGTCATGCAGTACTAGCTCCCACTCTCAAAGACTCTGAAGAATGCTGGTTCCTACCCATGTTTGGAGTATACCACCCTATAAAACCGGGCCAGATTAGAGTGGTGTTTGACTCCAATGTTAAGTTTGATGATGTCTCCCTGAAAGATGTTCTACTGACAGGACCAGACCTCAATAACAAACTGCTGGGAGTACTTATGCACTTCCGTAAGGATTCCATTGCTTTCATCGCTGACATCCAGCAAATGTTTCATTGTTTCCTTGTGAGAGAGAGAGACAGGAACTTCCTGAGATTCTTCTGGTACAGAGACAATGATCCTACTAAAGAGGTCACAGAGTACCGCATGAGAGTGCACATCTTTGGTAATAGTCCTTCACCTGCAGTCGCTATTTATGGACTCAAAAGGTTGGCTCAAGAAGGAGAAACAGAATATGGATCAGATGTCAGACAATTTATAGAAAAAGACTTTTATGTTGATAACTGTCTGAAAGCCATGCCTTCAAATGATACTGCCATCAGTCTTCTCAGGAGAGCCCAAGAGATGCTTGCTTGCTCTAACCTCAGGCTTCTCAAAATAGCCTCAAACTGCCAAGAACTCATGAAAGCATTCCCTTCACAAGACTTGTGCAACGGTCTCAGAGACCTGGACCTGGGGTTGGACCCCACACCAATGCAACGCAGCCTAGGGCTTCTCTGGAATCTACAGTCAGACACCTTTACCTTTCAGGTCAGCCAGGAAGAAAAGCCTTTCACACACAGAGGTGTCCTGTCTACCATCAACAGCCTGTACGATCCCTTGGGTTTTGCAGCTCCTGTCACTATACAAGGCAAAGCCCTACTAAGACACTCAACTAAAGAAACATCTGACTGGGTGTAAGAGAATGGTCAGCCATAATATACTGAGCGGCCATGATGAATCAGGCAGCCATCTTGTCAAAGTTAGAAAAAGATTCAACTTTTACAAAAAAACTAATAAAATGTACTTTGAAATGGAGGATGTAGAATGAGATCATGTCTGCTATCACCCTGGCAGGCTTGAATAAAGGAAAATTGGATCAATAGGGGAATAGGGTTAACAAATATATGGCCAATGTGTGTATGCGTGATAATGTTTGTAGAGAACAGAATCATTAAAATGTCAAATGCATGAATTTATGGATCGAGCCTGGAGGCAACGATAGGATTAAGGACAGTAGCTATAGATACTAATGACTTATGGGTTTTAATGTTGCTTGGAGAAACGTTAATTAATGTCTTCGTATTATGTCATTATATTCTCTATTTTAAACCACGTTTCTCTAGAATTATCATGTTATCATGTACAGTGGGGAAAAAAAGTATTTAGTCAGTCAGCAATAGTGCAAGTTCCACCACTTAAAAAGATGAGAGGCATCTGTAATTTACATCATAGGTAGACCTCAACTATGGGAGACAAACTGAGAAAAAAAAATCCAGAAAATCACATTGTCTGTTTTTTTTTCATTTTATTTGCATATTATGGTGGAAAATAAGTATTTGGTCAGAAACAAAATTTCATCTCAATACTTTGTGATATATCCTTTGTTGGCAATGACAGAGGTCAAACGTTTTCTGTAAGTCTTCACAAGGTTGCCACACACTGTTGTTGGTATGTTGGCCCATTCCTCCATGCAGATCTCCTCTAGAGCAGTGATGTTTTTGGCTTTTCGCTTGGCAACACGGACTTTCAACTCCCTCCAAAGGTTTTCTATAGGGTTGAGATCTGGAGACTGGCTAGGCCACTCCAGGACCTTGAAATGCTTCTTACGAAGCCACTCCTTCGTTGCCCTGGCGGTGTGCTTTGGATCATTGTCATGTTGAAAGACCCAGCCACGTTTCATCTTCAATGCCCTTGCTGATGGAAGGAGGTTTGCACTCAAAATCTCACGATACATGGCCCCATTCATTCTTTCATGTACCCGGATCAGTCGTCCTGGCCCCTTTGCAGAGAAACAGCCCCAAAGCATGATGTTTCCACCACCATGCTTTACAGTAGGTATGGTGTTTGATGGATGCAACTCAGTATTCTTTTTCCTCCAAACACGACAAGTTGTGTTTCTACCAAACAGTTCCAGTTTGGTTTCATCAGACCATAGGACATTCTCCCAAAACTCCTCTGGATCATCCAAATGCTCTCTAGCAAACTTCAGATGGGCCCAGACATGTACAGGCTTAAGCAGTGGGACACGTCTGGCACTGCAGGATCTGAGTCCATGGTGGCGTAGTGTGTTACTTATGGTAGGCCTTGTTACATTGGTCCCAGCTCTCTGCAGTTCATTCACTAGGTCCCCCCGCGTGGTTCTGGGATTTTTGCTCACCGTTCTTGTGATCATTCTGACCCCACAGGGTGGGATTTTGCGTGGAGCATCAGATCGAGGGAGATTATCAGTGGTCTTGTATGTCTTCCATTTTCTAATTATTGCTCCCACAGTTGATTTCTTCACTCCAAGCTGGTTGGCTATTGCAGATTCAGTCTTCCCAGCCTGGTGCAGGGCTACAATTTTGTTTCTGGTGTCCTTTGACAGCTCTTTGGTCTTCACCATAGTGGAGTTTGGAGTCAGACTGTTTGAGGGTGTGCACAGGTGTCTTTTTATACTGATAACAAGTTTAAACAGGTGCCATTACTACAGGTAATGAGTGGAGGAAAGAGGAGACTCTTAAAGAAGAAGTTACAGGTCTGTGAGAGCCAGAAATCTTGATTGCTTGTTTCTGACCAAATACTTATTTTCCACCATAATATGCAAATAAAATAAAAAAAACAGACAATGTGATTTTCTGGATTCTTTTTTCTCAGTTTGTCTCCCATAGTTGAGGTCTACCTATGATGTAAATTACAGACGCCTCTCATCTTTTTAAGTGGTGGAACTTGCACTATTGCTGACTGACTAAATACTTTTTTTCCCCACTGTATATGCCCTCTGCGGCAAGATGCAGCTTTCTTTGTTCTCATTATATAAGAAGCCCCTGTTACTGTTGCTCGGGGTCATTCCACCGCCATCATGCTGCTGTGCAACACCATGGCCAGGGCACTGTGCCTTTTCATCGCCAGACTTCCTAGCGAATCTCTGCCTGTCTGAATTCCTGTTTTTGCCCGCATATTTCAACTTCACTGTTTATCTGCTCTGTTTTGCTGTGTATCTCCTGAATAAACTTCGACCTCAGCTCGATAAGAGGATCATCTTCAATTTTTGTCCGGCTCTTCCAGCTCTCAGTAAGAACATTCTCTTACAAGTGGCGATTGCCAGCCAGGAGGAGCGGCTCCGGAGAGCTGCCACCAGAAGAACCACGGAAGAAAATTGCAGATGAGGGCTTGGAGGTTGGAAGAGTGAAGAAAAAACAAAAAAAAGCGTGTGGCCACATGTGAAACCGATCAAAGGAAGCCAGCCTGAAGGACAACCTCTCGTGATCGCTCCGAGACCGCCTGCACGATTTTTTTAATAAGATAACTACAGAAGAAAAAAGACTATAAAAATCAAGTAAGAAGAAGAAGTTATCTACAAGGACGTGTGAACTTTTTTGCGCCGGGTAGCAAGAAGCTTTAAAAGGGTGTGGGGAGACGCTTGGCAAGCGTAACGAGTGAGGCTGGAATCACGGCTGCACCTCTTTTGATATTTTTGGTCGACCCAGTCTGCAGGAGGTCTTCCATCCGAGAGAGGTGTGAGTATCTAAATTTGCTTAAATTACATTTATTGATACTAGAACAGAGTAAAATTCGTCCTTGTAGACCACTGTAAATGTGGAGTGGTTACGGAAGCAGGCAGAGAAATATGCTGGCACACCCCAGCTGGAGGGGTTTATTGTGGAAACCACGTGGTTAAATTGTATGCGTTGGTTTACCAAAGAGAACAGGGAACTAGATAGAAAAAATTCGCTAGGGAAGACTAATAGCCGAGTAGCGGCTTTGTGTAAGACAGTTATAACTTTTGATCAGGCTATTGATAGGCAGCCTAAATGACAATATTTTAACATGATCACCCAGGGAGGGGCAGCATATAGAGAGAGATTAGAAAAGCTGAGTGAGATGCTGGAGCTAGCAGGGAAGCACAGAGAGGAGGGGTGAGCAGCAGCTGAGAGCAGTTATGTCACAGATGGACACTGCAGCTTCGAGACACAGGGCTGATGTAAATACAGTTGTAGACTGGAGAAGAGAGTTAGGAGAATGGGTGAAGTAGTACATATGAAAACAAGATATAGTGTCCCGACAGCTCCAGCACATGCAGACACAGTTGAGTAAAGAGTTGGCAGAGGATGGGGAAAGAGATGACTTATCCCAGGAGGAATATAAATTTGACGTTGTATCCACTCCGAGAAAAAGTCCCAGTCAAATGTCCCTGGTCCATCTTAAATTTGTTAAAAATTTGCCTAATTGGGAGGAAAGTAAGGGAGTGTTTTGTAATGTTCTTGGTTTTGAATCATGGCTAGATAAATTCCAAATTAAATCTGAGTTCATGTCCCATCTGAGAGCCCAGCAAGTGAAAGGAATTCAGTATAATCTGACAGAACCACAGGGAAGAATGAAGTTTGTGATCTCACAGAAGTTAGGGGGGAGAAAGCCCTCTCTGGCATTGTTAGATTCTTTTAAAATTAAGAAGGGGAATGATCTCAGGATAGAGGCAGATAAATGGGTTGCAGCCTGGTGTGTTGTGTTTGATAAGACCTTAGATACTATGGACAAGGGTGATAAATTTGCTATGATGGAACAATTTGTAAAAAAGGTGCCTTGGAAGGAGTTTTTAAATCAGGAGTTTTGCAAAATACTGAATCTATAGAGGATGTTGTGGAGGCTTTATTAACCAATGTTAGGACGATGCAGTCCGAAGTGAAGGGTGATGAGTCTAATGTTTTTGTATACCATTCACCCCGGGGTGTATCTGGTGATTCAGGGAGGCCAGGAGTTCTGGGGGGTATGCGCAGCTGCCGAGAATGGGCAGGTCCCGTTCAGCAGAGCCCCCACGGGATCCCATGAGGGGTCCTCCCTTGTAATATTTTGCGGACAGCTAGGACACTTTAGACGTTTTTGTCCCAACCTAGTGCCAGGGACTGTACCCCAAGAACCCCGGGAGCCATGTAACCCCCAACAGCCCGGGGAGTTCTCTAGACCACCTTTCGGAGTTAGACCTCCGTATCCAGCAGTGACTGACTCTAGGCAGTATTAGCAGTATAATGGTCTTCAAATGGTTAACCCAGTCTCACAGGAGCATTCTGCTCCTGCTCCTTCCCCGATAGCTCCCACTCATCTACCCCTGGAGATCCATGCTATTCAGGGAGGGGTCACTCCTCCTCGTCCCTATGCTCTGCTGATTAGGGAGCTATGGGGACATGAGGACCGGACCCTGACCAAGGATCTCTTTGGGGCGGAGGTGGCAGCTGTTGGACGGAAGCCGTGTCCAGATGGGGATGATGGATTTTTCGGGCTTCCTACGGCAGGTAACACTGATTGATGGGGTGTACCCCCTGTTCCCCTTTCCCTCATTGCCCACCTATCCCTGGGCAGCGAAGGGAGACTATATGTCAATGGGAGAATCGAGGGGCTGCCATGGGAAGACATTCTCATCGATACAAGAGCCTCAGTTTCAGTAACAAGACACAAATTGCAGTCACCCCCTGGACTGCCTGAGACTACCACTTTGGTAGGATTTGAGGGCTCCTGTATTCAAGCAGTAAAAAGTAGTCCAGTAAACCTGAGATTTCAGGATACAGGGAGATCGAAGCAAAGGGGTCTTCGATGCGCTTTTTGGGTAAACCCACAGATACGATCCACTATTTTGGGAACTGATGTTCTGGGGGCAATGGGAATTGTTGTTGATTTATGTAACAAAGTCTTGTGGTGAAATAAAGAAGCTACTGTACTATCTGTTCTGTAATTGTACCTGTGGAGGAGTATGAGGGGAGTCACAAATTACCCATTGCTAGTTTCGGATTATGTACTGATGAAAATGTTGAAAATGCTGAAAATGATGCTTTGAAAAATGAGTTGAAGCAAAAGTTCCCTGAATTGTGGATCTCAAAGAAAACTGATTGTGGGTTAATGCAAACTCAGGTTAAAATTGATGGTGAAAAACTGCCACCTTTCCAGCGCCAGTACCGTATTCCTGAGGATGCAATCCCTTACATAAGGGTTGCAGTCAGTGAGTTGGAAAAGCAAGGTGTTGCTGTGAGAGGTAATTCATAGAATCATAGAATCATAGAATCATAGAATCGTAGAGTTGGAAGGGACCTCCTGGGCCATCTGGTCCAACCCCCTGCTCAAAGCAGGATTCGCTAAATCATCCCAGTCAGATGTCTGTCCAGCCTCTGTTTGAAGACTTCCATTGAAGGAGAACTCACCACTTCTCGTGGCAGCCTGTTCCACTCATTGATCACTCTAACTGTCAAAAAGTTTTTTCTAATATCTAATCTGTGTCTCCTCCCATTCAGTTTCATCCCATTGCTTCTAGTCTTTCCTTGTGCAAATGAGAATAAAGTTGATCCTTCTACAATGTGACAGCCCTTTAGATATTTGTAGACAGCTATTAAGTCTCCTCTCAGTCTTCTCTTTTGCAAACTAAACATTCCCAAATCCTGCAACCTTTCCTCATAAGACAGGGTTTGCAGACCGGTCACCATTCTGGTCGCTCTTTTCTGAACTTGCTCCAGTTTGTTGATGTCTTTTTTAAAATGTGGTGCCCAAAACTGGACACAATATTCCAGATGAGGTCTGACCAAAGAGGAGTAGAGGGAAATAATGACTTCACGTGATCTAGACTGTATGCTTCTGTTAATACATCCTAGAATTGCATTTGCCTTTTTTGCTGCTGCATCACACTGTTGACTCATATTCAGTCTGTGATCTATTAGTATACCCAAGTCTTTTTCACATGTGCTGTCACTTAGCCCTATTCCTCCCATTCTATATATGCTTTTTCCATTTTTATTGCCCAGATGTAGTACTTTGCATTTCTCCCTGTTAAAAACCATTCTGTTAGTTGCTGCCCACTTCTCCAGTTTATTTAAATCTTTATTTAAATTCTCCATGTAACAGTCCTATTCTAAGAAAATAGGGGGGGAAGCCAGCACTGCTTAAGGCTAGAACGCATAAATTGAAGTGCACATGCACATAATATCCAACTGTATTCAAAAATGAGATATTTGGCAAAAAAATTGAACAAGTTAATTGAGCCACCCCGCCGCGCCAAGGCAATCTCATGTGGGGGTCCTACTCTACATTTATAATAAATACTGTGCCATTACGGCCTCCTAAGAGCATGACCACATCAAGTGCAATCTGTACCTGAACATTGCTGGATCGCTCCCATGAAGCCAGATGAAGCAAGTGCAAATGAAGGCCAACCAGGTCTGAACACAGACATATCAGGATTGACCTCCACACATTGCCCGACCAGCAAACATAGATGAAGGGTGATGTTGGCCCAGACACAGGTGCACAATTAAATAAAGCTTGGGGCAGGGCGGGGCTGCCGTGTGTGTGCACAGCAGCCTAGATCCATCATAATGAACACAGAAAAATTATAGCGTACATAGCCAAGCGTGCACGGCAACAGTGGTGGTGAGCCACAAACCAACAACAAGAAAATAGGGGGGGAAGCCAGCACTGCTTAAGGCTAGAACGCATAAATTGAAGTGCACATGCACATAATATCCAACTGTATTCAAAAATGAGATATTTGGCAAAAAAATTGATCAATTTAATTGAGCCACCCCGCCGCGCCAAGGCAATCTCATGTGGGGGGTCCTACTCTACATTTATAATAAATACTGTGCCATTACGGCCTCCTAAGAGCATGACCACATCAAGTGCAATCTGTAACTGAACATTGCTGGATCGCTCCCATGAAGCCAGATGAAGCAAGTGCAGATGAAGGCCAACCAGGTCTGAACACAGACATATCAGGATTGACCTCCACACATTGCCCGACCAGCAAACATAGATGAAGGGCGATGTTGGCCCAGACACAGGTGCACAATTAAATAAAGCTTGGGGCAGGGCGGGGCTGCCGTGTGTGTGCACAGAAGCCTAGATCCATCATAATGAACACAGAAAAATTATAGCGGACATAGCCAAGCTTGCACGGCAACAGTGGTGGTGAGCCACAAACCAACAAGAAAATAGGGGGGGAAGCAAGCACTGCTTAAGGCTAGAACGCATAAATTGAAGTGCACATGCACCTGGTTGGCCTTCATCTGCACTTGCTTCATCTGGCTTCATGGGAGCGATCCAGTAATGTCCAGGTGCAGATAGCACTTGATGTGGTCATGCTCTAAATGTATTTAGGAGGCCGTAATGGGACAGCATTTATTAAAAATGTAGAGTAGGACCCCCCACATGAGATTGCCTTGGCGCGGCGGGGTGGCTCAGTTGAATTGATCAATTTTTTTGCTAAATATCTCATTTTTGAATACAGCTAGATATCATGTGCATATGCACTCCAATTTATGCGTTCTAACCTCAAGCAGTGCTGGCTTCCCCCCATTTTCTTGTTGTTGGTTTGTGGCTCACCACCACTATTGCCGTGCACGCTTGGTTATGTCCGCTATAATTTTTCTGTGTTCATTGTGATGGATTAGGCTGCTGTGCACACACACGGCAGCCCCGCCCTGCCCCAAGCTTTATTTAATTGTGCACCTGTGTCTGGGCCAACATCGCCCTTCATCTATGTTTGCTGGTCGGGCAATGTGTGGAGGCCAATCCTGATATGTCTTTGTTCAGACCTGGTTGGCCTTCATCTGCACTTGCTTCATCTGGCTTCATGGGAGCGATCCAGTAATGTCCAGGTACAGATTGCACTTGATGTGGTCATGCTCTAAATGTATTTAGGAGGCCGTAATGGCACAGCATTTATTAAAAATGTAGAGTAGGACCCCCCACATGAGATTGCCTTGGTGCGGCGGGGTGGCTCAATTGAATTGATCAATTTTTTTGCTAAATATCTCATTTTTGAATACAGCTAGATATCATGTGCATATGCACTCCAATTTATGCATTCTAACCTCAAGCAGTGCTGGCTTCCCCCCCTATTTTCTTGTTGTTGGTTTGTGGCTCACCACCACTATTGCCGTGCACGCTTGGTTATGTCCGCTATAATTTTTCTGCGTTCATTGTGATGGATTAGGCTGCTGTGCACACACACGGCAGCCGCGCCCTGCCCCAAGCTTTATTTAATTGTGCACCTGTGCGGGGCCAACATCGCCCTTCATCTATGTTTGCTGGTCGGGCAATGTGTGGAGGCCAATCCTGATATGTCTTTGTTCAGACCTGGTTGGCCTTCATCTGCACTTGCTTCATCTGGCTTCATGGGAGCGATCCAGTAATGTCCAGGTACAGATTGCACTTGATGTGGTCATGCTCTAAATGTATTTAGGAGGCCGTAATGGCACAGCATTTATTAAAAATGTAGAGTAGGACCCCCCACATGAGATTGCCTTGGCGCGGCGGGGTGGCTCAATTGAATTGATCAACTTTTTTGCTAAATATCTCATTTTTGAATACAGCTAGATATCATGTGCATATGCACTCCAATTTATGCGTTCTAACCTCAAGCAGTGCTGGCTTCCCCCCCTATTTTCTAACAGTCCTATTCTACCTGTAAAAAAGGAAGATGGCAGTTTTCGAATGGTAGTAGACCTGAGACTTGTAAATAAGTACACTCCCTCAGCAGCCCACCTTGTTGCATATGTCCCTGAAGTTATGTCACAGCTGAGGAGTGATTGTAACGTGTTTTCTTGTTTGGACATTGCAAATGGCTTTTTCTCAGTACCCCTAACACCTGAATCTGCCCTCCGCTTCGCATTGACTTTCGAGAATGTGCAATACTTGTTCACACAGCTACCCATGGGATTTCACAGTTCTCCTGTGTATTTCCATCAGGCATTGGCTCAAGTGTTAGAACCCCTTGGCTTACAGTATTTGGATGATTTATTGATTCAAACTGTCGATGAATGTGAACACAAAGAGACCCTTGGAAATGTTTGTCAGGTTTTACAAGATGCAGGACTCAAAATGAGTCTAGACAAAGTACAAGTGATGAAATCAGAGGTTAAATTCTAACCTTGGTATAGTGTGCTCTAGTTGTGGAGCACGTTTGGCAGAGACACACCCAGAGGTTAAATTTCTGGGTGTGTCTGTCTCTGCAGAAGGAAATAAAACCATGTATGACAGGGTTAAAGCTATACAAGCTGTTCCCATACCAACTAATATTACTGAGCTCAGAAAATTTTGGGGCCTTATAAATTTTTCCAGAGAATTTATTGAATATTTTGCTTACTTGGCTAAACCACTGTATGATTTACTGAAATCTGTTGATCATGACTTTGCCCTTGTTAATATAGAGGGAGCCGCCTTGCAGGCTTTTAAAGGATTGAAGCGTGCCTTTACGGCAGCTACTGCATTGGTTAACCCTGATCCTTCCCAGCCTTTTAGGAGTGCGCAGGGTTAACAAATCAAGCTACAAAGGTATTAAAATTGTTCACATCGATCAATGTAGAATTCTTAATTATTTTACTGAGATTTTTGGTAAGGACTGATACTCCACTTTTTTTTCTATTTTTTCCAGGTCAGCTGAAGATTTTCATATTCGACTCCTGGGACCATGAACCTATTGGATGATCAGGAGAAGATGTTTCACACTACACAGTGGGACTCTGATAGCATGAGAGGGGGAGAAGAAAAGGAAAATCCAGAAGCCAAAGAATGCGAAGAAACAGATCAATAGACTTAACTATTGTGCAACTTATTTTTTGGGGGGGACTAATATTTGAATTATTTTTTATTATGTGTTTGTGCTATTTTTAGGGACTTTTGCCGTACACACACACATGCACACGTGCATAAAGCACTGAATTACCTCAATATTCTTATTTTCAATAGTTCACCCATGAATATTACAGTATTGTATGTTGTACTCTGGATAGAGTACAAGAGGGGGACTTGTAAGAGAATGGTCAGCCATAATATACTGAGCGGCCATGATGAATCAGGCAGCCATCTTGTCAAAGTTAAAAAAAGATTCAACTTTTACGAAAAAACTAATAAAATGTACTTTGAAATGGAGGATGTAGAATGAGATCATGTCTGCTATCACCCTGGCAGGCTTGCATAAAGGAAAATTGGATCAATAGGGGAATAGGGTAAATAAATATATGGTCAATGTGTGAATACGTGATAATGTTGGTAGAGAACAGAATCATTAAAATGTCAAATGCATGAATTTATGGATCGAGCCTGGAGGCAACGATAGGATTAAGGACAGTAGCTATAGATACTAATGACTTATGGGTTTTAATGTTACTTGGAGAAACGTTAATTCATGTCTTCTTATTATGTCATTACATTCTCTGTTCTAAACCACGTTTCTCTAGAATTATCATGTAAATGCCCTCTGCAGCAAGATGCAGCTTTCTTTGTTCTCATTATGTATAAAAATCCCCTGTTACTGTTGCTCGGGGCCATTCCACCGCCATCATGCTGCTGTGCCACACCATGGCCAGGACATTTTGCCTTTTCATCGCCAGACTTCCTAGCGAATCTCTGCCCATCTGAATTCCTGTTTTTGCCCACATATTTCAACTTCACTGTTTATCTGTTCTGTTTTGCTGTGTATCTCCTGAATAAACTTCGACCTCAGCTCGATAAGAGGATCGTCTTCAATTTTTGTCCGGCTCTTCCAGCTCTCAGCAAGAACTTTCTCTTACACTGGGATGCACCCCTGCCACCCGACAAGAGAACCCAGTGGGAAGTATGGAAGAACTCTTTATCAGCTGTCTCCAACCTGAATGTGCCAAGACCATACACCTCTGTGCCATCTACAGAAATACAGAGCCAAAGACTGTACGTATTCGCAGATGTTTCTGTCAAAGCAATTGCTGCTGTTGCTTACAGTATCTCAAAACTGTGGACTCCAAATGTCAGAGCCCCATTGGATTCGTTATGGGGAAGGCCAAACGTGCTCCACAACCAGAGCACACTATACCAAGGTTAGAACTTTGTGCTGCTGTCTTAGCCGTTGAATTAGCAGTTCATCGCATCCGAGATGGATATCAACCTGACACAAGCCAAGTTCTACTCAGACAGCAAAGTAGCCCTGGGATACATCCACAATGAAACCAGATGATTCTACGTCTACGTCAACAACAGAGTGCTACAATTTAGGAGATCAGCTCATACAAAACTGTGGCATTACATTCCCACGGACCAAAATCTTGCATATCATGCAACTAGAGCAGTTGACGCAAGTCGACTAGGGAGCACAACATGGCTCTCAGGACCAAAATTATTGTACACTGAGGAGCGTTTTCCAGTCTCCTTTGAACTAGTGAGAGAGGAGTCAGATGCTGAAATCCACCCTAAGGTGTCTACACTTCATACAATGACTCCAGCTACTCTCCTTACCCAGAAAACAGGACTAGTCAGTGCCCCTCCAGGAGGATTCAACACCAAGGACCTCTACAAACACCAATGGAGACAGGTACAAAGTCTTGCAAACACATTCTGGGATAGGTGGCGCAAACAATACTTGTCTACTCTGCAGCCATGGACGAAGTGGCAATCTACCAGGCCTAATCTGAGGATTGGTGACCTCATCCTTGTGAAAGACTGTCAAGTCCATCGGAACCAGTGGCCACTTGGACTAGTGACTGCAACATTCCCGAGTAAGGACGGCAACATCCGCAAGGTTGAACTTAGAATTGCCAGGGGGAATGAACTTAAGACATTCTCCAGACCAGTAACTGAGCTTGTCTTACTATTGTCTTCAGAGAAAAAGAATAGTGACATCCGTTTGATGCCAGACGGGGAGTGTTCTGTCTCCGACATTTAATTCACAACCTTTGACTGTCTATTTGATAATATTTACAATGATTTGCTGTGAATATGCAGATTGTTCAGTTTTTCCATAGATTCTATTGCCTTCATTGTTTCTGGCTCCATCTAGTGACCAAAAGCCATAACTGCAGTGTTATTGTGTGTTTTAGTTTCATTTTATTTCCCTCCAATCCACAATGTATTCTGGGAAGTTTTGCAAAGCACCCTGGTAAGTTTGCAAATTATTATGGTTAGTCCAGCCCCCATTTTCCCTCCAGTACTCCATTTTCTTTCACCCTGCAATCTGGAAGCATCTCATTCTTCTTCTCCCCTTGCGTAACCATCAGTGGTAGGTAAACATGCTTCTTGTGTCTAATTTTCCTTCATATTAGCCTGTCTAGTTAGCTCTCCCCTGGTCAGCTAGTTCTGCAGATGTTAATGTATTATGTATATATGTATTCCTATGTACCCGCACTATACTGACTGTACGTATATTATGTTCTATTGTAGTTTCACCGCGCCAATATACCACCACGATCAATAAAATACAGATTCAACCTACAGTCTCCTTATTGGACCCTGGTATAGCGGTTTAGCTGCCTGTGTAAGCTACCTGAAGTCTGCTTCATTTAGTGAGGACAGAACACAGGCCATAACACCCAGAAAATTATGAAGAACTTGCAGTCATTATTGGCCCCTTTCTCCTCCCTCTCATGTCCTGATTCTGCACTGAAGCATTACAATGAAACACTTCAAAGTGCCCTGGATGAAACTGCACCTCCTATACATAGAACAACTAGGCACAGACGGCGACAACCCTGGCACATGCTGCAAAAACGCTTTCTACAGCAGTGCTCCAAGTACGCCGAACTGTTGTGAACTTCCTTGCTCGGATTTCTGAGCCGACGCTCCCTCTGCTCCCTCTGGTGGTTACTGAGAGTAGTGGAGCTGGCTAGATTGACAGAGGTCTGCCACCTGATAATGATGATGATGATTGGAGATCTAGGGTTACTGGTTGGAGTATTTAAGTCAGCAGACTTCCTTCAATCCTTGCTGGTGATTGCTTTCCTGTGCATTCAGAGGTCTGATGTCTCCTGCCCTGATCCTGCATTGTTCAGCTAAGTTGTTCATTTGCTAATCCTTTGCATCTGATTTGGTTTTGTCTCTTTTTGCTTGTGGTGAGGGTTCAGCTTGCTCCCTGCTGGGGGCTGTTCTGGACCACCGCTCCATATGTTACAGCTTGTGTCAGCTTGTTCAGTCCCGTTATATTAGTGTCTTTTGCTTTGCTGCCAGATAATACCAGAATGCTGATATAGTGGGGGCGACATCGTGAGACCTCAGTGTTTTTTTGTTTATTAGACGTGTTGGATTTTTCAGGGTTTTTGCTTGATTGCAGACAGTGTCTTTCCTTTCCTATCCTATCTAGTCAGTTTGGGCCCCATCATTTGCTCAGTCTATTTTCTGCCTGCGTTTGTGTTTCATCTTGTCTCACCTACAATATATGTTTGGGGGCTATCTATTCCTTTGGGGTCTACTCTGGGGCAGTTTAGATTTCACCTTTCTTGCTTTAGGCTTAGTTAGCTCTCCGGTTGTGCCGAGGCGTCTAGGGCATCGTAGGTACGCTCCACGGCTACTGTTAGTTGTGTTGTTAGGACTAGGGGTCTGCAATCCCCTAAGTGACCAACCTTTCTGGTGGCCTAGCCTATTCCTGCCATCCTCCTCGGTGACCTGCTCATAACAGAATCACAGAATCACCAGCCATACTGTAGACTCTAGGGTAGAGAATTGAGAATTGTAAAAAAAAGAAAAAAAAGTGTCAGAATTTTTTTTTGTATATATTTTTTAATCTTTTTCTCTGGGGCCGTAGGAGGATTTTTGGTCTAAATAGAGACTAAGCAATTGTCCGATCGTGCTGAGCAGCTCGCTGCTGAAGTGTGGGGAATTTCTGCCTATCTCGCTCAATCATCTGCTGTAAACCCAAAGATCCCTACTCCTGATGTGTTTCTGGGGATCGGTCTAAATTTTTGAATTTTAGGAATAATTGTAAACTATTTTTTGCTTTGAAACCTAACTCATCGGGAAGCTCTGTGCAGCAGGTTAAAATTGTCATCTCCCTGCTGCACGGTGATCCCCAGGATTGGACTTTTTCTCTGACACACGGAGATTCTATTCTAGCTAATGTGGATGCGTTTTTTCAAGCCCTGGGGTTGTTGTATGATGAACCTAATGCTGTTGATCAAGCTGAGAAAACCATATTGGCATTGAACCAGGGTCAGGATTCAGCAAAGTTATACTTTCAAAAATTCCAAAAGTGGGCGGTCCTTACTAAATGGAATGATGATGCCCTAGCAGCTCTTTCAGAAGGGTCTGGCAGAAGCCGTAAAAGATGTTATGATGGGATTTCCTGTCCCCTCTGGTCTTGACGACTCTATGTCATTGGCCATTAAAATTGATTGGTGTTTACGTGAACGTAAAACTACACGAGAGGCGGTGCCGCCTTTTGAATGAACTTCTGAACCCATGCAATGTGATAGGGTTTTGTCTAGGGCACAACGTCAGGAGTTTAGAAGGCGTAATAAGTTGTTTTTTTGTGGGGACTCCTCTCATACTATTTCTGTCTGCCCTAAATGAGAAAAGCATTTTGCTCACGCATTTGCAGTGGGCAGTGTACAGCCTAAGTTCCTTTTAGCGATTACCTTGATCTGCTCCTTGTCTACATTTTCCGCTTTTGTTGATTCAGGAGCAGCTTTGAATCTGATGGATTTTGACTTTGCCAAACGTTGTGGTTTTCCCATGGTACGGTGGACTCCTATCCCTTTGAGGGGTATTGATGCTACTCCTTTGGCGGAGAATAAACCTCAGTTTTGGACCCAGGTGATAATGCGGGTCGCCCCGGACCACCAAGAGAATTGTAAATTTTTGGTGTTGCACAATTTGCATGATACTATTGTTCTGGGTTTTCCTTGGTTGCAAACACATAATCCTGTTTTGGATTGGAAATCTGTGTCTGTGGTGAGTTGGGGCTGTCAATGTGTTCTTAGTGACACTCTTGTTTTCTCCACCTCTCCCCAGTCTCATGATATTCCTGATTATCTAGTCGATTTTTCTGATGTATTTAGTGAGAGCAAGTCTGCGTCTTTGCCTCCTCATAGGAGTTATGACTGCAATTGAGTTAATGCCCGGGTGTAAATTTCCCAAGGGTCGGCTTTTCAACTTATCGGTACCTGAACATGATGCTATGCGATCTTATATCAAGGAGTCATAGGAGAAGGGTCATATCAGACCATCCTCTTCACCTTTAGGTGCTTGGTTTTTATGTGGCCAAGAAAGATGGCTCATTAAGGCCATGTATTGACTATCATTTCCTTAACAAAATCACTGTTAAATATCAGTACCTGTTACCCCTGATTTCTGATTTATTTTCCAGAGTTAAAAGTGCCTGTTGGTTTACCAAACTTGACCTCAGGGGGCGTATAATCTTATTGCATCAAGCACGGGGATGAATGGAAGACGGCGTTTAATACCCCAGAAGTACATTTTGAGTACCTGGTGATGCCTTTTGGGCTCACTAATGCCCCTTCCGTCTTCCAATCTTTTATGAACGATATTTTCTGGGACTTTGTGGATAAGTTTTTGATCATTTATCTGGATGATATTTTGATCTTTTCCAGTGATTGGGATTCTCATGTGGAACATGTCCGGACTGTGTTCCAGATTTTGAGGGAAAATACACTGTATGTTAAGGAATCGAAGTGTCTCCTTGGTGTACAGAGGATTTCGTTTTTGGGATTCATTTTGTCCCCGTCTGCTATTGAAATGGACCCGGCCAAGGTACAAGCCATTTATGATTGGCTTCAGCCCACTTCTTTGAAGGCTCTCCAGAAGTTTTTGGGTTTTGCTAATTTCTACCGTAAATTTATAAATAATTTTTTTGGTATTGTTAAACCACTGACGGATTTGACCAAAAAGGGCGCTGATGTGGTGAATTGATCTCCAGAGGCAGTTTCGGCATTTCAGGAGCTTAAGCGGAGATTCACTTCTGCTCCAGTTCTGTCTATCCCATTTCAGGTGGAGATAGATGCTTCTGAGATTGGTGCAGGAGCCGTTTTGTCCCAAAGAGATCCGGTAACTTCTAAGTTGAATCCCTGTGCCTTCTTTTCTCGAAAATTTTCCCCATCTGAACATAACTATGATGTGGGGAATCGGGAATTGTTGGCCATGAAATGGGCATTTGAAGAGTGGAGACATTGGTTGGAGGGAGCTAGACATCAAGTCGTGGTCCTCACCGACCACAAGAATTTGATTTATCTTGAATCAGCCAAACAGGCTAGGTGGGCCTTGTTTTTCACGAGTTTTAATTTTGTGGTCTCCTGTGGGACTTGTTCTCAGTCTAAGCCCTGTTCTCATTCTAGTAGTTTGTTGATGCCCCTGCTGGTGCCCAGGAGGCCATGGACCCATATCTCAATGGATTTTATCTCTGATCTCCCCGTCTCTCAGAGAATGAATGTAATTTGGGTGATCTGTGATAGATTTTCTAAGAGGTCCATCTTGTACCACTCCCAAAGTTGCCATCTTCTTCTGAGTTGGTTCTCTTGTTTTTACAACAAGTGGTTCGTTTGCACGGGGTTCCTGAGAACATTGTGCTGGACAGAGGGGTCCAGTTTGTCTCCAGATTTTGGAGAGCTTTTTGTTTCAAAATGGGAGTTCAGTTGTCTTTCTCCTCTGCATTTCATCCTCAGACCAATGGGCAGACTGAGAGAACAAACCAGACTTTGGAGTCCTATATGAGATGTTTCATATCTGCTGATCAGGATGATTGGGTCTTATTTTTGCCCTTGGCCGAATTCACGCTAAACAATAGGGCTAGTTCTGCCACTTTGATGTCTCCTTTCTACTGTAACTTTGGGTTTCATCCTCGATTTTCTTCGGGGCAGGTGGAAACTTCTGCCTGCCCAGGTGTGGATTCTGTGGTAGATAGAATGCAGCAGATTTGGGACCAAGTAGTGGATAAGTTGTTCCACTCTCAGGAAAAGGCCCAACGGTTTTCCAATCGGCATAGGACCATGGGTCCCCAGCTTAAAGTGGGTGAAATGGTTTGGTTGTCTTCAAAAAATATTCCCATGAAGGTTGCATCTCCAAAATTCAAGCCAAGGTTTATTGAACCTTATAAGATTTTGGAAATTCTTAACCCCGTTTCTTTCTGTTTGGCTTTTCCAGTTATGTTTAAGATTCATAACGTTTTTCATAAAACTTTGCTGAAAATGTTTGTGGTGCCAGTAGTTCCCATGGCGGCGCCCTCTGACCCTGTACTGGCTGAGGGTAATTTGGAGTATGAGGTAGAGAAGATATTGGATTCTCGTCTGGCTAGATGGAGACTTCAGTACTTGGTCAAGTGGAAGGGTTATGGCCAGGAGGATAATTCTTGGGTCTCTGCTTCTGACATCCATGCCAAGAGATTGATTTGTGCCTTTCACCGACTCTATCCTGATCAGCCTGGTGGTGTGGATGAGGGTTCGGTGACCCCTCCTCTAGGGGGGTACTGTTGTGAACTCCTGCTTAGATTTTTGAGCCAAAGCTCCCTCTGCTCCCTCTGGTGGTTACTGAGAGTAGTGGAGCTGGCTAGATTGACAGAGGTCTGCCACCTGATAATGACGATTGGAGATCTGGGGTTACTGATTGGAGTATTTAAGTCAGCAGACTTCCTTCAATCCTTGCTGGTGATTGCTTTCCTGTGCATTCAGAGGTCTGATGTCTCCTGCCCTGATCCTGCATTGTTCAGCTAAGTTGTTAATTTGCTAATCCTTTGCATCTGATCTGGTTTTGTCTCTTTTTGCTTGTGGTGAGGGTTCAGCTTGCTCCCTGCTGGGGGCTGTTCTGGACCACCGCTCCATATGTTACAGCTTGTGTCAGCTTGTTCAGTCCCGTTATATTAGTGTCTTTTGCTTTGCTGCCAGATAATACCAGAATGCTGATATAGTGGGGGCGACATCGTGAGACCTCAGTGTTTTTTTGTTTATTAGACGTGTTGGATTTTTCAGGGTTTTTGCTTGATTGCAGACAGTGTCTTTCCTTTCCTATCCTATCTAGTCAGTTTGGGCCCCATCATTTGCTCAGTCTATTTTCTGCCTGCGTTTGTGTTTCATCTTGTCTCACCGACAATATATGTTTGGGGGCTATCTATTCCATTAGGGTCTACTCCGGGGCAGTTTAGATTTCACCTTTCTTGCTTTAGGCTTAGTTAGCTCTCCGGCTGTGCCGAGGCGTCTAGGGCATCGTAGGTACACTCCATGGCTACTGTCAGTTGTGTTGTTAGGACTAGAGGTCTGCAATCCGCTAAGTGACCAAACTCTCTGGGTTTCTGGTGGCCTAGCCTATTCCTGCCATCCTCCTCAGTGACCTGTTCATAACACCGAACGTCTGTGGAGTAAATCCAATCTACCCGAAGATTTCATCCATTATAATTTTATGCTTAAAACATACAACACTGCCCTTCACCTCTCAAAACAAACCAATTTCAACACCCTCATCACCACACTATCCAATAACCGGAAACGTCTCTTTAACACTTTTCATTCCTTACTCAACCCAAGAGCGCAGGCTCCAATCACGGAACTCTGTGCTGACGATCTGGCCAATTATTTCAAAGAAAAAATTGACCATATCCGACAGGAAATTATCTCCCAATCATCTCTTACCATGCACTGTCCTCCCTCCCTCACTGCATCTAGCTCACTTTTTGATTTTGAACCAGTCACAGAAGAAGAAATAATCAGGCTCCTTGCATCTTCTTGCCCTACCACTTGCACCAGTGACCCCATTCCTTCACATCTCCTCCAGTCTTTTCCCCTGCTGTCACCACTCACCTAAAAAAATATTCAACCTCTCTCTCTTCCGGTATCTTTCCCTCCTCATTTAAGCATGCCATCATACAGCCATTACTTAAAAAATCATCCCTTGACCAAAACTGTGCTGCTAACTATAGACCTGTCTCTTCCCTTCATCTCTAAACTCCTGGAACCCCTGGTCCACTCCCATCTTATCCGCTCTCTCAGATAACTCTCTCCTCGACCCTCTACAATCTGGTTTCCGCTCTTTACACTCTACTGAAACTGCCCTCACTAAAGATTCTAATGATCTTCTAACAGCTAAATCTAATGTTCACTACTCCATGCTAATTCTCTTGGATCTCTGTTATGAATGGGTCACCGAGGAGGAAAAAACCTAAACATGCTAAGCCCAGAAAAACCAGAGAGGTTGGTAACTGTCATGATCTCAGTGCGGGTTTGACTCGCACACGTGGGGTTAATGTTTGGAACCAGTGCTGATGACTGGCATTTCTGGGGTTAAAGGTTGTGATCCCGATGCAGGCTTACCTGCACACCTGGGGCTATGATTGTGGCCTCTCCCTGGTTCTGGGAGAGGCTTCTTATAGCCTCAGGACGCTCCCATCCCTGTCAGTTATACTCTTGCCCTTGGCATAGTGTGGTGACCCCTGAGTGTGTTAGTGCTGTGTTCTGGTTACTTGATTCTCTGTGTATGACTCGGTCTGTTCCCTGGATATCGCTTTGGATTCTGCCTGGTACCTTATATGTCTGTTTGGTTTTGATCTCTGCTTGGCCCTGATTATCTGCTCTGTCTCATCCCTCCTACTGTACTGTGATCCTGTGTATGACCTTTGGCTTTGTCTGACCTCCCGTCTGTTTATCCCTCCTGTGCCTCGTTTGCCCGTACTGTTGTGACCTCCGTTTTGCCTGACTCTGAGTTGTTGTATGGTGTACTGTCATATCTGAAAGCAGGACGCTAAGCCACGCCCCCTTGCAGTCACATGAGGTCCATAGGTCCCATACAAGCTTGTTCATTTTCAGTGTCTGCAGGTCCCGTGCCTCTTTACTTTCCAGCGCTGACTGGACCCTGACACTAATAGTTGAAGCACGCCTGGTCACCTCTGCTGCCCTGCTCCCCAGGTAACTCTTAGCACTGCTTCTGTACTCAGGACACGCGCACTGGCTCTCTGAGCAAGTGTAGTGGGGTGTCCCTGACATTATAACTGACCGTTTCAGTTTTTTTTTTTTTTCTGAAGAAAAAAAAAAAAAAAAGTGTGTGTTATCCTCATGGATCCCATACAAGCCTTGGCTGATCAGGTCAAGCACCTGACCCAAATGTTCCATAAGCTCAATGTGGAACAATGCACGATGGCCCAGACCCAGCAACAGTTGGTGGTTACTGTGCAGGGGGCTGTCGATGCAGGGGCTTCTGGTTCTGGGGGTAGGGATGTGTCATTAGCGTCCCCCGAATCTCCGGTCAAATTACCAGACCTTTTCTCAGGGGATAAAAAGGAGTTCAGGTCTTTCAGAGAAGGATGCAAGCTTTTTTTTCCCCTCCGGGGATGAGTTCCAGAGGGTAGGGGTCATTAATTCCCTACTTCGGGGGGCTCCGCAAGCATGGGCTTTCTCACTGTCTTCCTCTGCTCCTGAATGTATGTCAGTGAACGCATTCTTTGAGGCCCTCGGGCAAATTTATGATGAACCTGACCGAGTGCGATTGGCAGAGGACATGGTGATGAGTGTCTGTCAGGGGAAACACTCAGCTGAGTGGTTTTGTTCTGAGTTCCGCCGCTGGGCGGCAGAGGTCTCTTGGAGTGACGCCGCACTCCGAGGACTCTTTCGCAGAGGCTTGTCCGAGCGGCTGCAGGATGCCTTGGCGTTACATCCCCCACCTAACTCTCTCGAGGACGCCATGACCCAGGCCGTCCGGATGGACCGCAGGCTGTGGGCCAGAGGGGTGATGCAGGTGGATACTCCATTATTCCCCAGTGGAAAAGAGACTGCCCCTGAGCCCATGGATGTAGGCGCCCTCTCCCTGAAGGATACGGAGAGGAAACGCCGGAAGAACAAGCAGTTATGCTTTTACTGCGGTAAAACGGGACATTGGAAAAGTGCCCGAATTGCCCGTCTTCAAACCCGGTCGGCGGGAAACGATTAGGTCTGTGTAGTCAACGGGGAGGCTGCTCAGTCCCTCAGGTACCATTTTCCTCATTTTCTAAAGTAGTACTGCCTGTGGAACTGTTTGTGGATGGTAGTTCTTTTTCCTCTACAGCCTTCGTGGACTGCGGATCATCTATTAATCTTATTGACTCCCAATTGGTCACACACTGCAAGATAGGGACAGTTAGGCTCAAGGTTCCGATCAAGGTGATGGCCATTGACTCATCTCCCCTCACTAAGGAGGGAATTCGCTTTATGTCTGATGTGTTTTCGCTCAGAGTGGGCGCTACTCATGTGGAAAACATAAGTTGTTTTGTGCTGGACAATCTACCTGCAGGGTTGGTGTTGGGCATGCCCTGGTTACAACACCATAACCCAGTTATTAACTGGAAAACGGGGGAGATTGTACAATGGGGGTTTAATGATTTTGAGTTATGTGATAAATCCGCACTGCTGGTTGAACCTGTTAAATCTGTGTCTGTATCATCTGTCGAGCTGGAAGGTATTCCGGAATGCCTGAAGGACTTCGAAGATGTATTCTCCGAAAGCGAGGCCGAGACGTTAACGCCACATAGACTCTTTGACTGCGCTATTGAGCTGGTCCCTGGGGCTAAATTACCCAAAGCCTGTCTGTTTAATTTGTCCGGTCCTGAGCGCTTGGCTATGAAGGAGTACATTACTGAAAGTCTGCGCAAAGGACACATACGTCCTTCAGTCTCACCTGTGGCGGCAGGTTTCTTTTTTGTAAAGAAAAAAGATGGCGGGTTACGTCCCTGTCTCGACTTCCGGGAGCTTAATCAAATTACTGTACGGAATACGTACCCCCTTCCGTTGATTCCCGATTTATGTAACCAACTATCAGGGGCAAAGTGGTTTTCTAAACTGGACCTTCGGGGGGCATATAATTTGATAAGGGTCCGAGAGGGGGATGAATGGAAAACCGCGTTCCTCACGACCGAGGGACTATTTGAGAATTTAGTCATGCCGTTTGGTCTTACCAACGCCCCTGCCATATTTCAGAATTTCATCAACGTGGTATTCTCGGATCTCATTGGTCGTTTTGTCGTTATCTACTTAGATGATATTTTGATATATTCCCCCGACAAGTATTCTCATTTGGAACATGTACGAACTGTGCTCCAAAGGCTGAGAGAAAATCATTTGTATGCCATATTGGAAAAATGTGTATTCTGTGTACAAGAGTTGTCCTTTTTGGGGTTAATTGTATCCGGTGAGGGTTTTCGCATGGACCCCAAGAAGGTGCAGGCCATTGCGGATTGGGTGCAACCCCGAGATCTTAAGGGTCTTCAGCGCTTCTTGGGGTTCGCCAATTATTACCGCAAATTTATCCGGGGGTTTTCGCAAGTGGTCAAACCTCTCACGGATCTAACATGCAAAGGTGCGGATGTGAGAAATTGGTCCTCGCTCGCAAAAGAGGCCTTTGCGACGCTGAAAAAATGTTTTATGTCTGCTCCTGTGTTAGTGCAGCCAGATCCGTCCAAACCATTCGTCGTGGAAGTGGACGCCTCTGAGGTGGGGGTGGGGGCGGTGTTGTCCCAAGGGCCTGCCACTCTAACCAACCTCAGGCCATGTGCTTTCTTTTCCAAGAAGTTCTCTGCTGCGGAAAGAAATTACGACGTAGGCAATAGAGAGCTTCTTGCGGTCAAATTGGTGTTTGAAGAATGGAGGCACTTTTTGGAGGGGGCCAGTCACCCGGTTACGGTGATCACGGATCACAAAAATTTGTCGTACATTGAGTCTGCTAAAAGACTAACGCCCAGACAAGCCCGTTGGTCACTTTTTTTCCCCGTTTTCAGTTTACAATTACATTTCGTCCAGGGTCTAAGAATGTCAAGGCCGACGCCTTATCACGCAGTTTTCAGCCGGTGTCGCCCCCTGAGCCACCGTCCTCCATTCTTCACCCTGAGGTTGTGATAGCAGAGGTCTCATCTGAATTGGAACGGGAGATTCAGGGGGCCCAGTCGCAGGCCTCGGCGGCCAAGCCGGAGGGGAAGTTGTTTGTCCCAGAGCAACTTCGCCTGAAACTCTTGCAGGAGTTCCATGAATCCAAGCTGAGTGCTCACCCTGGTATTTCAGCCACACGTCTGGCGGTGGCTAGGATCTTTTGGTGGCCTACCCTTGGTTCGGACATAAAAAAATTCATTGCTGGTTGTGGGGTCTCCGCTCATTCTAAAAGCTCTCATAGCCGGCCGGCAGGGGAGCTGATACCCTTGGCAGTGCCCGAAAGGCCATGGACTCACTTATCCATGGATTTTGTTACCAATCTCCCTCCATCTAAGGGTAATACAGTGGTATGGGTAGTGGTGGACAGGTTTTCTAAGCAGGCTCATTTCGTACCCCTGTCCGCACTACCGTCAGCTGAGACGTTGTCCAGGTTGTTTGTGCAGCATGTGATCCGGTTGCATGGGGTACCCCTGAATGTGGTGTCTGATCGTGGTGTGCAGTTTGTGGCTAAGTTTTGGCGTGATTTCTGCAAAAAATTAGGTATGTCTCTGTCCTTTTCGTCTGCATACCATCCTGAGAGCAATGGGCAGACGGAGCGCATTAACCAGTCCCTGGAACAGATCCTCAGGTGTCTAACCTCTGCTAGACAGAGTGACTGGTGCGATGCACTGCCGTTGGCTGAATTTGCCTTCAATAGTCGGGTGAGTCAATCCACTGGTAGGTCCCCTTTCTTGATTAACTATAGGTTCAGTCCTCATTTTGGTGAGTTTTCTCGTCTGGATTCGGGGTGCCCCGGGGCTGAGGACTCTGTTCAGCGGTTAAAAGATACATGGGCAGAAGTCCAGCGGCGTATATCCAGGTCTCAAGGCAGGTATAAGTTTTTCGCGGACAGGAAACGAACACCTGGTCCCATGTTTCGGGTGGGAGAGAAAGTTTGGCTCTCCACGCGAAACATTAAGTTAAAGATTCCGTCAGCCAAGTTAGGACCCAAATTCATTGGCCCGTACAAGATTGTGGAAAAAATCAATCCAGTGGCGTATAGGCTGTGCCTTCCACCCTCTTTCAAGATCCCTAACGTCTTCCACAAATCTCTACTGAAACCTTTTGAAGCAGTCCGGGGAGACTCCGAGTCTGCTGCTTCTCCTGTTTTGGTCGAGGGGCAGGTGGAGTACGAGGTTGGTCATATCGTAGATTCCAGGTTGGTATGGCGGTCGGTACAGTACCTGGTTCATTGGAAGGGGTATGGACCGGAGGACAGGTCCTGGGTACCAGCCCAGTTAATGCATGCTGATCGCCTGGTACGGGCTTTCCATGCTAAGTACCCGGGCAAGCCTGGGGGTCCAGAGGCCCCCCGTTGAGAGGGGGGTACTGTCATGATCTCAGTGCAGGTTTGACTCGCACACGTGGGGTTAATGTTTGGAACCAGTGCTGATGACTGGCATTTCTGGGGTTAAAGGTTGTGATCCCGATGCAGGCTTACCTGAACACCTGGGGCTATGATTGTGGCCTCTCCCTGGTTCTGGGGGAGGCTTCTTATAGCCTCAGGACGCTCCCATCCCTGTCAGTTATACTCTTGCCCTTGGCATTGTGTGGTGACCCCTGAGTGTGTTAGTGCTGTGTTCTGGTTACTTGATTCTCTGTGTATGACTCGGTCTGTTCCCTGGATATCACTTTGGATTCTGCCTGGTACCTCCTATGTCTGTTTGGTCTTGATCTCTGCTTGGCCCTGAGTATCCGCTCTGTCTCATCCCTGGTACTATACTGTGATCCTGTGTATGACCTTTGGCTTTGTCTGACCTCCCGTCTGTTTGTCCCTCCTGTACTTCGTTTGCCCGTACTGTTGTGACCTCCGTTTTGCCTGACTCTGAGTTGTTGTATGGTGTACTGTCATATCTGAAAGCAGGACGCTAAGCCACGCCCCCTTGCAGTCACATGACCATAGGTCCCGTGCAAGCTTGTTCATTTTCAGTGTCCGCAGGTCCCGTGCCTCTTTACTTTCCAGCGCTGACTGGACCCTGACACTAATAGTTGAAGCACGCCTGGTCACCTCTGCTGCCCTGCTCCCCAGGTAACTCTTAGCACTGCTTCTGTACTCAGGACACGCGCACTGGCTCTATGAGCAAGTGTAGTGCGGTGTCTCTGACAGTAACTATGCAGATTGCAGATCCCAGATCCTACCACACAACTAGCAGTAGCCGTGGAGCGTGCCTACGATGAACCTAGATGCCTCGTCACGGCCGGAGGACTAAATAAGCCTAAAGCAAGAAAAGGGAAAACTAACTGCCCCAGAGCAGACCCCAAAGGAATAGACAGCCCCCACACATGTATTGATGGTGAAACAAGATGAAAACACAAACACAGGTAGGAAAATAGGCTGAGCAAACGATGGGGCCCAGACAAACTAGAAAGGAGAGGAAAGGAAAGACACTGTCTGCAATCTGCCCAAAACCCTACAAAATAATGTCCAACACTTCTGATAACAAAATTAACCCTGAAGTCTCAAGACTTCTCCCACTATATCAGCACTCTGAAATATTCTGAGACAGAGCAAAAAGAGGCCAATCTAATAAAGGACAAAAAGCAAATTGGCAAATACAGATAAATAAGAGTGGAAATTCAGCACAGCCCCCAGCCAGGGCTGGCTGACCACACAAAAAACTGAAAAGACCAACAAAATCAAGTGTGAACATTAGCAGAAAAACTTAGCTTTAGATGACTGGAACAGAGCTTAAAACCAAGAGCTGACAAGTCACAAGGAATCACCAGCAACTGAATAGGGCATCGGCTGTCTTAAATCCAATCTGAGACTCCTGAGATCCAATCGTCATCCTCATTCTCAGGTGGCAGATCTCCACCGACCAAATCAGCCTCACTACCTCCTGTTACCACCAGAGGGAGTCTGGAAGGAGAACTCACAACTGGTGAACCAGAGAATGAACTCACAACAGTACCTCCCCCTTGAGGAGGGGTCACCGAACCCTCATCCACACCACCAGGCCGATCAGGATGGGCCCGGTGAAAAGCACAAACCAATCTATTAGCATGAATATCGGAGGCAGAGACCCAAGAATTATCCTCCTGACCATAACCCTTCCATTTGACAAAATACTGGAGTCTCCGTCTAACCAAACGAGAATCCAATATTTTCTCTACCTCATATTCCACATTGCCTTCAACCAACACAGGGTCAGGAGGTGCTGCCATAGGAACCACTGGCTCAACAAACCTCTTCAACAGAGATTTGTGAAATATGTTATGGATCTTGAACGTAACTGGAAGAGCCAATCGAAACGAAGCAGGATTAAGAATTTCCAAAATCTTATAAGGACCAATAAATCTTGGCTTAAATTTAGGAGATGCAACCTTCATAGGAATATTCTTAGATGACAACGAAACCATATCACCCACTTTAAACCGGGGACCAATGGTCCTATGCCAGTTGGAAAATCGCTGGGCCTTTTCCTGAGAGAGTGACAACTTATCCACCACTTGGTCCCATATCTGCTGCATTCTCTTAACCACAGTGTCCACACCTGGGCAGGACGAAGATTTTGCTAGCCCTGAAGAGAATCGAGGATGAAACCCAAAATTACAGAAAAAGGGTGACATCAGAGTGGCAGAACTAGCTCTATTGTTCAGTGCGAATTCGGCCAAGGGCAAGAATGAGACCCCATCATCCTGATCAGCAGATATAAAACATCTCAAATAAGACTCCAAGGTCTGGTTTGTTCTCTGTCTGTCCATTGGTCTGGGGATGAAACACGGAGGAGAAGGATAACTGAATTCCCAGATTGGAACAAAAGGCATTCCAGAATCTGGAAACAAACTGGACTCCTCTGTCGGACACAATGTTCTCAGGAATCCCATGTAACCGAACCACCTGTTGTAAAAACAAGGGCACCAACTCAGCGAAAGATGGCAACTTTGGGAGTGGTACAAGATGGACCATCTTCGAAAATCTATCACAAATCACCCAGATAAGTCATTCTCTGAGAGACGGGAAGATCAGAAAAAAAATCCATTGAAATATGGGTCCATGGCCTCTTGGGCACCGGCAGGGGCATCAGCAACCCACTAGAACGAGAACAGGGTATAGACCGAGAACAAGTCCCAAAATTTCTGACATCACGAGATAAGGCGGGCCACCAAAAAGACCGACTCACCAAATCTCTGGTACCTAAAAATACCTGGATAACCAGCCAATGCGGAGCAATGAATTTCAGACATCACTCTCTTTCTCCACTGGTCAGGATCATACAATTTTCCCATAGGGCAACGCTCAGGTTTATCCTCCTGAAATTCCTCCAGGGCGTGTCTCAAATCTGGCGAAATGGCAGAAAGAACTACCCCCTCACATAGGATGGTAGTAGGCTCGGTCACACTAAGAGAATCGGCAAAGAAACACCTAGAAAGGGCGTCTGCCTTAACATTCTTAGTGCCCGGAAGAAAAGAGACCACAAAATTAAAACGCGTGAAAAACAAGGCCCATCTAGCCTGTCTAGGATTCAAGCGTTTGGCCGACTCCAGATAAATCAAATTCTTGTGATCGGTGAGGACCACAACTTGATGTCTAGCTACCTCCAACCAATGTCTCCACTCCTCAAATGCCCATTTCATGGCCAACAATTCCCGATTCCCCACGTCATAGTTGCGTTCATATGGGGAGAACTTTCGAGAAAAGAAGGCACAGGGATTCATCTTAGAAGTCACAGGGTCTTTTTGGGACGAAACAGCTCCTGCACCAATCTCAGAGGCATCTACCTCAACTTGAAATGGAAGTGAGACATCAGGTTGCCGTAAAACCGGAGATGAAGTAAATCTCCGCTTAAGCTCCTGAAATGCTGAGACAGCCTCAGGAGACCAATTCAGCACATCAGCATCCTTCTTGGTCAGATCAGTCAGTGGTTTGACAATACCAGAAAAATTACCTATAAATTTACGATAGAAATTAGCAAAACCCAAAAACTTCTGGAGGGCCTTCAAAGAAGTAGGCTGAACCCAATCATGAATGGCCTGTACCTTGGCCAGGTCAATTTCAATAGTTGATGGAGATAAGATAAATCCCAAAAATGAAATCCTCTGTACACCAAAGAGGCATTTCGATCCCTTAACAAACAGGGAATTCTCCCTCAAAATCCGGAACACAGTCCGGACGTGTTCCACATGAGAATCCCAATCACTAGAAAAGATCAAAATATCATCCAGATAGATGATCTAAAACTTATCCACAAAGTCACGGAAAATATCATTCATAAAGGACTGGAAGACAGAAGGGGCATTAGTGAGCCCAAAAGGCATCACTAGGTGCTCAAAATGTCCCTCCAGAGTATTAAACGCCGTCTTCCATTCATCCCCGTGCTTGATGCGAATAAGATTATACGTCCCCCTGAGGTCAAACTTAGTAAACCAGCAGGCACTCTTAACTCTGGAGAATAAATCAGACATCAGAGGTAATGGGTACTGATATTTAACCGTCATCTTGTTAAGGGAACAATAATCAATACACGGTCTTAATGAACCATCTTTCTTGGCCACAAAAAAACCCCCAGCACCTAAGGGTGACGAGGATGGTCTAATATGACCCTTCTCCAATGACTCCTTAATATAGGATCGCATAGCATCATGTTCGGGTACTGATAAGTTGAAAAGCCGACCCTTGGGAAATTTACACCCGGGCATCAACTCAATTGCACAGTCATAACTCCTATGAGGAGGCAAAGACGCAGCCTTGCTCTCACTAAATACATCAGAAAAAACGACTAGATAATCAGGAATATCATGAGACTTAGGAGAGGTGGAGAAAACAGGAGAGTCCCTAAAACACACTGACAGCCCCAACTCACCACAGACCCAGATTTCCAATCCAAAACTGGATTATGAGCTTGCAACCAAGGAAAACCCAGAACAATAGTATCATGCAAATTATGCAGCACCAAAAATTTACAATTTTCTTGGTGGTCTGGGGCAACTTGCATTGTCACCTGGGTCCAAAACTGAGGTTTATTCTCCACCAAAGGAGTAGCATCAATACCCCTCAAAGGAATAGGCGTCCGCAGAGGCGTCATGGAAAAACCACAACGTTTAGCAAAGTCCAAATCCATCAGATTCAACGCTGCTCCTGAATCCACAAAAGCCTTCGTGGAAAACGTGGATAAGGAGCAGATCAGAGTAATTGCCAAAAGAAACTTAGGTTGTATACTGCCCACAGCCGGGGCTGGCTGACCACACAAAAAACTGAATAGACCAACAAAATCAAGTGTGAACATTAGCAGAAAAACTTAGCTTTAGATGACTGGAACAGAGCTGAAAACCAAGAGCTGACAAGCCAGAAGGAATCACCAGCAACTGAATAGGGCGTCGGCTGTCTTAAATCCAATCTGAGACTCCTGAGATCCAATCGTCATCCTCCTTCTCAGGTGGCAGATCTCCACCGATCAAATCAGCCTCACTACCTCCTGTTACCACCAGAGGGAGTCTGGAAGGAGAACTCACAACTGGTGAACCAGAGAATGAACTCACAACAGATCTCTCTGCAGCAATCGACACTGTGAATCACCAGCTCCTCCTCATTATGCTCCACTCCATCGGCCTCAAAGGACACTGTACTCAACAGGCTGACTCTGAAAAATGGGAAATTTTGTGCGTTTGGCCCGCGGCCCGGGGTCTCGCGTCACGGGGGGCCCCTAGAGGGGACACCGGGGTTGCTTTCGCCCGTCTCGCCCTACGCCGGCCCCGGGCTTTCACGGTCCACCGTGCCCATCCCGCTGCCCCAGCGGGCACAGGACCGCCTGCACTGCCTCCTCCGGGCCAAACAGTACTCTGTCTCTCACGCGCCTCTGCTGTGAAGCGAAATTTTTGGACTTTGGAGACGCAGACCACCTGTGGGTCGTCATTCTGCCCGCCGCAGGCAGATGGTGCCAGGCAACCAGAAATCAAGAAGGGCCCTGTGCTGCCGTGTGGCAAGCAACCAGCAGATGGCGGTATTTGACCACGATCTTGACTTCCATCAAGCATACATGATGGGGGGACCGCCTCCCCCGTTGAGCAAGCATAAGAGCTGCAAACAACCAGCAGATGGCGGCGCAGTCCCAATTAAAGTGTGGCTTGACCAGTTTAGTGCAAAAAAAGCCTGGGGGCAGGTTGTCAGAGGCTGTCGGAGCCTGGGGCAGGTTGTCAGAGGCTGTCGGAGCCTGGGGCAGGTTGTCAGAGGCTGTCGGAGCCTGGGGCAGGTTGTCAGAAGCTGGAGGAGCCTGGGGCAAGTTGTCAGAGGCTGTCAGATCCTGGGGGCAGGTTATCAGAGGCTGGAAGAGCCTGGGGGCAGGTTATAAGAGGCTGGAAGAGCCTGGGGCAGGTTGTCAGAGGCTGTCAGGCCTGGGGCAGGTTGTCAGAGGCTGCCAGAGCCTAGGGGCAGGTTGTCTGAGGTTGTTGGAGACAGGTTGTCAGAGGCTGTCGGAGCCTGGGGCAGGTTGTCAGAGGCTGTCAGGGCCTGGGAACAGGTTGTCAGAGGCTGTCGGAGCCTGGGGGCAGGTTGTCAGAGGCTGTTGGAGCCTGGGGGCAGGTTGTCAGAGGCTGTCAGAGGCTGTTGGAGCCTGGGGGCAGGTTGTCAGAGGCTGGAAGAGCCGAAACCAACCCAAATTAGTAGCACAATCAACTTCAGGCACGTGAAAATTCAGTATAGAACATGGAGAAATGAAACTATTAATTTTATATTTTACTCCCAAAAGATAGGTAGTGTTTACAGAAGATATAAAAAGATTTTACAATATGAGACAATTAAAAGTATGTACAAAGCGATTAAAATAAAACAGGGTAACATGTTGTGAACTCCCTTGCTCAGATTTCAGAGCCGAAGCTCCCCCTTGTGGTTACTGAGAGTAGTAGAGCTGGCCAGGTGGATGGAAGTTCCCCACCTGACGATGATATTTGGGAACCTGGCATTTCTGGCTGGGAGCATATAATGCAGCTGGCTGCTCTTGAAGGTTGCTGGTGATTTTTCCTCCCTGTGCATTTGGAATTCTTTTGTCCCCTGCCTGATTTGCATGTTCAGTTAAGTGATTCTTTTGCTAATCCCTTGCATCTGGTTGTGCCTTTTTTTGCTTTCTGCTCTGTTGCTAGGGTTCAGCATGCTCCCTGCTGGGGGCAGCGCTGGGCCCTTCTTCATATGTCACAGCTTGTTCATTCCCCTGTTATGTTAGTGTCTTTTTGCCTTGCTTCCAGTTTATACCAGAGTGCTGATTTAGCGGGGGTGAGGCCGTGCGACCTCAGGTTTTTTGTATATCAGAAGCGTTGGACTTTTTTAGGGTTTTGTGCACGATTGTAGACAGTATCTTTTCTGTCCTGTCCTGTCTAGACAGCTTGGGCCCCACCGTTTGCTCAGTCTGTTTTCTCCCTGTGTTTGTGTCTCATCTTATCTCACCAACAATATATGTTTGGGGCTATCTATTCCTTTGGGGATCTGCTCCGGGGCAGTTTAGATTTCACCTTTCTGTCTTTAGGCTTAGTTAGTTCTCCGGCTGTGACGAAGCGTCTAGGGCATCGTAGGAATTCTCCACGGCTACTGCTAATTGTGTTGATAGGATCAGGGGTCTACAATCCTCTTAGTTACCAACCTCTCTGGTCTTCTGGTGGCTTAGCCTGTTCCTGCTATCCTCCTCGGTGACCCATTAATAAAAGTAAGAACTCACATGGTGCTTAGATCATTCCAGGCTAACCAGGCTGGGGGTGGGGTGACACATCAAAATGCATGGAGGGTCTTGATGCAACAGCGTCCAAGCTGCAACTGTAGGCTGGGCTTAGTTGCAGTAGCTTATACTTCTTGGCTTGTGACATTACTAAACGGGTTGGTTTACCTTCACCCTCCCCTAGCTGCCAGGGTGCACATTTTAGTAAGAAAACTTGTAATAATCATAACTTGGTTTGAGAACCTAGCAGAATAACGGCAGAAGCCTCACTCATGTGGTCTTGAAATTACTTTACTTTTGACACCAAACACTTGCTGTCTATTGAACTCTGTTCAGGAGAAATCCATTTCTCGGGTTCTATTGGCGCTGGAACTGGGAAAAACACGGGCTACGAAGCTTCATCAATAGGCGTGATTGTGGTATGTTTGAAAGCAGAAGGGAAGGTACCAGAAGTTAGTGATAGGTTGATCAGGTGAACGAACAGGTGAACTAGGGATAGGATAAGAGTGGTGGTGATGTTGGGGAGGAGGTGGGATGAGATAGGATCAAGTACACAAGTGGTGAGGTGTGATTTCGAGAGAAAATGAGCAAGCTCCCCTTCAGTGATGTTAGATAGGGAGGTTATGAGGTTTGGGCATTAGTCTGGTGTGCAAAGGGGTTGTGGTGGTTGAGCAATAAAGACTTGCTGTGTTTGGTCTATCTTGCTTTTGAAGTGTGTGGCAAAGTCCTTGGCAGAGATTAGGGATGTCGGAGGGGGCAGTGCTGGGCGGAGGAGGGAGTTAAAAGTATTGAACAACTGTTTGGGGTTGTGGGATAAGGGTTGGTGGACTCCTTAAAGTTTT
Source organism: Dendrobates tinctorius (assembly GCF_039654945.1). Taxonomy (NCBI): domain Eukaryota; kingdom Metazoa; phylum Chordata; class Amphibia; order Anura; family Dendrobatidae; genus Dendrobates; species Dendrobates tinctorius. The sequence continues at coordinate 18,433,009 of NW_027361731.1, read as the reverse complement.
GTAGAATGGTCCATATGTCTGACATTCAAGTCCACTCCTGAGATCTAATGTGTGGAGTCTGAACTGAATACTGACGGCCTTGTTGATGCTGGTAGTCAAAAACTGCCCTCTTCTGCTTTGCAACATATGCAGTGTAAAGTTCCAATGCATGGGAACATCATACACCAATCGGAAAGCCAGAAGCTGCAAAGGCTCCTGAAGTACGGCAAGGGCGGCAGAAGCTGTGGCTGACTTTCTCAAATGGGCACACAGGTGGCATACTTTCACAAGCAGATCCGGCAGCTCTGGGTAGCTTTTGAGAAACTGTTGAACAACGAGGTTAAGCACATGGGCCAGGCATGGTACGTGTGTGTGCTCACCTCAGAGCCACTACCAGGTTCCGGCCAGTGTCACATATGACCATGCCTTGCTGTAGGTTCAGCGGTGTCAGCCACAGATCTGCCTGCTATTTCAGACCTGTCCACAACTCTTCAGCATTGTGCGGTTTGTCACCTAAGCATATTAGCACAACCTGCTGCTGCTTGGCTGAGGCAGTGCTTCCAGCTTGTTACTGATGTGGTCATTTCAGAGATGGAGGCTGAAGTGGAGGAGGAAGAGGTGCAGGAGTTAAATACTGTGGTGACAACCCAGACTGACATAGGGCCCGCAATCCACAGTGACATGAGGACGTTTTCCATCCAAAGTATCGTTATTCTACAGCCTCTCCTCTCTGCCAGGACTTTCACTGGCTTTCTATTGTCCAGAGTCTGCAGTTCAAAACCCTAACTATGACATACAAAGCCATCCACAACCTGTCTCCTCCATACATCTGTGACATGGTCTCACAAGGTCCGACTGGGTCCCGGCTTCCACTATGTTAACCCAGGGTGCCGTCAGCAAGATATACTGTCTCTGCTGACAAGCACTTGTCCACGTGTCAGTGGTTAGGTGGACATTCCCAGTAACAGCATTGTTGAGGGCACGGCTAATGTTGTGGGACACGTGCTTGGCTAATGCAGGGACGGCATATGTGGAGAAATAGTGGCGGCTGGGGACCGAGTATCTTGGGACAGCCGCTGCCACCAGGTTGCGGAAAGCTTCCGTCGCCACGAGCCCAAAAGGCAACATTTTGAGCGCAAACAAAAGAGAAATGTGTGAATTTAGTACAGTGATCAATATAGCAGATGGTATCCAACTGAAGTCTTAATTAGGTATAGCACATTGGACAAACTGGGAATATTAATAAGACATAATCTTTAATCTAACTATTAAAAAGCTCAAAATTGCACGTGCAAAAAAACAAACACAAAATTGCCTGTCGCTCAGATCATATTGCCATTACTGAGGCACCTTCAGCGTTCATCTCATGTAGCACACGCCGCTGGAGTATTTCCAGGTACACCGGGTCATTTCCTACCTTTCACTCCGAGACTGGGCTGTAATTCCAGTCTGTGGAACGTATTGAAGCGCAAAAGCATGCGCGTACTTTCACATTACCGTGCTCTCAAATGCGATACCCGCAATATTAATGACCTAGATCTGTCAGAGACACGGGATCGTTACCCTCCCAAAACAATCTACAGGCATATCAAAAAGAACCTGTCTAATCTTAGATAAGTTGTGGAGGGAAATAAAAGGGGTGCATAATCGCGATTCTTCCCTTAATATATTACCATCATACTATGTGCATGTCTCATTTCCGGCAAGATCCCCTCAGAAGGCTATTTAGAATTCAGCAGTTACCCTCTCAAAAGCCGACAAAACCCCAACATAAGAGTCACAGATACCCGGAAATACTCCAGCGTCGCATGCTCTATGAGATGAACGCTGAAGGCGCCTCAGTAATGGCAATATTATCTGAGCGACAGGTCCATATATTTTTTCCTGAGACTCCCCTGATGATTGAAAATGAAATGCGTCGGGAGAAAAGGGAGGATGAATTATACTTGGGGTCCACTATGAAAATGTATTGGGTGAGACCGTTCCAACTTTATTTTCTGACAGTCGCATTTATTGCATCAAACTTTTGAGGAAGAAATGTATATTAGTACTTAAAGGCATATACATACATTGAATATGGTTTGTTGATGTGATGATATCACCAGTGCTTACAATTCTTTTCATATTTGCCATATATTTATGGTAGTTGGCTATAGTCCCGAGGAGATGGATATTCAATTCAAGCCAGGTCACTATGCTTTATTTATTGAGCTATTTAGCAATTATTTAGTTGCACAATGCATAGTTAAACAGTGACTGGCATATATATATATATAGTTACTACCATTTAGTACAGTAAACCCTATTTACAATCATGATTTTATACATGCAATCAATCTGTTGCATTGTTCTCTGTGAGATACCAAGTGACAAACATCATGTCACTATAAATACTATTTGTGTGCTTTGGCCTTATGTTTTGGACTTGATAGTCACATTGGTACATGGACATAAGTTGGTGTAGGTCCATTTGAATGCTTTAAAGCCACTTAGGGTTGCTGAGCAATAGTGTTATTTGGTTTGGGCAATTTTGTGTTTGTCTGTTTTTTTGCACGTGCACTTTTATGAGTTTTTAATAGTTAGATTAAAGGTTATGTCTTATTAATATTCCCAATTTGTCCAATGTGCTATACTGAATTTAGTACTGTGGCCTGTGGCCAATGGCTGTATATTTACGCTTGCGTTCCAAGGACTGGGGTATGTTCAACTGAACACTGCGCTGGGACAAGGACGTGCTTGAGGATGATGGTAGTTGAGTCTGTGCAACGACAGGTGCAGGGCAGGATGCATCTTCGCAGGCACCATGGACAGGGTGCAGCGGAAGCAGTGGTGTCACCCGCAGTGTTCCTGGACCCTGGGATTCGGCCCACAGTCTGGTGCTTTGCTGCTATGTGCCTGATCATGCTGGTGGTTGGCAGGCTGGTAGTTTTGCTACCCTTGCTGATGCGGGCATGGCAGGTGGTGCAAATGGCCTGTTTGAGGTTATCGGCAGTCTTTAAAAAACAACCAGACTCGGGAAGACCTTACTAACAGTTGTACTGCCAACTTCCATCATGATGGTGTTACTAGAAACGGTTGCCTGCCTTCTGTCTGCAGCCACCACACTGCTTCTTCCTGCCTGTTGGGGTGCTATGCCTCCCTTCCTGTGTGCTGCTGTTCTCACTCTGCATGTCCTCCTGCAAGGTTGGGTCAGTTAATATATCATCCACCACCTCATCTTCAACTTCCACACCCTGGTCCTCCTCCTGACTTTCTGGTAATTGTGTCTTATCATCCACCTCTTGTGACACGTTTCCATCGTCGCCTGCGTGTGACCGTAGCTGCTCAAATATTTGGGCATCGCTACATGCGATCTCATCTTGCCCTGCTCCCAGTGGGCCAGGCGAGAGGCCCGAATCTATAAATGGAAAAGTGAACAACTCTTAGAAGTGTCCAAGTGTAGGATTAGTTGTCTCCGGGCGCTTGGCATGGTGGGAGGAATATGCAGTCCAGACTCACGGCTACTCAGACTTGACCTTGGGGAAGACAGGGTGGTGGCAAAGTGACTGGAAACATTATCCGCTATATAACCAACAACCTTTTGACACTGCTCTGGGTTCAATAGTGGTGTTCTGCGGTCCCCTACTACTTTGGACAAGAAGGTCGAGAGAGAAGATGTGGGTGAGTGTTGTGGCACAATTTCAGCTTGCCCGCGGCCTCTGCATGCACCATTACGTCCACTTCCCCATCCCTTGCCATGCGCCTTGCCCATTTTATATGGACTACAATATTTTCCACGTTCACTACAAATGGCTGAATTTGGAGCAAACTTATGTGTGATTCGTGTGTGGGAAAACTACAATTTAAAATATCTGGCCTGTAGGTAACATTTTTCTTCAGCAAACTGGTGTCAATAACTAGGCTAAGAACATAAGGATGAGTGACCTCATGGAGATCAACATCCAACACTGCGGAGACACCATCACATGTTTCTCAACGCAGTGATCTAGAGCAATGCCCCCATCCCTTATGGGAAATATGCAAAAGCATGTAAATCAACAGCCGCGGAGACACCATCACATGTTTCTCAACGCAAGCAATGACTAGCCAGGTCTTTCCCCGGGAAGGAACAACCACGGGAAGGGCAGTCTCCAATGAAGGAAACCACCTATGCCAAAACATGGTATCCATCCACAGACAGCTGTTTCGAGGTATTGCCCCTCATCAGTGTGGAGTAGGAAACTGGCTAGTAGGAGCAATGCCTAGTGAAAGGCTATGAACATAAGGATGAGTGACCTCATGGAGATCAACATCCAACACTGCGGAGACACCATCACATGTTTCTCAACGCAGTGATCTAGAGCAATGCCCCCATCCCTTATGGGAAATATGCAAAAGCATGTAAATCAACAGCCGCGGAGACACCATCACATGTTTCTCAACGCAAGCAATGACTAGCCAGGTCTTTCCCCGGGAAGGAACAACCACGGGAAGGGCAGTCTCCAATGAAGGAAACCACCTATGCCAAAACATGGTATCCACCCCGAAACAGCTGTCTGTGGATGGATACCATGTTTTGGCATAGGTGGTTTCCTTCATTGGAGACTGCCCTTCCCGTGGTTGTTCCTTCCCGGGGAAAGACCTGGCTAGTCATTGCTTGCGTTGAGAAACATGTGATGGTGTCTCCGCGGCTGTTGATTTACATGCTTTTGCATATTTCCCATAAGGGATGGGGGCATTGCTCTAGATCACTGCGTTGAGAAACATGTGATGGTGTCTCCGCAGTGTTGGATGTTGATCTCCATGAGGTCACTCATCCTTATGTTCATAGCCTTTCACTAGGCATTGCTCCTACTAGCCAGTTTCCTACTCCACACTGATGAGGGGCAATACCCCGAAACAGCTGTCTGTGGATGGATACCATGTTTTGGCATAGGTGGTTTCCTTCATTGGAGACTGCCCTTCCCGTGGTTGTTCCTTCCCGGGGAAAGACCTGGCTAGTCATTGCTTGCGTTGAGAAACATGTGATGGTGTCTCCGCGGCTGTTGATTTACATGCTTTTGCATATTTCCCATAAGGGATGGGGGCATTGCTCTAGATCACTGCGTTGAGAAACATGTGATGGTGTCTCCGCAGTGTTGGATGTTGATCTCCATGAGGTCACTCATCCTTATGTTCATAGCCTTTCACTAGGCATTGCTCCTACTAGCCAGTTTCCTACTCCACACTGATGAGGGGCAATACCCCGAAACAGCTGTCTGTGGATGGATACCATGTTTTGGCATAGGTGGTTTCCTTCATTGGAGACTGCCCTTCCCGTGGTTGTTCCTTCCCGGGGAAAGACCTGGCTAGTCATTGCTTGCGTTGAGAAACATGTGATGGTGTCTCCGCGGCTGTTGATTTACATGCTTTTGCATATTTCCCATAAGGGATGGGGGCATTGCTCTAGATCACTGCGTTGAGAAACATGTGATGGTGTCTCCGCAGTGTTGGATGTTGATCTCCATGAGGTCACTCATCCTTATGTTCATAGCCTTTCACTAGGCATTGCTCCTACTAGCCAGTTTCCTACTCCACACTGATGAGGGGCAATACCCCGAAACAGCTGTCTGTGGATGGATACCATGTTTTGGCATAGGTGGTTTCCTTCATTGGAGACTGCCCTTCCCGTGGTTGTTCCTTCCCGGGGAAAGACCTGGCTAGTCATTGCTTGCGTTGAGAAACATGTGATGGTGTCTCCGCGGCTGTTGATTTAATAACTAGGCTAAGACACAGGAAAAAAATGGAATGGAGGCCTCAAATGCCACAAATTGTAGCCCACAGATAGATGAGGTGTGTGATGGAGATACCACACTGTAAAATATGTGGCCTGTATTTTTATTTTTTAATAGCAAAATAGTGCCACTAACTAGGGTAGCACACAGCAAAAACAGTTCAATGTAGGCCTGAAATGCCACAATTTGTAGCCCACAGATAGATGAGGTGAGTGACAGAGAAACTACATTGTAAAATACATGGCCTGTATTTATATATTTTTTTTTTTTTACAGGAAAATAGTTTCAAGAACTAGGGAAACACAGCAAAAACAGAAGAATGGAGGCCTCAAATGCCACAATTTGTAGTCCAAAGATAGATGAGGTGCGTGGCGGAGATACCACACTGTAAAACATGTGGCCTGTATTTATATTTTTTACAGGAAAATAGTTTAAATAACTAAGGTAACACACAGCAAAACAGTTCAATGTAGGCCTCAAATGCCACAATTTGAAGCGCAGATAGATGAGGTATGTCACAGAGATACCACATTTTCAAATACCTGGCCTGTATTTTTTTTGGCCAGTAAAATTGGGTCAATAAGTAGGCTAAGACAAAACAAAAACAATTCTATGGAGGCCTAAAATGGTACCATTTTAAACGCAATGATATGCGATCCTTGTGGCGGACAAAAAAAAAATATCTGCACTGTAGCAAAATATTTTTTTGGCAGCTAATTATTTTTTGGGCAGCAAAATGGTGTCAAGAAATTGTATAAAACACTCCAAAAATTGTTTTACAGTACCACAAAAATGGCAGAATGGCCCTCAAATGTGATTGCTGGGACGGGCAAACCCATTTAAAATAGCTGGATTTTCATGCCGTACTATGAAAAGGATCTGGCCGTATTCTGCAGTGTCAACAAGCAAATGCAGAAAAAAAAAACATGTGCAATGGATTGCTTTTGAATAAAATAATCAGGATTAAGATGGCAAAAAAAATTATTCCTAATAGAATGGAGTGACGTGGACACAACAGTAGGAAGGTGCCAGAGTAGGTTCCCACATTATGATTATATAACAAGAAACTAGGCACTCACCTTAATGTGATCAAAAATTGGCAAATTTAATGATTTCCACAAAATAGTAAACAGAAATGTTTCGGTCTTAAAACAAGATCTTCATCAGTCACCAATTACTGTTACTGAGGGATATGGGTGGACCAATAGATTCACTTGCGTTATAGATAAATCAGGTTGTTGTGGGCGTAGCCACATGTAATATAGGTGGTATAACCAAAATAGATATGGCCGATCAGAATGTAAATTGTAAAGTGTGCGCCGTGCTAGTGTGGTGTGATGGACATGGTGTCCACCGCTAGTCTCATATGAGTAACAGTAATCGGTGACTGATTAAGGTCTTGTTTTAAGACCGAAACATTTCTGTTTACTACATTGTGGACCTCATTAAATTTGCCAATTTTTGATCACATTAAGTTGAGTGCTGAGTTTCTTGTTATGTAAAAAAATTATTCCTGGCCACTCATACCTGGCGCTATGTGTACAGTATATGGTCAATATGTGTAATAGGCAGCAGCAGTAGACAGGAATGGACCCTCTTGCTGTATGCAATAAAGTATGCCACATACAATGCCTGCCTGCCTAGCACTGATATCTAGACCCGGATACACTGCCTGCTGCCTAGAACTGATATATATATATATATAGCCACATACACTACCTGCCTACCTATCACTAATATCTATATACCCCGCTGTAATTAATTAGTCCTTAGGATTGTTGGTTTAGCTGGATTAGTGGAGTCAACAATGGTGTACCCACAGTAACTGATACCCCACCTATTCGGTCCCTATTGCTGCAGAAAGTCTCCCTACACTGGTGATTTTGAAGCTGACTGGGACGAGCAGGGCGGAGCAAGGTCTGATATAGACCTGATGACGCTGTGTGGCCAGCCAATCACTGTAATATCACAACCAAGATGGCTGCTGCATTACAGTGCATGGCAGACAATCCCTGCATGGTGATTGGTGCTCTAAAGAGTGCCAAACATGCAGGGCGGAGACCCGAGCTCCCGCCAAATAATCCAGGAAATGCTCGGCGCTCACTGAGTACAGTGATGCTCGGGCGAGTACCGAGCATTACGGAGTATGCTCACTCATCACTACTTATTTCCTTCACACTCTAAAAACTCATGTAGATGATGAAGAAGATATGATTCCCAGGAATAACATTTCCCACATTCTGAACCCAAAAAATAGTTTCTACCCTGTATGAGTTCTCTGATGTGCAACAAGTTTTGAACTTGAACTATAACATTTCCCACATTCTGGACATGAATATGGCTTCTCTCCTGTGTTAATTCTTTGATGTTCAACAAGAACTGATCTCTGGCTAAAACATTTCCCACATTCTGGACATGAATATGGCTTCTCTCCTGTGTGAATTCTTTGATGTTTAAGAAGATCTGATCTCTGGTTAAAACATTTCCCGCATTCTTGACATAAATGTGGCTTCACCCCTGTGTGATTTCTCTGATGTACATACAAATGTGATTTGTGTTTAAAACATTTGCCACATTGTGGACATGAATATGGCTTCTCTCCTGTGTGGATTCTTTGATGTATAATAAGATTTTGTCCCTGGATAAAACATTTCCCACATTCTGGACATGAATATGGCTTCTCTCCTGTGTGAGTTCTCTCATGTGTAAGCAATCTAGATTTATGTTTAAAATATTTTCTACATTCTTTACAGGAAAATGGTTTCTTCTCTGTGGGAATTATTTGATTTTCAACATCACTTTTGCGGCTTTCATTTTGCTTAACAGTCTGTGATGAATCCAAATAGGTGACTGATTGAAAAGGCTCCGATGATTGATTTTTGCTCTGAAGGGCTGGAGGTATAGCTAGAATAATGGCATGCTTTTCATAGGTATCTGGTTTGACACCACAGTCCCCTGCCAAGAATAAAACTGATTTTATTATTTTTCAATATCAATGCCTTATATTTTATATCATTTCTATATACAGCTGACGCAAAAATTAAGAGACCTCTTTCAAATGTTCAGTTTGTCTGATTTTTCTCTTTGTAGGTATATTTTTGAGTAAATGTAAATTGTTCTTTTAGTCTATAAACTTCTGACAACATATCTCCAAATTTCCATGCAAAAAATTTTGTATTTTTTTTCTGAAAAGGATAAATGGTCAAAATTAAAAAAACAGCTTTCAGACCTCAAATAATGCTAAGAAAACAAGTTCATAATCATTTAGGTACAACAATACTAATGTTTTAACTCAGGAAGAGTTCAGAAATCAATATTTTGTGGAATAACCATGATTTTTAAAAACAGCTTTCATGCGTCTTGGCATGCTTTCCACTAGTCTTTCACACTGCTTCTGGCGCAAAAATGTAAGCAGTTCTTCTATGTTTGATGGCTTGTGACTATCCATCATCCTCTTGATTACATTCCAGAAGTTTTCAGTGGGGTTCAGGTCTGGAGAATGGACTGCCCATGACAGAGTTTTGATGTGGTGGTCTCTTAATTTTTGCCAGAGCTGTACATAATTCTATACAATTCAATGTATAATGAAACTATGACCTAAGACAGTGGTGAGCCACCTGTTCACAAATCCCATGGTACTGAACCTCGAAAGTACAATCGCCAAACATAATACACAAACGCAGAAAAGTTTGAAGCAATAAAAGGAGGATTAAAAATAAGCTTTATTACATTACAAGCTATAGCAACAGATAAAAATATACACCATAAAAACATGTAAGATTCTATAAGGGGTATTCCCATCTCTGATCATCTATCTGAATAAGTAGTAGGTTTAATATTAGGAAATATGTAGTATGGTTCTTCTGACTCGCTATGTTGCTCAACCCATTTGCAGAACATTGCATTAGCTTAGGTATCCATGGTTACAACTCCTTATATAGTGACTGTTAGTTGCTAGTGGTCATAACCATGGATATCTAAGCTACTGCAATGCCCTGGACATGGGGCAAGTGACAGAGAATCAGGAAAACTATACCAAATTTCTAATTTGAGGTATTTGCTATTATTATTATTACACCTACTATACTTTGGGATAGGATCTTGGAAATGAGAGTACCAAGGCCTTTACAAGTCAGTGTGTCCGGTAAGTGTGGTGACAGTTTTTATACGTATCGGAGACACTTAAACACATAGACCCATTCAAGTGAATGGATCTGTGCCCATGTTATGTGTTTCCATGGACCGTGTGTCTGTGGGCGAGGCACGCTAACATGACTGTTTTTTAGCAGCAGAATGGGCCACATGGATGACATCAATGTGACATGTACCGGCGCCTGGGAATCAGCAGTACTGTTCGCGCTGATATCCCTCACCTGTCCAAAGTTGAAAGAATCCAAAGTGTCCCATGCTGTAATCCATCTGGGCGACATTTGCTTATTAGCATAAGCAGTGACCTGAGGTAACCACTCACGTTGAAAAGCTGGGTAGAATGACTCGCTGCACCCCGATTTCTCAAGGTGAGCTGCCATGATCTCACTGAGGTCATCATCGTTCATAGGACCGCTCTCGCTGCAGGGAGTCATTTTCCCCTGCTCTTCAGCAGGAGCGGTTGCCTCATAACCCTCCATCAAACTCCATCCCACCCAAAAGCACTACAAATATTGGCTGGTGACTAGCCCATCCAACCTTTATCCACCTCTAATTTCTCTAGATGGCTGGACCATCATTGTAAATAAGCCCCTGAAACTTTTTGTCATTCCCACCACATTGTAGATTGTAAGCGCTTATGGGCAGGGTCGTCAATATCTTTGCATTAATTATTGTATTATCATTAACTTTGTTATGACTGTTGTATATGAACTGTTGAACTGTAAAGCGCTGCGGAATATGTTGGCGCTATATAAATAAAGATTATTATTATGAGCAAATGTCGCACAGATGGATTACGGTGTTGGTAACTCGATTCTTTAAACTTTGGACAGGTGAGAGATATTGTTATTTTTGATTGCTTACAGGTGACAGTGGCTTCAGGGGATTAAGTGTTAAAGGCGTGCACCCATTACCATGAAAAAAAGTTCCAATTTCGGTCCAGAAAAGTAGGACTAATGTCATGAACGTGCCATGCGATTTTCATGCAAGAACAATCTGACTTTTCACACCTAGCATCTGATTGACATCCAAATGCCATGTAATTGCTATTCGATTGCAATACAATTTTAACATGAACTAACATGACAGAGTAATTCTCTATGTCATTTACACATAGTTTTCCAACTAAATATACTGCAATACACACACACACACACACACACACACACACACACGTATATGTATATTGATGAAAAGCCGGCAATTCAGCTGCTGCGTGCAGTAGAATCACAGCGTGACGCGACAGAATAGAACAGATAGATTACAAACCGTATATATACACATAGAATAGATATATAATAGACATCTCGCAGATGCCTTCTAGGGGGGCACGTGTGCGGGTCAGGCACGTGTGTCTCCCTGCAGCATAAGTATCACGGCAGCAAAAGTATCTCGAAAATGCAGTTATTACTACGGCAGTTAGTCTCGGCAAGAGTCAGGACCCCACACTATCTACCTGTCTCTTTTGGGGATGTCTGCTGAGTATGCCCTTCTTATTACTTGGACCTAGCTTCTCTCAACCTATCCTATTTCTTCACCATGTTTACATATGCCCTCACAGTGTTTGCTCCTTTAGTCCTCACTCTCCTTCGCTATCCCCAAACCCCAGCACCCTCTAACCAAATAATCATCTCCCCTTCCCTCTTTCCTCCCCACCTGACCTCCTCTGCTGAACTGCTCCTCAACCTCAAATCTGTCCAAATGAAACATAAAACAAGCTGCCCACTCTCCTCCCATCTGCTCTCCCTTTCTCTGCTTCTCCTCACTGCTGGCGACATATCTCCCAATCCTGGACCCCCACAGCTCTCACCCCCCACTATTTCCCCTTCCTACCACTCCCTTTTTGATAAGAACTACCACAACCTTTCCAACTTAAAACCTGTGCCATTGAAACCCAACCCCCTGCTCCCTCTCTTGGGAGCACTTTGGAATGCCCGCTCCATATGCAATAAACTCCATGTGATTCATGACCTCTTTCTCTCTCACAATCTTGCCTTCCTCGGCCTCACAGAAACGTGGCTGACACCCTCTGACACCGCCTCCTCTGCTGCGCTGTGTTACGGCGGTCTCCACTTTACCCACACTCCTCGCCCTGGCAACAGACACGGTGGAGGAGTGGGTCTTCTCCTTTCTTCCAACTGCACCTTCAACCCAATCCCACCTCTTCCCTCCCTAATCCTCCCCTCTTTTGAAGTCCACTCTGTCCGCATCTACTCTCCCTCCAACCTCCAAGTGGCCGTCATATACCGACCTCCAGGCCCGACCACTGCCTTCATTGACCAATTCTCTACCTGGCTTCTTCATTTTCTTTCAACTGACACCCCCACTATCATCATGGGTGACTTCAACATCCCCACTGATACCCTTCAGTCAGCAGCCTCCAAACTCCTGTCCCTTACTTCATCCTTTGGACTTACTCAGTGGTCCTCCTCAGCCACCCACACAGATGGACACACATTAGACCTGGTCTTCACCCGTCTCTGCTCTCTTTCTAACTTCACCAACTCCCCTATCCCTCTTTCTGACCATCATCTACTCACTTTCTCATCCCTGTCCTCCTCACCTGGCATCCATGTCCAGCAACATGCACACCCCCGCAGAAACCTTGCACACCTAGACACCCACGCGCTCTCTGATTCTATTCTACCACTGGCATCCATATCCTCACTCCATGACACAGACAGTGCCACTGCTTTCTACAATGCCACTCTCGCATCAGCTTTTGACACGGTTGCCCCTCTCGTTCATGGCAGAATGCGACGTATCAACAGACAACCCTGGCACAATAACACCACTAAAAAGCTCCGGCAAGTGTCCAGGATTGCAGAACGGCTCTGGAAGAAAACAAATTCGCAAGATGACTTCACCACATTCAAACAGGCAACACTCGATTTCAAATCTGCCCTCACCTCTGCTAAACAGGCCTACTTCACAACCCTTGTATCTAACCCAAAACAGTTATTCAAAACTTAACTCCATCCTCCGCCCACCACTGCCTCCTCCAACCTCCCTCATCTCTGCCGAGGACTTTGCCACACACTTCAAAAACAAGATTGACCAAACAAGGCAAGTATTCATCACTCAACCACCACAACCCCTTTGTATACCAGACCAATGCCCAAATCCCATAACCTCACTCTCCAACATCACTGAAGGGGAACTTAATCGCCTCTTCTCCAAATCGCACCTCACAACCTCCCTAATCTTGCAAAAACAAGAAAGATGTCAGGAACACCGCACTGCACTTGCTCACTGAGCCAGTGCACGTATCCTGAGTGAAACCAACTGTGCTGTTATGAATGAGTCACCGTAGGAGGCAAAAGCAGAAATACAAGCTAAGCTAAGCTAATACAAGCTAAGTCCAGAAAACCAGAGAAGTTGGCAACTATCAGATTGCAGACCCCTGAACCTATCAGCACAACTAGCAGTAGCCGTGGGGGGTTCCTACGATGCCCTAGACCCCTCGATCACAGCCGGAGAATTACATAGGCCTAAAGAAAGAAAGGGGAAATCTAAACTGCCCCAGAGCAGACCCCAAAGCAATAGGCAGCCCCCAACATATAATGACGGTGAAGCAAGATGAAAATACTAACACAGACAGAAAGATAGACTGAGCAAAGATGGGGCCCCAAAACTACCTAGATAGGAAAGGACAGGAAGACTGCTGTCTGCAATCTGCCAAAACCCTATCAAAGACAAAAGCCAACAAGCTGATATGAAAAAGGCCCTGAAGCAGCTAGGCTTCAAAAACTAAATCAGCACTCAGGTATTTTCAGAAGACAGAGCTAAATGAATTCAGAACACCCCAGCAGGGAATGGCAGAAATCCAGAAAAACAAAGCAAAACAAAGTCAAAGCACCAAAGCAAAAGGCCGAGCAGCAAACTTAGCTTTACAGGAGCAGGAATTCAGACTGGTCTCCAAGGATCCCACAGAGAAAATCACCCGCAGGGCAGCCTTATATCCAGTCAGTAACTCCACCCAGCCAGTCATCATCATCAGCCTCAGGTGTTTGATAATCAGGCTCACTACCTTTCTTTACCAGAAGAGGGAGTTCCTCGGGCCTCAGTAATGAAGGGGAAAATGAACTCACAACAGTACCTCCCCCTTGAGGAGGGGTCACCGAACCCTCAACTACGCCACCAGGGCGATCAGGGTGAGCCCGATGAAAGGCACGCACCAATCTTTTGTCATGAATATCAGAGGCAGAGACCCAGGAATTATCCTCCTGACCATAACCCTTCCACTTAACCAAATACTGGAGTCTCCGTCTAGCCAGATGGGAATCCAGTACTTTCTCTACCTCATATTCCATGTTACCTTCAACCAATACAGGGTCTGGAGGTGCCACCCCCGGAACAACAGGTTCAACAAACCTCTTCAACAAAGAACACATTATGGAACACATTATGGATTTTAAATGTGACAGGAAGAGCCAAACGAAAAGAGACCGGATTAATAATCTCCACAATCTTGTAAGGTCCAATAAATCTAGGCTTAAACTTAGGAGAAGCCACCTTCATAGCAATATTTTTTGATGATAACCACACCATATCACCAACCTTAAACTGGGGACCAATGGTCCTATATCGGTTGGAAAACCGCTGGGCCCTTTCCTGGGAGAGAGATAACTTATCCACCACTTGGTCCCAGATCTGGTACATTCTCTCCACCACAGTGTCAACACCTGGGCAGGCAGAGGGCTCCACCTGCCCTGAAGAAAATCGAGGATGAAACCCAAAGTTACAAAAAAAAGGTGACATCAAAGTGGCAGAACTAGCTCTATTATTTAAAGCAAATTCGGCCAAGGGCAAAAATGAAACCCAATCATCCTGATCAGCAGAAATAAAACATCTCAAATATGACTCCAAGGTCTGGTTTGTTCTCTCTGTCTGCCCATTGGTCTGAGGGTGAAAAGCAGAGGAGAAGGACAACTGAATTCCCAGCCTGGAACAGAAAGTTCTCCAAAATCTAGACACAAACTGGACTCCTCTGTCAGATACAATGTTCTCAGGAATCCCGTGCAAACGAACCACCTGTTGTAAAAACAGGGGCACCAACTCAGAGGAAGACGGCAACTTAGGGAGTGGTACAAGATGAACCATCTTAGGCCTCTTTCACACATCAGGTTTTCGCCGTCAGGCGCGATCCGGCGCTTTTGACAGAAACCGGATCCGGCGAAATGCAATGCCGGATCCGGTTTCCCCCCCATTGACTTGCATTTGCGCCGGATCGCGCCGGATGGCCATGCGTTTCATCCGGTTTTCGCCGGATCCGGCAATGTGTCGCGATCCGGCGTCTGGAAAAAACGGTGACTGTAACGTTTTTTGTCTCCGTCGAAAAAGCCGGACACGCCGCATCCGGCGCGTCCGGCTTTTTCACACAACGAAAGCCTATGAGCGCCGCAATACGCCGGATCCGGCGAAAGCCGGATCCGGTTTTTTGGTCTGAGCATGCTCAGTAGCTCTGCCCACAAGACATATATAAAAGCAAGACAGTGGGACCCACAGCCACACCCAACATGCCACCCAAGACAGCAACCAGGCGCAGGAGAAGGCAGGAGACCACTGCAGCACCATCCGCACCACCACCACCCCAAATGGAGCAGCAAATAGAACATGCTGAGGAGGGGAGGCCAGCAGCAGATGAGAGACGGTAATTATCAAATCCCCCATTCCTCCAAACTAGGGCTATTGAATATCAAGATATTCATTGGTCCTTTGTTTCTCTTTATTCAACAGCCGCCCAAGAGATGCAGCAGCAGCAGCAGCAGCACTGGCTTCACTGGCAGCAGCTGTAACACCACCCACAGCCATGGAGTCTGGCCATCAAGAGGACAGCACATCTTCTGGGAGCCCTCCCTCGCATCGTCAGCGTTTGACGGTAAGTTTTTATTTCCAAAATCCATCTTCTCTGTAATATATGTCTATTCATTGCCTTTTATTTCAAAACAGGAATCACAAGATGAAGAGGAGCTCCCAGAAGAAGAAGGAAGGGGTGGACAGACACTTGGAGTGGGCTCACAATTCGTAAGTTTTTTGCATCAAACGCAGAAACACAACATCACACTACACACAACACATAGAAAACAATGTTCTGCAGACCACACACAGCAAACAAATGCCTACATCCAAAGACATAACTTTTTTTGTTTTCTTCTCTAGTCTTCCCAATCTGGTGCTTGGCCAAGAGGTCCTCGCAGTGCCTCCCAGGGTCGTCGGCGACAGCAACGCGGCGGTCACCAGCGTGTAAGTATAAATATTTTTGCTTTGTTTTTTTGCACTTTTTATTTCATTTCTTTTGTGGAGGCTAATTATGTTATTTTTGTCTTTTTCTTTAACAGCCTTCACAGCGTGCTCCCGACTCTGACGGTGAGGATGGAGGGATTGATGTGGACCGCCTCATCGATCTCGTCAGAGAAAGGGAGCCGCTCTGGAATATGGCTGACCGCCGCCACGCTGACCTGATTGTTACCCGACGACTCTGGGAGGAAATCTGTTCTCTCCTTGTGGGCCGCTGGGAGGACCTCGAAGCTCGGGCCCAGATTAAAGAGCGTAAGTATATACAGTACCGGTTGCTTGATGTAAACCAGTGTTTCCCGAACTCCAGTCCTCGTGGTCCCCACGGATCATGTGTTCAGGATTTCTATTTACTATAGAAATCATGAAAACATGACCCCTGGGGACCATGAGGACTGGAGTTTGGGAAACACTGATGTTGTATACTAACCACTCCTTTCTTGTTTCAGGGAACAGAATTGTGAATCGGTGGCGGTCTGTGAGGGATCGTTTCAAGAAGGAGTTCAATAAAGAGATGCGGGCCCCGAGTGGATCTGGAGGACGCAGGAGCAAGTACAAGTACGCAGAAGCCCTGTCGTTCCTCCGGGAAACAATGGTCACCAGAAGGTAAATATTACACACCACATGTGAAAAAAAATGTTATATGTAAAAAAAATTTTCAGCCAGGGCCATACCATGTCAGTATTTTAATTGTTTTTTTTTCTCTTTATTCCACAGCACGGTGAGCAGCACTCGGGAGCCGGCACGATTGGACCCTTCTGAGGCGATCCCTGAGGAGACCGGCACCGAGGGACACTTCGACCGCCCCGGTACATCTGCACCTTCCCAGCCTTCCCACACATTCGACCCATCTGTCCCACCCACCAGCACAGGAGCATCGTGGCCGCCTACATTACATGAAGCTGCTGGTGAGGAGATCGCTTTCCCTTTACCCCACCCTTCTGCCCCTGCCACCTCTAGTACACCTGCGGGTACTGGGCGGCAGCGGCAGAGGGGTCAGGAAAAGACTTATGCACCAGAGTTCTTGCATCTGAATGCATCTTTCCAGAACTGTCTAAAAGTCTTGTCAGAGCAAATATCCGCAGGCTATCAGCAGATCAACTCCAGCATTCTGGAGGTGAAGACACTTCTGCAAACCATGCATTCAGAAGCAAGATCTTCGCCAAACCACACCTTTTTCAGGTCTGTTGTGGAGCGCATGGAAACGCTCTCTCCTGCCCAGCAGATGCATGTAATGCATTCATGCCACGCTGCTCTCCAGCAAGTTACCTCCCAACCTCCTCCTCCTCCCACCACAGTAGTTCCTCCACCTGCACCCCCTCCAGCCACTTTCCATCCTCCCCCTCCTATTACATCTACACCCCCTCCAGCCACTTTCCATCCTCCCCCTCCTATTACATCTACACCCCCTCCAGCCACTTTCCATCCTCCCCCTCCTATTACATACCATTCACCTCCAGCCACTTTCCATCCTCCCCCTCCTATTACATACCATCCACCTCCCCAGCACCATCCACCTCCCCAGCACCATCCACCTCCCCAGCACCATCCACCTCCCCAGCACCAGCAACCTCCCCAGCACCAGCAACCTCCCCAGCACCAGCAACCTCCCCAGTACCAGCAACCTCACCAGTACCTGCAAACTCCCCAGTACCAGCAACCTCCCCAGTACCAGACATCTCCCCACTTCCAGCAACCTGCCCCGTACCAGACATCTCCCCACTTCCAGCAACCTGCCCCGTACCAGACATCTCCCCACTTCCAGCAACCTGCCCCGTACCAGACATCTCCCCACTTCCAGCAACCTGCCCCGTACCAAACTCCTTCCCCATACAACTTGCCATCAACATCATCTGCTCCTACAGTCCCTGCCCAACCCTCCACTCCACCACCCACCACCTCTTCTGCTTCCCACATGTCCACCCATTCTGTAGTTTTTTCCACACCTTCACCTCTAACTGTTCCTTCCCCACCACGATCCCAGTCCTCTCTCCACACTCCCAGTGTCGAAGTGTCCTGCAGCCCCTACAGCAGTATTTCCACCACACACTACACAGAATTATAATGTGTGTATTTAAATAAAAATGACCAGTTTTATGGTTTCAGTTTTATAGTTTCAAAGTTTTATTAAACAAGTTTATTAAAATTTTAAAAAAAGTTTACTAAAAAAAACATTTTTCAATAAAAGTTAAATTATTTTACACTGGTTGTCTGTCATTTCTTTCTGCGGCGAAAAAGGTTAAATACAGGGTATTTAAAAGGTGAAATGGTATTCAAAACTAGGTATATAACTGTGGGTAAATTTTAGCTTTTTGCCACAGTTGTGTTCCTGGTTGTGTTTGAAGCAAAGTATTTCACCTAAAAAGTTGTGTTTATTGTTGGTGATTTCCTAACAATGTACACAACTTTTGTTAAAAGTTGAAATACTTTGCATAAAACACAACCAGGTACACACCTGTGGCCTAAAGCTAAAAATAGTAAGACCATGACAAGATAGCCAACTTTGGTTGGCAAAGGTATATACTGTTGGTCCAGAAGGTACACAAGTTTGGTTAGGGCACAAATCTTTCACACTCTGTCATCCTGCCAGTGTACTCTGCCTTGAGGTGACATAAAGTATAGTGCAAAATTGTCCCTCATTACTGAAACCGTCACAGAACTTCTAGTGGTAATGTCATGGTAATCTTGCAAGGTGGTTTCTTCAGAGGTGTCCTCAATGGAAATGGGTTCCTTGCAGATAACAAAATTGTGGAGTACCACGCACGCTTTGATCACCTCGTCCACAGTTTCTGTCTTGAGGTTGATCGCAGTCAATAGGACCCGCCATTTGGCTGTCAGAATACCAAAGGTACATTCAACCATTCTTCTTGCTCTTGTGAGGCGGTAATTAAAAATGCGTTTTGGTCTTGTCAATCCTCTGCTAGAGTACGGTTTCAAAAGGTGTTCTGACAGCTGGAAGGCTTCATCCCCTACACAGACAAATGGCATAGGTGGACCAGATGTTTGCGGCAGCGGTCTAGGTGGTGGGAACTGGAAGGTGTTTCCATACAGTTTACGCCCCATGGCAGACAGTTTGAAAACTTGAGAGTCATTGGAGCGGCCATAGGCCCCAATATCAACCGCAATAAATTTGTATTCCGCGTCAGCGATGGCCATGAGGACAATTGAAAAATATTTCTTGTAATTGAAATATTCCGATCCCGATCCAGCTGGCTTTACAATGCGGATATGTTTCCCGTCCACAGCGCCCAAGCAGTTTGGAAACTGACATATCTGTTGAAACTTGTCAGCAATTTCAATCCACCTCTCTGTTGTGGGCTCTGGTAAAAACTCTTCAGCTAAGGAGTCCCACAGTGCACGGCATGTGTACTTCACAATTCCAGATATGGTGGAAATCCCGAGTCTGTACTGGAAATGCAGTGACGAAAGGGATTCTCCAGTTGCAAGAAATCTGTGGGGAATTAAAAAACAATAAATTAGTTTTAAATCACTGCATTACATACCAAAACTGACCTATAACACTTGGAGATACAAATTACCACCAACAAGATTGCAGTGAAAGTGTGCTCTGATGCGATCATATCCAATAAATGTGGCTTACCTTAAAGTCACCATCAGACGCTCTGCGGGTGAAACAGAGAAGCGGCAATAGGTGTCCGCTTTTCTTATGAGGTGTGCAATGCGCTCCACCAAGTAATCAAAATTCTCCATTTTCATCCTAACATATCCAAAAAATTTATCCGGGTTTCGTCGAAGGTCCATGCATAGTGTAGAATAGACCCCACGCATCATTCTCTTGGCTGTGATGGGGTGGATCCACAAACGTCGTCTACGATGCCTGATGCGCTGCTGTCTCGCTCTCTCCTTCTCCAGAACAATCACCCTCAAACGATTCGCCTCCGCTGTAAAATCCGCCAAATTCTTCAAAATATTTCCAATCACAACATCCATCTTCGCCAGTAACTTGCTCTTCTCTCCAACCTGCACTTTCTCCTCTACAACCTGTCAAAGAAGGGCTGTAGGAACACGCTTATATATAGTTTTCCAGTAGCCAATCCCGTTCGGAAGGCCACAAGGGTCAATTTTAAAAACCGGAAACGGCGTAATCCGTCGAAAAAACGGATAGAAAAACGGATGAACCGGATGAGACGGATCCGGTTTTGTCTGTCCAGAAAAAGACGGATCCGGCAGAAAACCGGATCCGTCACATCCGGTTTTCAGAAACATTTGCCGGATCCGGCGTTCCGGCACGATGCCGGATCGCGCCTGACGCCGAAAACCTGATGTGTGAAAGTAGTCTTAGAGAACCTATCACAAATCACCCAAATAACAGTCATCCTCTGAGAGACAGGCATATCAGAGATGAAATCCATTGAAATATGGGTCCATGGCCTCTTGGGGACAGGCAAAGGCATCAACAACCCACTAGAGCAAGAACACGATTTAGACCGGGAGCACGTCCCACAGGACTGCACAAAATTCCTGACATCACGAGACAAGGAGGACCACCAAAAAACCGACTCACCAGATCTCTAGTACCAAAAATACCTGGATGACCAGCCAAAGCAGAGCAATGAACTTCAGACATCACTCTCTTCTTCCACTGGTCAGGAACATACAACTTTCCACTGGGACAACGCTCAGGTTTGTCCTCCTGGAACTCTTCCAGAGCACGTCTCAAATCGGGCGAGATGGCAGAAAGAACTACCCCTTCGCCTAAGATGGTAGCAGGCTTGGTCACCACAGGAGAATCAGCAAAGAAGCTCCTAGAGAGGGCGTCTGCCTTGACATTCTTTGTTCCAGGAAGAAAAGAAACCACAAAATCAAAACGTGTAAAAAACAAGGCCCACCTAGCCTGTCTAGGGTTCAAGCGCTTAGCCGACTCTAGGTAAATCAAATTCTTGTGGTCAGTGAGGACCACGACTTGATGCTTAGCTCCCTCCAACCAATGTCTCCACTCCTCAAATGCCTATTTCATGGCCAACAGTTCCCTATTCCCCACATCATAGTTACGTTCAGATGGAGAGAACTTTCGGGAAAAGAAAGCACAGGGATTCATTTTAGATGTTACAGGATCCTTTTGGGACAAAACAGCTCCTGCACCAATCTCAGAAGCATCCACCTCTACCTGGAATGGAAGTGAGACATCAGGTTGCCGCAAAACCGGGGCGGAGGTGAATCTTCGCTTCAGCTCCTGAAAGGAAGAAACAGCCTCCGGAGACCAATTTAACACATCAGCACCCTTTTTAGTCAAATCAGTCAATGGCTTGGCAATACTAGAAAATTTTGCTATAAATTTCCGATAAAAATTAGCAAAACCCAAAAACTTCTGGAGGGCCTTCAAAGAAGTGGGCTGAACCCAATCGTGAATGGCCTGTACCTTGGCCGGGTCCATTTCAATAGTTGATGGGGACAAAATAAATCCCAAAAAAGAAATCCTCTGTACTCCAAAAAGGCATTTAGATCCTTTGACATACAGGGAATTCTCCCTCAAGATCCGGAACACAGTCCGAATATGTTCCACATGAGAATCCCAATCCTTGGAGAAGATCAAAATATCCAGATAGATAATCAAAAATTTATCGACAAAATCTCGGAAAATATCGTTCATGAAGCACTGGAAGACAGAAGGGGCATTAGTGAGCCCAAAAGGCATCACCAGGTACTCAAAATGTCCCTCCGGAGTATTAAACGCCGTCTTCCATTCATCCCCATGCTTAATGCGAATAAGATTATACGCCCCCCTGAGGTCAAGCTTGGTAAACCAGCAAGCACCTTTAACTCTGGAGAATAGATCAGAAATCAGGAGTAACGGATACTGATATTTAATAGTAATTTTGTTGAGGGCACGATAATCAATACAAGGTCTTAATGACCCATCCTTTTTGGCTACAAAAAAAACAAACCAGCACCTAAGGGTGACGAGGATGGTCTAATATGACCCTTCTCCAATGCCTCCTTAATATAGGATCGCATAGCCTCGTGCTCGGGTACAGATAAATTGAAGAGCCGACCCTTGGGAAATTTACACCCCGGGCTCAGTTCAATTGCACAGTCATAACTCCTATGAGGAGGCAGAGACGCAGACTCATTCTCACTAAATACATCATAAAAGTCCGCCAAATAATCAGGAACATCATGCGACTGAGGAGAGGTGGAAAACACCGGAGCCTCACTAAGGGCACACCGACAACCCCAACTCACCACAGACACAGATTTCCAATCCAAAACTGGATTATGAATCTGTAACCAGGGAAACCCCAGAACAATAGTATCATGCAGATTATGCAACACCAAAAATCTGCAATTTTCTTGATGGTCTGGGGCGACCCGCATTACCACCTGGGTCCAAAATTGGGGTTTATTTTTAGCCAAAGGAGTAGCATCAATCCCCCTAAAAGGGATAGGCGTCTGCAGAGGTGTCATCGGAAATCCACAACGTTTAGCAAAATCCAAGTCCATTAGGTTTAGGGCTGCTCCCGAATCCACAAAAGCCTTGGCGGAAAATGTGGACAGGGAGCAGATCAGAGTAATAGCCAGAAGAAACTTAGGTTGAACACCCCCAACAGAAAACGTGTGTGCAAAGCGTTTCTCTCGTTTAGGACAGACAGAAATAATATGCGAGGCATCTCCACAGAAAAAACACAACTTATTACGCCTTCTGAACTCCTGACGCTGCTCTCTGGAAAAAACTATCACATTGCATTGGTTCAGACATTTGTTCAACAGGTGGCAACACCTCTTGTGCAGCTTTGCGTTCGCGCAAACGCCGATCAACCTGAATGGCTAATGACATAGAATCGTCAAGACCAGAGGGAACAGGAAATCCCACCATAGTATCTTTTACGGCTTCTGACAACCCCTTCCGAAAGAGAGCAGCCAAGGCATTATCATTCCAGGTAGTAAGTACTGCCCACTTTCGGAATTTTTGACAGTACAATTCTGCAGAATCACGACCCTGGCTCAATGCCAGCAGGGTCTTTTCAGCCTGATCAATGGCATTAGGTTCATCATACAACAACCCCAAAGCTTGAAAGAATGTGTTCACATTAGTCAGAATAGGATCATCTGGTTTCAAAGAAAACGCCCAATCCTGCAATCCTGGGGATCGCCACGCAGCAAAGAGATGACAATTTTAACATGCTGCGCGGAGCTCCCTGACGAGTTAGGCTTCAAGGCAAAAAATAATTTACAATTATTTTTGAAATTCAAAAATTTAGACCGATCCCCAAAAAATACATCAGGTGTGGGAATCTTTGGTTCAGCAGCATGTGAATGAGCAAGGTAGGCGGAAATTCCCCACACTTCCGCAGCGAGCTGCTCCACACGATCAGACAATTGCTTTATCTCCATTGAGAGAGAAAAAAAAAATTCCCCCTACGGCCTCAGAGATATAGAGGAAAAAATATACACACTTTTTTTTTTTTTTACAATTCTTTCCTGCTATTGACTACCCTAGAATCTGCGGTATGGCGGGTGATTCTGTTATGAATGAGTCACCGTAGGAGGCAAAAGCAGAAATACAAGCTAAGTCCAGAAAACCAGAGAAGTTGGCAACTATCAGATTGCAGACCCCTGAACCTATTAGCACAACTAGCAGTAGCCGTGGGGGGTTCCTACGATGCCCTAGACCCCTCGATCACAGCCGGAGAATTACATAGGCCTAAAGAAAGAAAGGGGAAATCTAAACTGCCCCAGAGCAGACCCCAAAGCAATAGGCAGCCCCCAACATATAATGACGGTGAAGCAAGATGAAAATACTAACACAGACAGAAAGATAGACTGAGCAAAGACGGGGCCCAAAACTACCTAGATAGGAAAGGACAGGAAGGCTGCTGTCTGCAATCTGCCAAAACCCTATCAAAGACAAAAGCCAACAAGCTGATATGAAAAAGGCCCTGAAGCAGCTAGGCTTCAAAAACTAAATCAGCACTCAGGTATTTTCAGAAGACAGAGCTAAATGAATTCAGCATACCCCAGCAGGGAATGGCAGAAATCCAGAAAAACAAAGCAAAACAAAGTCAAAGCACCAAAGCAAAAGGCCGAGCAGCAAACTTAGCTTTACAGGAGCATTAATTCAGACTGGTCTCCAAGGATCCCACAGAGAAAATCACCCGCAGGGCAGAAGGGCGTCGGCAGCCTTATATCCAGTCAGTAACTCCACTCAGCCAGTCATCATCATCAGCCTCAGGTGTTTGATAATCAGGCTCACTACCTTTCTTTACCAGAAGAGGGAGTTCCTCGGGCCTCAGTAATGAAGGGGAAAATGAACTCACAACACTGTGCTCAGAGATACCTGTAGAGTGGGGCAGCAGCGGTGAAGATGCGTGCTTCAGACAAACAGGACCTGAATCACCTGACTGTTGGGGGCGTGGCTTAAGCTCCAGAGAGCTAGGAGCTGAAGGAAAACTCCTAGAAGGGTAACTATGGGACAAAGTTACCAAGGGGCTTAGACAGGGACGTAAACTAGATCAGGCCGGGATCAAAGCACGAGATAGCACGACAGTACCAAAGGATTAGACAGATTGGATAGTCAGGACATAGCCAATGGATCATATACAGAGAGGGCAGCGCAGTACAAGAGAAGCAGGCAGAGGTGTTGTGAATTCGCTTTCTGGCCTACCTCTGGTTATTGCTGAATGTAGTGGAGCTGGTCGGTTTGACAGAGGGGTTGCAGGTTCTCTTTCTGGGCTTCCTCTGGTGGTTACTGGAGGTAATGGAGCTGATTTGATTGAACGAGGCTTGCCACCTGATGAGGAGGAGGACGATTGGAGATCTGGGGCTTCAGATTGGGATTTAAGACAGCCGATGCCCTCTATCCCTGCTGGTGATTTTTTTTGCTGCCTTTCCTCCTGAGGTCTGACGTATCCAGCTCTGTCCCTGCATTCTCCAGCTAAGTGATTCATTTGCTTTTCTGTTTGCATTGGTTCTGGCTCTGTCTATCCCTGCTTTGTGTGGGTCAGCCAGCCCCGGCTGGGGCTGTGCTGAATCACCGCCCATATGTTGCTGCTTGTGCCAGTTTGTTTTGCCCCGTTAGATTGGTCTCTATTTGCTCTGCTTTCAGAATCTACCAGAGTGCTGATATAGTGGGAGGCGAAGTCGTGTGACTGCAGGGTTTTTTGCATCAGACGTGTTGGACATTTTGCAGGGTTTTTTTGCATGATTGCAGACAGTGTCTATCCTTTCCTGTCCTGTCTAGTCAGTGTGGACCCCATCATTTGCTCAGTCTATTTTTCTACCTGCATTTGTGTTTTCATCTTGTCTCACCGACAATATATGTTTGGGGGCTATCTATTCCTTTGGGGTCTACTCTGGGGCAGTTTAGATTTCCCCTTTCTTGCTTTAAGCGTAGTTAGCTCTCCGACTGTGCGGAGGCGTCTAGGATCATCGTAGTTACGCTCCACGGCTACTGCTAGTTGTGTGGATAGGTTCAAGGGTCTGCAATCCACTTAGTTACCAACCTCTCTGGTGTTCTGTGGCTTAGCTTAGGCCTGCTCTCCTCCTCGGTGACCCATTCATAACACAGAGGGTAGTCAGGACGTAGCCAAAGGATCATACACAGAAAGAGCAGCACAGTACAAAAGGGGCAGGCAAAACTTGTAACCGGGACACATCCAAATCAGAACCAGATAGACATAAAGAAGCACAGGCATAAAGCACAGGCACAAGCACAGCAAAACATTTATATTTTTCCTGAGCCCTGGAAATATTTTGTCGAACCTTAGACCAAAGATCCTTGAGACAATTGGCCCCGTCCTCTACCCCCAGACAACTAGAATCAATACATGAGAATTCACCAAAATGAGGGTTTAACCCATAATTAATAAAAATGGTGACCTACCGGTGGATTGGTTTACCTGATTGTTAAAGGCGAATTCTGCCAACAGTAAGGCATCAGATCAGTCGCTTTGCAGGGTAGAAGTCAAACAACGAAAAATCTGTTCCAGCGACTGGTTGGTGCGTTCCATTTGTCCGTTGCTTTCTGGATGGTACGCTGAGGAAAAATGATAATTACTTACCCATAATTTGATTTTCCAGAGCCATGACAGCACCGCACATGAGCACAGCACATGAGAAGGCATCCGCCCCCAGGAACAGGAAACCTGCAGCAGAGATAAAAGAAGGGGGTGGCACCTCTCTCCTCAGTTTGTTTCAGAGAATGCAAGGTAACGCCTCATTAGTTGACAGGTATTTTTATTTCATTAAGTCACTTTTATCCACCTTCTTTTGATATATTACATATATATATATATATATATATATAAAATTTCTTCTCATATATACATATATTTGTGCATCACACAACCATCACCAAGTTAGGCCGGGAATCGATGCGGTGCTGTCATGGCTCTGGAAAATCAAGTTACCGGTAAGTAATTATTTTTTCACTTCCCCATGACAGCACCGCACATGAGGAAGAAATAGAAGAGACTCCTAGGGTGGGACAACAGCAGATAACACCTTTCTCCCAAAGGCAAGATTCGAGAGCCCTAGATCTAGCCTATAGTGATGTAAAAAAGTGGATGGTGAAGATCATACTGCTGCTTTGCAAATCTGTTCTACAGTTGCATTTGCCCTTTCGGCCCAGGACGTGGCTATGGCCCTTGTAGAGTGAGCCGTTACACCCAGTGGGGGAGTCTGACCTGAGGAAGAGTAAGCCAGTGAAATAGCCATATGTAGCCATCATGCAATGGTTGATTTTGAAGCTTTTTTTTTTCCCCTGTTTGTCCCCTGGAAGGAGACAAAAAGGGCTGAAGACTGTCACCATGATTTTGAGACCTCTATATATTGAAGTAGGCAACATCTGACATCTAGACAATGAAAGGTTTGCTCTCCCTGGGATTTTGGGTTGGCACAAAACGAGGGCAAAATTATTTCCTGGTCCCTGTGAAATTTGGAATTGACCTTCGGGAGGAAGGCTGGGTAAGTTTTTATGATTAGTCTGTCATCCAGAAAGGTAGTGTATGGGGGATTTACAGAGATAGCTTGCAGCTCACATCGAGCTGAAGTCAGGGCAACCAGGAGTACTGTTTTCAATGTTAATGCCTTTACCGAAATGGAAGCAATAGGCTCGAAAGGAGGAGATGTTAGGGCATTTAATACTAAATTTAGATCCCAGGGAGCTACCTTAGTCAGTAATTTCGAGGGTCTGGTTGTGAAAGAGGCTCGAATGAACCTATAGACCCAAGGGTGATCGGAAACTTTTTGGTCAAACAACGCACCCAGGGCAGATACTTGCACCTTTAGGGTGCTTGTGGACAACCCTCTTTCTAGCCCTTTTTGGAGGAATTCCTGGATCTCCTTCTTTGGAACTTCCTGGCTTGTTTCAGATAACTGTCGGCCTGAGAACTCCAGGAACCTTTCCCAAATTTTCTGGTACTTGACTGAGGTTACATTTTTCCTGCTAGCGAGCAGGGTGGTCACCAAGGGGCCTGAGAATCATTTTGCTAAAAGTAGTACCCTCTCAAGTTCTATGCGGTGAGATGGAGTCTGTGCACTTGAGGATGTAGTACTGGGCCATGGTGAACTAGATTCGGGATATCTGGGAGGATCCATGGGTCCGAGATAGATATGCGTCTGAGCCATGTGAACCACGCTCTTTTTGGCCAGAAGGACGTGATAAGGACTACTCGTGCCCTGTCTTCCCGAATCTTTTTCAGGACTATTGGGATTAACGGAATCGGGGGAAATGCATAAGCTAGGCGAAATTCTCAGCGCAGTGCATCCACCCCTTCTGGGTTTTCTCTTGGGTTTAGAGAGTAGAACCTGTTTACGTTCCGATTCCTCCTTGTGGCAAAAAGGTCCACTTCTGGTGTGCCCCAGATGGCACAAACCTTACCAAATATCTCCAGATTTAGGGACCACTCCCACTGGTGTAATACATGCCGGCTTAAGTAGTCGGCCAGAAGATTGTCTGTCCCTTTCAAATGTGTCCTCGTCAGGGACAGAAGATTGTTCTCTGCCCATATGAACAATTTTTTGGATTCTGCCATCAGCAATGTTGACCGTGTACCCCCTTGCCGGTTTATGTAGGCTATGGCCGTACTGTTGTCGGATAAAATTGCAACATATTTGACTTAGATTTTTTCTTTCGCCTGAAGAAATGCTCGCCTTACAGCTGCCAGTTCTTTTAAATTGGAGGATGCTGTACTCATTGAGGGTTCCCATTGGCCCTGTAGAATCCGGTTCACTAGCTGTGCCCCCCTGTTGGGCATCGGATTTCTGCGTTTACTCCGCAGGGATCCAGACCCTCACATTCTACAGTCTCCTGCTGTTTATATACTGTAGAGGAGATTGCAGAGGAGATTGCCTTGCAGCAAATCTCTCCTAAGGCTAAGTCCTTCTGTCCTACTACTGAGCATGCTCATGGGACGATCTCCCATTGGAGATCGGGAGTCATGTGCTCAGGTCCCGCTCCAGATCTCATTGGTCCATCTCAGAGATCTGGAAGCTTGCGGAAGGTCCCGGCTGCTATAAAAGGCGCGCATGGCTGTTCCACCATGCGCTTGTATAGACTTACTTGCTGCTGTGTGTATGAGGAAAAAGACCCCTAGATATAGAAAACCTAAGTGCCAGGTGATAATGGGTTTAGATTAGTGACCAGATATAGAATACCTGAAAATCACTATCAAAGGAAGGGGGGAACCTCTCCCTAGTAAACCCTAATGTGTCCCTTCCTAGCCGCGGAGGTTGGCACCCTAGTTGATGATGATATGGCGCCCCCGCTCAACGTCGGTAGCCCTAAAAACCCTATATCACCCTAGCAAAACAAAAAAAGGGATACACAGTATACACACACACAAACAATTATACCCGAAAAAAACCCTAATGGGTAGACATAAATATGTCCTTATAGAAGGAAAGTGCTGAAGTGCTATAAATTTATCTCGTAGTCAAAAAAGGCTCAAGGAAAATTGAATAATGCAGCTATGAATAACTTCTCGTACTTAAAAATACATATGCTGCAGAAAAAACTATAGTCCCTGTAGTTCATAAATCTTATCTCGTAATGAAAAATACGTCTACTGCAGAGGGTCATACAGTATATCAGTAATATTGCCTAAAAAAGTCTACAATAACAGGCTCAATAACCATCAGCATTAGCAGCAACACTTCAGCCATATAATTGCAAACCAACAATGCAAAAAAGACAATTCATAAATAAAGGACCTAATAGTCCATCAGAAAGCTCATTGCAAACAAAGTTAAATGATTTCCATGGCAAATCATGGCACCAGAAACAATGTACCATCAAACACAATGGCCATCAATAGCCATAGAAAACAGCATGATGCACATTCACAGAGCAAAGTTGGTCTGACAATCAAAACAAATACTTATCAGCCATTGATGTGCCGTAAACGCCCGACGCGTTTCCCCCTCCTAGTCATTGAGGGTTCATCAGGGGCAAAATCATAGGGGTCCCATCCCCCACCGGCTGAACAGAATGCAGAGTGCGGCGGCGTTTTATAAGTCCGCGGAACTTTTGGCGGTAGGCCTATGGTGTCAGCGCATACCGGGCCAAGATCACTTCTTTGATCCGCTCATAGTCTATACAGTCCTCATCAGGTACCGTGCGATAGGCGTTCGCTGCCCGGCCTGTCAGCTTGCTGGCCAGAATCTGAACCCGTTCCTCCGGCTTCACTTGATGAAGGGCACACTGCCGCTCAAAGTCCTGCAGAAAGCCATCAATGTCTTCCTCTGCCTCCCCCAACTGTTGGAAGGCATTATACTGGATCTTTTTGTGGCTTAATGTTGAAGGTACCTGGTCGAAGGCCAGAGCTCCCCCTGCTCGCTGACTCTCCTCTCTCCGCTCTGCCATCTCCATCTTGGCCAGCTCCACTTTGGTCCGCTCTGCCATCTCCATTTTGACTAGCTCTATCCTGGTCCGCACGGCCATCTTTTCCTTCAGATCAGTACGCACATCAGCCATCACCTCTCGTATGATCTCTACTGCAGGGTTTAGGCCATAGAACGCCAGTCTGTTCTTTACCTCCCTGTGGAATTCGGTCTCCTCCACATTCACATTTGGGGGCGCTGTACTGTCGTGTTCCATGATGGCTGCTATCAAATCCGCTTTTATTTTGTTGCTGGCGATCAACCCTCGGGCTTCCACCAGATCTTCTAATGTAGTCCTCTTTAACTTCTGGTAGTTGTTTTCCATTCATTCCTTTCCTCCTGTAGAAGGGGTATCAAATCCCGCTGTCTGCCACCAGTGTAACGGGGTCTACCCAAGCTGGGGTACCTCTTTCAGTACCACCCCGTGTTTTCGGAGGTCCGCTCTGTGTTGGCTGGAGTCTGAATGAATGACGCTGGCTGGAATTCCTTGGTTACATGGGCGCATATAAAAGATCACTGCTTCTCCACGTATTTCCAGTCTGACAACACTTTACTCACAGGACACAGAATATATCACACAGATACAGAGGGCAGGCCAATAGAAAAGCGGCAGGCCAGACATGCATTACAAAAGCCGCAGGTGGCCGGAGCCTGCCGATGTTTACTGTGGGAATTACAAAGGTGGGGGGAGGGCGGACAAAAGGAGAATATCGTGTCCCCTCTGCCCAGGGGCGCAGCCAGTGGGCTGATGCATTAGGGACATGCATCTCACATAGAACCTATTATAAATACATATAACTGCACAACATATTCTGGGTGCTGAGAGGTTCTGTAACATGTAACAAGTAATACCTCACTTGGAAACTCCCTGAATCCAAAGTCACAATCTCAAGTCACACACTTACCAC
This sequence comes from Dendrobates tinctorius, assembly GCF_039654945.1. Taxonomy (NCBI): domain Eukaryota; kingdom Metazoa; phylum Chordata; class Amphibia; order Anura; family Dendrobatidae; genus Dendrobates; species Dendrobates tinctorius. The sequence goes on along the minus strand of NW_027361731.1, from coordinate 18,402,084 downwards.
AGTTCGCACTTACTCTCAGGACACACTAAGCTCGTTCACACTCGCTCAGGCAGAAGATTTAAAAGATTTTTTTTCCCCCTTTTACCAGTACACCACCCTGCTGCTCAATGCACTTCCAAAAAATTGGATGGCACTCGCATGGTCCAAGTGCTGTGCGATTTTTTTTCTCGCACCCACTGACTTGCATTGGCGAGTCTTGTCCGAAATACAAGGACAGTTGCAGCATGCTCATAGAATAACACTGATCAGAGTGCGGTCTGATTTTTTAATCGGATTGCACTCGCACATTTTCCTCGCAGACGAGTATGAGCCCTTAATGAGACTATAATGTGATTTTTTTTTATTTTATTGTTAATAGTACACAGCGGGCTCTGAATACAACTCTCAACATTGTCCTCTGCTCCCGCTGATCGCAGACAGAGCAGAGGACAATGATGTGAGCTGTCTTCAAGACCCGGCATCAGGGATCAGCGCAAACCGTACCGCTGATTCCCAGGCGCAGGTACGTGTGGTACTGATGTGGCACATGGTTGCAATACATATGAAACACAGACATAAATATCGTCAGGCCAGACAAAATTGTTGGCACTTTGCCAAAATTTGCTTTCAGACATGACTATCTATAATGTAGCGTTGAATGCGTCCTTCTGTCCAAAGCTGGTATAGAATGCGCCTGCACAGTGTGACAGGGAGGATGACGAGGATGTAGGAGGAGTGCCGCACCGGAGATTGTGTTATGCGTAGGCGCTGACTGAATACGTGAGGACTAAACCCTCCGGAGAGGCTGGAAGAGGAGTGTTGGGCAAGAGTCAGCTCCTGTACATGGCGCAATCTCCAGCCCTATTTTAGTGAAGACAAATTCGCACACAGTGTCTTAAACAAAATGGCGCCGGATAGTACGGTATGACCATGCACTGACTCCGGCGCCATTTTTTAAAAATACTTAACATAGACAACGCGTAGCAGGGGAAAGGTTGATTGTTTTTTTATATATATATATATGTGTGTGTGTGTGTGTGTGTGTGTGTGTGTGTGTGTGTGTGTGTGTGTGTGTGTGTGTATATATATATAGAACAGCAGCGCATTCAGGATAGGGGAGCATATAATAGGACGGGGGAGTATATAAATAGGATGGGGGACAAATACCAGGCTGGAGGAGCATATACCAGTACTAGGGGAGCATATACCAGGACAAGCTACTGAACCAGTTCTACGCACGAATTGCGAGCATTTTTATTGGTACATTTGTTAACCCATTCAAGATCTTACCCTTTTTAATTTTTGCATTTCTGATTTTCACTCCTCTTCTTCCCAGAGCAATAACTTTTTTATTTTCCCATCTATATGGCCATTTTAGGGCTTGTTTTTTTGCAGGAAAAGTTGTACTTTTGAACACCATTGGTTTTACCATATTGTGTACTCCAAAAAATGGGAAAAAAATTCCAATTGTGGTGAAATTGCAAAAAAAAAAGCGTAATTCCACAAAGTTTTTTTAATTTTATTTTTACCATGTTCACCAAATGCTAAAACTGCCCTGCCATTATGATTCTCCAGGTCATTATGAGTTCATAGACACCAAACATATCTAGGTTCTTTTTTATTTAAGTAGTGAAAAAAAAAACAACAAAGTCTGTTAAAATAAATAAATAAAAAAATGCACCATTTTATATTTTTATTTTTAATATTTAAATTTTTTTTTAAACTTTTGGCATGCTTCAATAGTCTCCACGGGAGACTAGAAGCTGAAATAACCCGATCTGCTCGGCTACATACAGGCGATGATCAGATTGTCTGTATGTAGCAGAATTTCTCACTTGCTATGAGCGCCGACCACTGGGCAGCGCTCGCAGCAAGCTGGCAGTGACAACCATAGAGGTCTCCTGTAGACCTCTGGTTGTCATGCCAACCCATCGGTGACCCGCGATCACGTGACGGGGGTCAACAATGGCAGGAAGCGCTTGTTAGATGCCGCTGTCAGAGTTTGACAGAGGCATTTAGCTGGTTAATAGCTGCGGGTGGATCACAATTCCACCCGTGGCAGTTGCGGGCACATGTCATCTGTTCAAAACAGGAAAAGATGTGGGCTTCGGCGGTGAGCCCAAATCAAAGGGGGAGACACAACATACGACGTACTGTACGGCGCATGTTGTGAAGGGGTTAAAGGGAACTCGTCACCAGAAATAACGTTATTAACCTGCAGATATGCGGTCAGTCTGCAGGTTAACAGTGTTATTATGCTGCCTGGTGCCCGCACGCAGCCAAATGCAGAGGGGGGAAAATGATCTTTGTTCTTAGCATTATGGTCATTTCAAAAAAGTGTGCTCATTTCTGCATCAAGATGTTTATTCTTCCCAAGTGAGCTCATCCAACAAACACATCACGTAAAGTAGGGTATCAATAATGAATTGTGCACAGAAGGTATAGAGAAACACCTTTGTACATAGAACTTCACATGCTGCCATGTCACGTCTCACCATGACTACTCTGTAATGGTCTTGTACTGGCATGCTCCTGCACTGTCACTTTTCTAACCAGCCTTCCCAATACAGTCCATGGCTGCGCTGGTGGAGATGCTGCACTAAATTCACAGGGTCACTTAGTTCATTGTGTAAGAGTCAAATTAGCCAATCTGTTATTACCAGAGCTAAGTGGTTACCCGGTTTTGAGTAGATTATTACCGGACCCTAATTCTATATCCTTTCCTGATCTATCTACATATTTCTTGTTGACCTCAAAACGGTTTGGCTTCTCACTTGACTGTCCTTCCAGGACCGGTACGGCCGGTGGAAATTCAACATATAATTACAGAATCTGTGACTTCTCCACATCTAGTGCTCACTACTCACCTGGGCAGTCATATGTAGGAATCTCCTCTTTACACCGCTCATCACCCCTCACATAGGTCTCTGTAGTATTAATATGGGTCAGATCTTCACCCTGAAACAAATATTGTAAAACTCACAGACAGCTGGAGAAGTCACATCTATGATCAGCTCTAATCCTGCCATCTCCACCGCTCTCATTACACAAGTATAAAACATATAACACTGGTGGATAAAACAAGACTGAGCACAAGACCTTCACAGCCGTCTACACATCATAGGGGAGATCTCATGACACCTTCTCTCCATCTACCTGATGATCCTGAGGAACATTGGGATCTTCTTGGTTACAGTCCTGTGGAAGAAGAGGACGGGGACATCTCTCTGGTGTTGTCTTCTTACTGGATAGATCTGGAGGAAACATATACAGGGACTGAATTCATTCTTTACATACAGATAATAGGCCGTGTGTATTTAGCCCTATTACCTGGTGATGTGAGGGGCTGGGGAACCTCCATCATGACGTCCTTATACACATCTTTGTGTCCTTCTAAATACTCCCACTCCTCCATGGAGAAATAGACGGAGACATCCTGACACCTTATAGGAACCTGACATACAATAATACCGTCATCCCCCCGATCCCTTCATAGTGTTATTGTATAACGTCCCAGCATTCCCAGCAGTGTCACCTCTCCAGTCAGCAGCTCAATCATCTTGTAGGTGAGTTCTAGGATCTTCTGGTGATTGATGTCCTCATACATCAGGGGGTGAGGTGGAGGCCCCGTGATTGGGCTCAGGGGTCTTCCCCATCCCTCAGACACAGGGTCCTGACAGCGTTCACTAAAGGTCTTCACTACTGTGTAATCCTGGTTATGGAGAGACACATTAATAAATCTCACTACAGACATTTCCAGAGTCCTCACCTCTCCAGTTCTGTCCATCTGTTATTCCCATAGATAAGAATGATGTAATGTGACGTCATCAGAATCTCACCTCTCCAGTAAGCCGGAAGAGGATCTCTAGGGTGAGGTGTAATATCCTCTCTGACGTCTTGTCCGAAGCCATTTGTTAATGTTTAAAGTAAATCTTCTAGAAGATAATTATACCGATTGTATCTGCCAGGATCCTAAATGGAAGGAAGATCAGCTGATGAAGAATCATACAAAATACCATGGGAAAACAAGATACAGGAGCAGTGATGCTGGTATAGTGTAAGGACATGTGCACACCGTGTCTTGTCAGGTGGACACGTCCTGTAACCAATCCGAAAAAGTGCAAAAGTTGGAACATAATGCACAAAAATGAAAAACAACTCACTGTTCATAGTTTCAGTTTTTCAACGTCTATTAACCCCGTCAGGATTCTAAAGCTGCAAAACAGTTACAAGAAGTGACCTGAAAGCTGAAGATAACACGCCAAAAAATGGCATCTCAGGACCCCGTCCGTTCTGAGGACCAGAGACTGTGCCTATAGTGAGGCCACAGGGCTCATTCTGTTATGAGTCCATGATAAAAAAAGAAAAAGGATTGTCCAGGAAGGCATCAATGTGCAGTGTACGATACTGGGAGTAGAGATGTGCAAAATCGTGGGAAAATATTCGCCAATCTCAAATTCGGCACGAACGTAGCACATTTGGATTAGTGTTCCAGAGCAAAGTTCGAGCACATTTCGGTAAATGATCGCGTCTCCAATAATGGTTTTGATAGGTGTCACGGGGTTACCGCAGAGAGTAGCCAGAAAACCGCAGCGTCTGATTGCTCCTACTCCTGCGCTGAAAAGCAGTTCTTTTTAATGGTGCTCATTTCTTTTGGCAGAACAGGGGTTAATTGACCATATTTGAAACTCTGAGCTCCCAGCTGTGCTCGGTTAGCCATTCCCATCCCCTATATAATATGGGCCCTGATTCAAATGCATGTCAGAGCTAGCATTTGTTTCATAGATTAGGAGGAGAGGTGTTCACACGAGAAGGAGTTTTGGAGGAGTTATCTGTGACTGTTGCGTGGTTTGTAAGTGTGGTAATTCCTTTCCCTCCTCTACTTTGTTTTTTCCCCATCCTCCACTCCCCGATGCATTCCTCTGTTACATGTGAGTGAATATTTGTATGCATGGTGTTTTCAGTTTACCCTTGTTTGTGTAGCCTAGTTTGTCGGGTTGGTGTACTGCGGTGCATAGTGCCCCTCTTCCCTTGGTGGGGGAAGAGAACAGACGGAGGGCTAACTCAGGAGATAAGGCAAGGGTGACCGCCCCGGCATCTTCACCTTATGAAGTATCCCAGGGAATAGGGCGAGCTAGGGCACCCCCTAGTGTTAGGGACAGGGTAGGAGATCCTTGTCCCGGGTCACCTGACAGCTGAGTTGTGACATTAGGACTGTGGCTAAGTTATGGGGGAAGTTTGTGTTTGATGAGGGGAAGGGGTGATGAATGGGGAGAGGTCAGAGTAGCGGTGCTGTTTTTTTAATGATGTTAATGTGTGTATTCCAGCAGCCAATCAAGGCGCAGAAACCATCAACAACGTCATGACACAAGGGCTTCTGTCATTGGTAAAGTCACATGTCCCTCTCCATATAAAAAGCAGACATGCTTTGCTGCCGCTATTTTCTCAGTTTAACAGCACAGAGAGGCCGCTCCTACAAGTTAACGTGTCATATAGTTAGATACGATCCTGTCCAGTGTGAAATCAACCTTTCAGCATCAAACTAGTTTCTGCTAATAGTGTTGTGCATGCAGTAGTCCACATTTCCTACTCAAAATTGTTTGGGTTAAAACTATTGCAGTCAGGACTCAGGAGGCCCCATTTGCTAATCAAAATTGTTAGGGCCAATATTGGGGTGACGGCACTAAGCCCCATATGCTAATCAAAATTATTTGGGCTAATACTGTGTTGCAGTCAGGACTCCAGAGGTCACATTTACTAATCAAAATCGTTTGGGATAATACTCTGATGCAGGCACCAGTCCACATTTCAACATATTAATCTTTTGTGGTAATTCTGTGGTCTAGCCACACTATATCAGCCAATAAATACTGATTATTAAATTAGTGACAGGTGACTTATAGGTCTGGGCCCAGGGTTGTGAAACAGCTAGTTAAAAGAGGGGAAGGGTCCAGCCATCATAAAAGGGAAAGAGTAAGGTTGGGATGGAAAGGGGAACAGGCTTGGTGTTCGAGGTTTACGTGGGGTAGGTGGTAATGTTCCTGAAAGCTCTACTGAACAAACATCGTCCTATCCATAGACAACTGACAACTTGTGTTACTGGACAGGATACTCAACTCTCTTTCTTTTGCAGCCACACAGTGGTACGTCTTGTAGATGAGGGCCAGAAAGGGCATGTGCTCCAGTAGATGGCAAGCGCTGCATCAAATGGCCTCTCCTCCTCTTCCTCCACCTTAACATGACACAAAGCACAGCGCTCCGAGGTGGCACCAGAATTAGCCTGGTTTTTCACCGCATCAAAACTCTCCAACCGCCCAACTCACCCAGAGTACTAATCATATAATCGCAATGCATGAAGGCATGGGGCAGGGCCTGGGACAGGGCTTGGAGCAGCATTTCTAGCTTAAACATTGATCAGTAACAGGTGGATGAGTGAGAGGTGAAGGCCTGGTTGTCTGAGAGCCCTGACAAATTCAGGCAATAAACATCTGGGAGACGCAACTTGGAGCCTAAACATTTCCAAAAATTGGGGGCAGACACCACTTAGGCTGTGTGCACACGTTGCAGATTTAGATACGCATCTGCAGCGTTTTTGGCCGCACGGATACGCATCAAATCCGCAGTATAGTGCACAGCCAATGTAAATCTATGGGAAATGGAGATCTGTTGTGCACATGCAGTGGAAAAATCCGCGCAGATTTGCAGCATTTTTCTTTTCCACAGCAGGTCAATTCTTGGGGATCTGCAGCGTTTCTGCACCCATTGACTTCCATGGAGTCAGGCACATCCGCAGCAAACCGCATGTAAAAAAGATCTGTGGATTTGCTGCGGCTGTGAGAAACGCTGCAGAGTGGGAGGAGGGAAGTGTGTGGGCAGAGACTGTGTGCGTGTCTGTGTGTGGGGGTCTGCTTGTATGTGTGTGTGTTCCTGTGTGTGCACGGGTCTGTGTAAGCAGCCATTGTCTGATGTGACTATTGCTCCCATCCAGCTATGAATGCTTAAAGATAGCATTGCCAATGATGGGAAAGTAGTCCCATCAGACAATGCATGTGTTCAGTAGTAAAAAAAAAAAAAAAAATACAGTACATATACACATACATTACAGACTGTACATACAACATATAAAAGAGTACATACCATTTACCTAATACCCGAAGCCCTCGATCTCCTGTAATAAAAATAAACCACCTATACATACCTTTTCTGTCGTAGTCCAGTCAATAACAAGTGTCTCACGACGATCTCCCGTGTACGTGTAGAACACTGATAACGGGTGATGCCAGTGTTCTACAGGGGTTCCCACGATGAACTGACAGGCAGAGGTAATACTCCGTGATATATATCCCTCCGCCACCGGGAAAGAGGTCCCCTAATCCTAACTCTCACACAGCATTGCTGTAAAGTGAGAGCCTGAAATCAGGTAACCTCTTCAGTGATGCACTGCAGGAGCCATTGTCTCCTGTTGGTGCATCGTTGGAGGCCCTGTAGAGCAGTGATATCACCCAATGTCACTGTTCTACAAGGGAGATCATCGTGGGGAGGTTGTTATTAAATGGACTACGTCGGAACAGGGAGTATGTGTTTGTTTTTTTCCCTCAGGAGATCGAGGGCGTCGCATGGATTAGTCATATAATAAAGATGGCAAACCTGTGTTGTGTTTTATTTAAAAACTTTTTTCTGGCTGTGTGTGTGTGTGTCTTTTTTGACCCTTAAGAAATATAGGATTAGTAATAAATAGGTGTCTTATCGACGCCTCTCCATTACTAATCGGGCTTGTTGTCATCTTAAAATACAAAGGTGACATTAACACCTTATTACCCATATGCCACCGATACAGGGCAGTGGGAAGAAAGGCTGAGTGCCGGAACTGGCGCATCTTACAAATGCACCATTTCTGAGGCTGCTGGGTGCAGATGTTTGTAGCCGGGGGGGGGGGGGGCAATAACCATGGTCCCTTCCTAGGCTATGAATATCTGCCCCCAATCATCGGCTTTCCCTCTCTGGTGCAGAAAATTGAGCGGGAGCCCACGCCATTTTTTTCCCTTTTTTTTTTTTTTCAAAATTAAACATATTGATCATTATTAAATATTGGCATTGCTATTATATATCTATCTATAGATATATCTATCTGCATGTGTAATGGAGTATGCAAAATAAGGCTACTTTCAAACATCAGGTTTTCGGCGTCAGGCGCGATCCGGCGTCGTGCCGGATCCGGCAAATGTTTCGTAAAACCGGATGTGACGGATCCGGTTTTCTGCCGGATCCGTCTTTTTCTTGACAGACAAAACCGGATCCGTCTCATCTGGTTCATCCGTTTTTCTATCCGTTTTTCGACGGATTACGCCGGATCCGGTTTTTAAAATTGACCCTTGTGGCCTTCCGAACGGGATTGGCTACTGGAAAACTATATATAGCATGTTCCTACAGCCCTTCTTTGACAGGTTGTAGAGGAGAAAGTGCAGGTTGGAGAGAAGAGCAAGTTACTGGCGAAGATGGATGTTGTCATTGGAAATATTTTGAAGAATTTGGCGGATTTTATAGCGGAGGCGAATCGTTTGAGGGTGATTGTTCTGGAGAAGGAGAGAGCGAGACAGCAGCGCATCAGGCATCGTAGACGACATTTGTGGATCCACCCCATCACAGCCAAGAGAATGACGCGTGGGGTCTATTCTACACTTTGCATGGACCTTCGACGAAACCCGGATAAATTTTTTGGATATGTTAGGATGAAAATGGAGAATTTTGATTACTTGGTGGAGCGCATTGCACACCTCATAAGAAAAGCGGACACCTATTGCCGCTTCTCTGTTTCACCCGCAGAGCGTCTGATGGTGACTTTAAGGTAAGCCACATTTATTGGATATGCTCGCATCAGAGCACACTTTCACTGCAATCTTGTTGGTGGTAGTTTGTATCTCCAAGTGTTATAGGTCAGTTTTGGTATGTAATGCTGTGATTTAAAACTAATTTATTGTTTTTTAATTCCCCACAGATTTCTTGCAACTGGAGAATCCCTTTCGTCACTGCATTTCCAGTACAGACTCGGGATTTCCACCATATCTGGAATAGTGAAGTACACATGCCGTGCACTGTGGGACTCCTTAGCTGAAGAGTTTTTACCAGAGCCCACAACAGAGAGGTGGATTGAAATTGCTGACAAGTTTCAACAGATATGTCAGTTTCCAAACTGCTTGGGCGCTGTGGACGGGAAACATATCCGCATTGTAAAGCCAGCTGGATCGGGATCGGAATATTTCAATTACAAGAAATATTTTTCAATTGTCCTCATGGCCATCGCTGACGCGGAATACAAATTTATTGCGGTTGATATTGGGGCCTATGGCCGCTCCAATGACTCTCAAGTTTTCAAACTGTCTGCCATGGGGCGTAAACTGTATGGAAACACCTTCCAGTTCCCACCACCTAGACCGCTGCCGCAAACATCTGGTCCACCTATGCCATTTGTCTGTGTAGGGGATGAAGCCTTCCAGCTGTCAGAACACCTTTTGAAACCGTACTCTAGCAGAGGATTGACAAGACCAAAACGCATTTTTAATTACCGCCTCACAAGAGCAAGAAGAATGGTTGAATGTACCTTTGGTATTCTGACAGCCAAATGGCGGGTCCTATTGACTGCGATCAACCTCAAGACAGAAACTGTGGACGAGGTGATCAAAGCGTGCGTGGTACTCCACAATTTTGTTATCTGCAAGGAACCCATTTCCATTGAGGACACCTCTGAAGAAACCACCTTGCAAGATTACCATGACATTACCACTAGAAGTTCTGTGACGGTTTCAGTAATGAGGGACAATTTTGCACTATACTTTATGTCACCTCAAGGCAGAGTACACTGGCAGGATGACAGAGTGTGAAAGATTTGTGCCCTAACCAAACTTGTGTACCTTCTGGACCAACAGTATATACCTTTGCCAACCAAAGTTGGCTATCTTGTCATGGTCTTACTATTTTTAGCTTTAGGCCACAGGTGTGTACCTGGTTGTGTTTTATGCAAAGTATTTCACCTTTTAACAAAAGTTGTGTACATTGTTAGGAAATCACCAACAATAAACACAACTTTTTAGGTGAAATACTTTGCTTCAAACACAACCAGGAACACAACTGTGGCAAAAAGCTAAAATTTACCCACAGTTATATACCTAGTTTTGAATACCATTTCACCTTTTAAATACCCTGTATTTAACCTTTTTCGCCGCAGAAAGAAATGACAGACAACCAGTGTAAAATAATTTAACTTTTATTGAAAAATGTTTTTTTTAGTAAACTTTTTTAAAATTTTAATAAACTTGTTTAATAAAGCTTTGAAACCATAAAACTGGTCATTTTTATTTAAATACACACATTATAAATCTGTGTAGTGTGTGGTGGAAATACTGCTGGAGGGGCTGCGGGACACTTCGACACTGGGAGTGTGGAGAGAGGACTGGGATCGTGGTGGGGAAGGAACAGTTAGAGGTGAAGGTGTGGAAAAAACTACAGAATGGGTGGACATGTGGGAAGCAGAAGAGGTGGTGGGTGGTGGAGTGGAGGGTTGGGCAGGGACTGTAGGAGCAGATGATGTTGATGGCAAGTTGTATGGGGAAGGAGTTTGGTACGGGGCAGGTTGCTGGAAGTGGGGAGATGTCTGGTACGGGGCAGGTTGCTGGAAGTGGGGAGATGTCTGGTATGGGGCAGGTTGCTGGAAGTGGGGAGATGTCTGGTACTGGGGAGGTTGCTGGTACTGGGGAGATGTCTGGTACTGGGGAGGTTGCTGGTACTGGGGAGGTTGCTGGTACTGGGGAGTTTGCAGGTACTGGGGAGTTTGCAGGTACTGGGGAGTTTGCAGGTACTGGGGAGGTTGCTGGTACTGGGGAGGTTGCTGGTACTGGGGAGGTTGCTGGTACTGGGGAGGTTGCTGGTACTGGGGAGGTTGCTGGTACTGGGGAGGTGGATGGTGCTGGGGAGGTGGATGGTGCTGGGGAGGTGGATGGTGCTGGGGAGGTGGATGGTGCTGGGGAGGTGGATGGTGCTGGGGAGGTGGATGGTGCTGGGGAGGTGGATGGTATGTAATAGGAGGGGGAGGATGGAAAGTGGCTGGAGGGGGTGTAGATGTAATAGGAGGGGGAGGATGGAAAGTGGCTGGAGGGGGTGCAGGTGGAGGAACTACTGTGGTGGGAGGAGGAGGTTGGGAGGTAACTTGCTGGAGAGCAGCGTGGCATGAATGCATTACATGCATCTGCTGGGCAGGAGAGAGCGTTTCCATGCGCTCCACAACAGACCTGAAAAAGGTGTGGTTTGGCGAAGATCTTGCTTCTGAATGCATGGTTTGCAGAAGTGTCTTCACCTCCAGAATGCTGGAGTTGATCTGCTGATAGCCTGCGGAGATTTGCTCTGACAAGACTTTTAGACAGTTCTGGAAAGATGCATTCAGATGCAAGAACTCTGGCGCATAAGTCTTTTCCTGACCCCGCTGCCGCCCAGTACCCGCAGGTGTACTAGAGGTGGCAGGGGCAGAAGGGTGGGGTAAAGGGAAAGCGATCTCCTCACCAGCAGCTTCATGTAATGTAGGCAGCCACGATGCTCCTGTGCTGGTGGATGGGACAGATGGGTCAAATGTGTGGGAAGGCTGGGAAGGTGCAGATGTACCGGGGCGGTCGAAGTGTCCCTCGGTGCCGGTCTCCTCAGGGATCGCCTCAGAAGGGTCCAATCGTGCAGGCTCCCGAGTGCTGCTCACCGTGCTGTGGAATAAAGAGAAAAAAAAACAATTAAAATACTGACATGGTATGGCCCTGGCTGAAAAAAAAAAATTTACATCTAACATTTTTTTTCACATGTGGTGTGTAATATTTACCTTCTAGTGACCATTGTTTCCCGGAGGAACGACAGGGCTTCTGCGTACTTGTACTTGCTCCTGCGTCCTCCAGATCCACTCGGGGCCCGCATCTCTTTATTGAACTCCTTCTTGAAACGATCCCTTACAGACCGCCACTGATTCACAATTCTGTTCCCTGAAACGAGAAAGGACAAAGTGGTTAGTATACAACATCAGTGTTTCCCAAACTCCAGTCCTCATGGTCCCCAGGGGTCATGTTTTCAGGATTTCCATAGTAAATAGAAATCCTGAACACATGATCCGTGGGGACCACGAGGACTGGAGTTCGGGAAACACTGGTTTACATCAAGCAACCGGTACTGTATATACTTACGCTCTTTAATCTGGGCCCGAACATCGAGGTCCTCCCAGCGGCCCACAAGGAGCGAACAGATTTCCTCCCAGAGTCGTCGGGTAACAATAAGGTCAGCGTGGCTGCGGTCAGCCATATTCCAGAGCGGCTCCCTTTCTCTGACGAGATCGATGAGGTGGTCCACATCGAGTCCTCCATCCTCACCGTCAGAGTCGGGAGCACGCTGTGAAGGCTGTTAAAGAAAAAGACAAAAATAACATAATTAGCCTCCACAAAAGAAATGAAATAAAAAGTGCAAAAAAACAAAGCAAAAATATTTATACTTACACGCTGGTGACCGCCGCGTTGCTGTCGCCGACGACCCTGGGAGGCACTGCGAGGACCTCTTGGCCGAGCACCAGATTGGGAAGACTAGAGAAGAAAACAAAAAATGTTATGTCTTTGGATGTAGGCATTTGTTTGCTGTGTGTGGTCTGCAGAACATTGTTTTCTATGTGTTGTGTGTAGTGTGATGTTGTGTTTCTGCGTTTGATGCAAAAAACTTACCAATTGTGAGCCCACTCCAAGCGTCTGTCCACCCCTTCCTTCTTCTTCTGGGAGCTCCTCTTCATCTTGTGATTCCTGTTTTGAAATAAAAGGCAATGAATAGACATATATTACAGAGATGATGGATTTTGGAAATAAAAACTTACCGTCAAACGCTGACGATGCGAGGGAGGGCTCCCAGAAGATGATGTGCTGTCTTCCTGGTGGCCACACTCCATGCCTGTGGGTGGTGTTCCACCTGCTGCCATTGCTGCTGCTGCATCTATTGGGCGGCTGTTGAATAAAGAGAAACAAAGGGCCAATGAATATCTTGATATTCAATAGCCCTAGTTTGGAGGAATGGGGGATTTGATAATTACCGTCTCTCATCTGCTGCTGGCCTCCCCTCCTCAGCATGTTCCATTTGCTGCTCCATTTGGGGTGGTGGTGGTGCTGATGGTGCTGCAGTGGTCTCCTGCCTTCTCCTGCTGCGCTTGGTTGCTTTCTTGGGTGGCATGTTGGGTGTGGCTGTGGGTCCCACTGTCTTGCTTTTATATATGTCTTGTGGGCAGAGCTACTGAGCATGCTCAGACCAAAAAAACCGGATCCGGCGCATTGCGGAGCTCATAGGCTTTCATTGTGTGAAAAAGCCGGACGCGCCGGATCCGGCGTGTCCGGCTTTTACGCCGGAGACAAAAAACGTTACAGTAGCCGTTTTTTCCAGACGCCGGATCGCGACACATTGCCGGATCCGGCGAAAACCGGATGAAACGCATGGCCATCCGGCGCGATCCGGCGCAAATGCAAGTCAATGGGGGGGGAAACCGGATCCGGCATTGCATTTCGCCGGATCCGGTTTCTGTCAAAAGCGCCGGATCGCGCCTGACGGTGAAAACCTGATGTGTGAAAGAGGCCTAAGTGGTTGGACAAAGAAATTACATCACAACTCTTTTTTTTTTAATAATAGATCTTAATTTCGCTTACAAAAACGCATCAAATCCATGCAGATTTTTAGCTGTATTTTCTGCCAAGAGATGCATAGTCTGTGCAATCAATTCTGCAGGCAAATCTGCAACGTGTGTACATACCCTAAAGTGTCGTCAGTTTCCTCAAAGGAGGAATAGTATAATGAGGCTCTGACACTCCTTCCACTACAGGCAAGCCACCAGATGAAGGCACAACTTAAGAATCATCACATTTCCAAAAATTGTTAGCAACAGCATGCACAGGATCCACGACAAAGGTGTTACATACTACCATAACGCAAGATCAATGCAGCCCACTGAAAACTACACCATCGCCCAGTCTACAATTGGGGTGCAAAAGTCATTGGAGATCCATGACTTGTTCAGCTTGATGAAAGGTAGGCCACTCAGCCATTTTTGAAGAACTGCAAAAATTCCCAGATGGTATTGATATTGAGCTGAACATACTCCTGCACCATCCTCTCTAGTCGTTCAAGTGTCAGACTTACACTCTCTTCTGCTGGTGCAGGTGCTGGTCTCAAAAATGTGTGAAATGACACACAGAAATTGCTTGCGCCACTTCCACTGCTAATGTTTTTGAACGTTCCCAGTGTTGGAATTCTAACTTTGATGCTCTAATTGTGCGTGACTGCTGTCTTGGGGAAAACCACTCTTAATTTTGTGTACAAGCGTGTTTCGATACTCCAGCAGCATATGTGCATCCCATTACAGGGTGAAAGCATCTGGCAAAATTTACTCTTGTCCCATGGATCTGAGTGGCAACCCAGTAGCCAGCACAATTTCTAATCCTAAAAATATGGGCATCATGTTGTAGATAGTGCAGCAAGAAGGCGCTCATATGTGGGGCGCTTCCATGAGGTCTGAGTCTATGGTGTCTTGGTGGCAGGGTAATACTCAAGCTTGCTTCCTAACATCCTCTCCTGCCAACCACGGACAGCAGAGAGGGAATCATTATTCTCTTCATCTCCTGACTGCTGCATGCCCATCACCTGACTGCTGCATGCCCATCACCTCTTCCTCCTTGTCCTCAGCTCCTGCACCTTTGTCTTGTACCATGACCTCCTCCCCTCGATCACTGTAATCCACCCTCCCATGGCACCCACTTGTGCGACAACAATCCGGAACGTTAAGATATTGATATCACTTCTGCATCTTCCTCCTCTTCCTTTGGGACCACCACAACTTCCCGCAGACTGAAAGTGTGCTCCAGCATGTAGATGACCGGAATAGTGACGCTGATGATGGCATCGTCAGCGAATAGCATCTTAATAGCTATTTCGAAACTGTGCAAAAGGGTGCAAAGGCCCTTCATCTGTGCTCACAAAGTAAGCGTAATTTTCACATCTGTACTATGTTGAACCAGGCTATGCAAAAGGACATATTACACCAGGGCTTGCCACTGCTGCCACAGTCGCTGCAACATGTGGAGAGTGAAATTCCACCGTGTCGGTAGATCGCATATAAAACCGCTAACCGGTAGGCTGAAAGACCTCTGTAGTGATGCAAGTCGTTGACCTGGTAGCGATATTTCTGTACCACCAGGTAGAGGACGTGAGCCATGCAAGGCATGTGTGCAAGGTTGACCCCCACAGTGGGGAAGGCAACATGTTCGCACAGTTATCGCATACCCCATTCCCTGCATCCAGTTTGTGTGGAAACTGCCATTGTTCAAACTAGGCCTGGATAGCTGTCCACAACTCTTAAGCTGTGTGACTGCGATTTCCATGGCATATTAATTTAAACCCTGCCTGATTGTGGCGAGACCTGACTGCACAGTATGGAGGAAAGGGGGATATTCTCTCTGCAATGTTGGAATGAATGTCTCATTAAGAGAGAGAAAGCCTAAGATAACTTGTTAACTCAATAAAAGGACTCCATAAAGTTCATAAATAGAATATGCAAGAAGATGTTGGGAGCTTGCAGAGTAAAAAGATTTCTTTGCACATCATAGCCAAAAAACCCAAAAAGCATAATAGAAAATGCATGATAGTGGGGAAAAGGGCAGAATATACATAGATCATAACTTGTACATAATTATCCAGAGTCCACACTGTTGCAATGTACTCCCAGACGCGCGTTTCGAGATCTCTTCCTCAGAAGGGGTGCACCCCTTTTTATGATCTATGTATATTCTGCAAGTCTTTCCCCACTATCATCTTCTTGTATATTCTATTTATGAACTTTATGGAGTCCTTTTATTGAGTTACCATTAACCCAGTTTAGTCCTGTAGGATACGTTTAGTCCTGGTCTATTCACACTGCTCTGTGATCCACTTTAAAGCATCTTTGCTTCCATTTATTTTGGGATCTTACTTGCAGACATTTATTTTTGATTGTTATTTATCTGTGATGGACTGAGTTTATCCCTCTGCTCAATGTTTGCTGTTTTGTCACTTTTTTTGTGTATTGTCTTCCCTTTAAGATTTTTAGACATGGTTCAATAAAATTTCTATTTTATAATAATTTATTGGAGCATTTTTTGTCTTAGGCTTTCTCTGTTCTCACGGTCCACAGTGTTTAATTTTGGGGCAGTTTTTGTGCTTTTCATTAAGAGACGGGTTGAAGGCCCTACAAGAGGTGAAGACAAGAGAAGTGGAGGAAGTGTTAGATACAGAGGTTTGTCCCACAAGCCTTGTGTGAGGCAGTGACCCCTGTTACAGCTAGGGGGCACTGTGTATTCTCCCCAGGATATGCACGGAGGCATATGGAGGCTAGGAGGACGCATTGCGGGCACATGCGTAGAGTAGCTGGGATAGCAATGAGGAAGCAGTGACCGATGTCACAGGTAGGGGTCGCTGTGTAGTCCCCCCAGGATATGCACGAAGGTGTATGAAGGTCATAGGTGTGCATGGCTGTCATGGACGTAGCTGTGACTGCAATGCAAACTGATAATAAAAGTAAGTGTTAGTCTTGGACATGTTAGTGTCCAAGACAGATGTAGGGAAAACCCGCTCTGGATGTTGTGTTTAAAACAGATTGCAGTATGATAGTGTTGCAGTCTGTTCCATTCTGGATCCAGGTTTTCCCATGTGGCAGGTTTCTGTGACAAAAGCCCTGCAGGAAAGGGTTAGTGAAGTCTGAGTAAGGCTATGTGCACACGTTTCGGAATTGCTGCGGAATTTCTGAAATTCCATTCTGCGGGAAATATGCGAGAAAACCACATTTTAAATTCCCGCGGAAAAACTAGCGATTTGCAAGCGAAAAACTTGGAAAACTGATTGACAGGTTGGTCACACTAGTCAAACATAATTTGACGAGTGTGACCAACTTTTTACTATTGTGGCTGCCTATGTGGCATCAGCAGTAAAAAGATCTAATGTTAAAAATAATAAAAAAATAAAAAATAAAAAATGGTGTTTTTCTTACCTTCCGGCATCCCGTGCAGAGTACCCGATCCTCGCGATGCTGCCGGCAAGTCCCATTCCCAGCAGTGCCTTGCGACAAAGACCTTTGATGACGTCGCGGTTTCGCGAGACCGCTATGTCATCAAAGGTCATTGTCGCAAGGCATCACTGGGAACGGGACTTGCTGGGAGCATCGCTGAGGCCTGCTGACGCTGCGAGGGACATCGGAAGGTGAAAATATGACGATTTTTTTATTTTAATTCTATTTTTTACAGGGATATGGTACCCAGAGGAGAATCTCCTCTCCTCCAGACCGTGGGTACCATCCGCAAATGTTCTGCTTACTATTCCCATGGTGGGCACAGCCACATGCAGAATGTATACAGAACAATGCATTCCTATGTGTGCGGATTTTCCAGCGATTCCGCACAAAGAATGAGCATGCTGCGTATTTTTTCGCAATGCAATTCCGCCGCAGAAAAATCCGCAGCATTAGCACCGCATATGCGGAATGCCATAGGATTCCATGGGATGCTTTTTTTGCGTTTTCGCGGCAGAATCGTGCGTTTAAAATCGCAGCAAAAAAACCCGCTATGTGTGAACACAGCCTAAGACTGAGTGCTTAGTGAGTCTCAGGGCCAGAGTGAGGCCTGGCAATCCGCGGTGTCCACAGAGATGCAAGTCGTCCATGGTGACTGGTCTCGGATGTGGACAGTCCTGTGCCCGGAGGTGAACCGGAGGTGGATGTCCTGTTCCCGAAAGAAGACTGACATGTGTAACGATTGCAAAACAGGTGGACATGGCGCCCGGCTGCGATCCGGAAGATATCCTGGACGGGGTACGGCTGTGTGAGTAAAGAAACTGTGATGCAGCAATGCAAGACACCCAGAGGAAATAGTCAGAGGAGGACTAGTGTGTGTAGTGCCTGCAACATGTAATGCTGTGTGAATAGAGTCTTGGCTACGGCACATATACACCCACGGGAACGAGTCAGAGGAAGAGTGGCATGTTTAGTGTCTGTAAAATGAAGGATGCCGTGTAATATATATTCTGCAAATGGTGAAATGGATACTAATTATACGCAGACGTTATATGCACTTGTGTGGATTGGACAATTATGTGTGAAGATAACACATTAAATAGACTTTTGTGTTTGGATTTCGTGGGTCACTGCCTCTTCACTGCGTACGGTGCTACCGCTGCCTTACACTTGGTTATTCCAAGACTTGGTGTTTATTGGCATCTAGTTGTTTAGTTGACAATCTCTTAGGCAAATGCACACGTACCGGAACTCTCGCGGAAATTACCGCGAGAATTCCGGAATTCCATTCCGCGGGAAAATCGCATTTTAAATTCCCACGATTTTCCCACGGAAAAACTAGCATTTTGCAAGCGTAATTAGCTTGCAGAATGCTAGAATTTTCCAAGCGATCTGTAGCATCGCTTGGAGAACTGATTGACAGGTTGTCACACTCATCAAACACAGTGTTTGACGAGTGTGACCAACTTTTTACTACTGAGGCCGCCTATGCAGCATCAGTAGTAAAAGATAGAATGTAAAAAAAAATAAAAAATGGTGTTATTCTTACCTTCCGACGTCCCGCGCATCCGTTCCCAGTAATCCTTTGCGAAAATGCCCGCGATGACGTCCGTTCTCGCGGGATCGCGATGTCTCGCGGTAATTTGCGATGACGTCGCGCGAATGACCGCGAGACTTCGCGATCCCGCGAGAACGGACGCCATCGCTGGCATTTTCACAAAGGATTACTGGGAACGGAAGCGTGGAGAGAGGCGGGAATGCTGCGCGGGACGCCGGAAGGTAAGAATAACAATATTTTTTATTTTAAATTCTATTTTTTACAGGGATATGGTACCCAAAGCCCGGAGGACAGTCTCCTCTCCTCCGGACTGTGGGTACCATCCGCAATTGTTCTGCTTACTTTCCGCATGGTGTGCACAGCCACATGCGGTAAGTAAGCGGAACAATGCATTCCTATGGGTGCGGGATCGCTGCGATTCCGCAAATTAATGAGCATGCTGCGTTTTTTACCGCGAAGCGATTCCACCGCGGTAAAAACCGCAGCATTAGCACAGCATTGCGGAATCCCATAGGAATGCTTATTTTTCGCGTTTTCGCGGTTAAAACCGCTGCGGAAACGCGAAAAAAATGCCATGTGTGAACTCAGCCTTATTGTGTAGTGGATTATTTATAGCTGTGTGACTGTGATGTCCAAGGCATATTATTACAAACACTGCCTGACTGGTTTATTTCTCCATCCCCTGTTGTCTAGTAGTTTAGTTCTCCATCCTCTGCTGTGTAGTGGTTTACTTCTCCATCCCAAAGCACCCTGCAAGCCTTGGGGATTCCAAGACTTACAGAGCAGCCCCTTCCCCACAGTTACCCAGTGCCTAATCACCAAGATGTAACGACCCCTGGCCATGTTTGCTCGTCCAGGTGTCAGTAGTGAAATGCAGCCTGGAAGACATTGATTTTTTTCAAGGAATGGCTGATGTTGTCTGTGACATGCTGGTGTAGCACAGGCAAAGCTGTTTTACATAAGTAATGCTGACAGGGCAACTGGAACTGTGTGACTGCGATGGCCATCAGCTTTCGGAAAGTGACTGCATACACCAGGCGGAAAAGCAGCATTTCCATGGCAAACGGATTGGAGATGGTGAAGTTCATGCTGTTAGCTATGCCATGTGTAGGAGGAAACAATCTTTTACGTGACCACAACTGCGGGACCAAGGGCTTCCTCGAGGCAGTGCGGAAAGAGGGTGGAGTATGGAGAACACGACAAACTGCTGGACTGTGAATGAGGTGCAGACGGAGATGTTATGGTGGATTGAGAAAGATGTGAGGTGTTTGGTCACTGAGATCTGTCAAGAACAGCAGGCATGTCCACTTCCGTAACAGCTGATGGGCTGTCACTCACCGCAACTGTAGTGTGTAAACAAGTGGAGGTTCTGAGGCCAAGGACTGGTGTGAGAACATTTACCACAGTGAAGGAGGTGGAAGAAGCAGCAGATGTGGTTGCGGTTGATGGGGGCGGACGGGTGGGTGGTGAGGCACACTAGGCCACATTTTAGCGCAGTGAGTTTACCAGACTAATGCATGTTGATCGATAATGTACTGGTTCATGCATGCACATGAGTAAGGACCCTTTAGTCCGAAACGCGTATTGTCTGTGACATTGGTGAACCATATGTTTTTTATGCATCTATTCTGCTTTTAATCAATTTTTTTGGAATAAAGTCTTTTGATTTTAACCATCCTTTGGTCGAAGTTGCTGGAACATCTCCCAAGTATTGTGCCTACAAGATTTTACGGAATCCAAGTTCCCTGCACCGCCCAGGATTGATTGCATTCCTCCAGACTTCGCATTTGCTACGGTTTGGTGAGCTGACAAAAAATTTTTTTTCCTTTGTGTTCATGCATGCAGTAGTCAAAATATTGCAATTTTTGCCTCTACTATTTTTTTTTTTTTTTTTTTACAAAGTTGGCAGATTACCAGAGTTAGGTTTCAAAAAAGGCCCAGGCAAGGCAACCATTTCCACTCATGCGAATTGCACACCTGCCACCATTGTGGTTGAGGATGCAGGGCTTCTCATGTTTGCATCACTCGCACATCTGTGGTTCCCACAGTCAGTTGGGAGGTTGGAAAGTTGTGAGACGGTGGAAAACCAGGGTGAATGCGGTGCCAACTCTGAGGACTGTACTGTGTGTGATGTCAAGGATGAGGAAAAGGAGGAGAGATCACTTGATGCAGCACTTGCTGTCCACTGGAGCACATGCTCGTTTTGGCCCTGATCTAAAAGGTGTAGATGAGTGCATCCTACAACCTCTCTGTGCCTCGAGGTAACCCTGGACTCTGCGCTCTCCTTCAAAATACATATCCATGCCATTTCCACTTCCTGCAGGCTACAACTCAAAAATATTTCCCAGATCTGTACATTCCTAAATCAAGAATCTGCAAAAAACCCCTAGTCCATGCATTCATCTCCTGTCTCCACTACTGCAGGCTCCTGCTTTATGCCCTCCCTTCTAACAGTCTTGTACCCCTCCAATCCATCAGAAACTCTGCTGCCTGACTAATCCACCTATCCCCCCCCCACTATTCCCCGGCCTCTCCACTCTGTCAATCCCTACAATGGCTCACCATTACTCAGAGACTACAGTTCAAAACCCTAACCATGGCATACAAAGCCATTCAAAACCTGTGTCCTCATCTCCCAGTACTTACCTGCAGGGAACCTCCGATCCTCATAAGATCGCCACCTCTACTCCCCTCATTTCCTCCTCCCACAATCGCATACAAGATTTCTCCTGCTCATCCCCCCTACTCTGAAATTTGAACTCTCTACCCAAACATACCATGCTCTCGACTACTGTAGAAACCTTCACAAGGAACCTGAAGATCCACCTCTTCCGACAAGCCTACAACCCGCAGTAACCATCTCTCCACCATACCGCTGCACAAGCAGCTCTACCCTCACCTATTGTATCCTCACTCAGGCCTTGTAGACTGTGATCCCTCACGGGGAAGGTCCTCTCTCCTTCTGTATCAGTGACTTGTATTGTTTAAGATAATTGTATTTGGTTTTATTATGTACACCCCTGTACACATAAATGGTGCTATAACAAATAATACTGCTGAGCAGCTGCCAAAGAAAGGGAGTGGAGTAGCCCATCCAGTAACAGAAGTTGTCAAAATGCTGCACAATTATACTATTCCTACTGTGGGGAAATTGATGCCACTTTGGGCATGTGTGACAATAATTTTCTGAAATGTGGAGACTCCAAGTTGGGTCTCCTTCATGTGTGTTGCCTGAATTTGGCAGAGCTCTCAAAGCACCAGGCCTTCACCTGTCACTCATCCACCTGATCCTGATCAATGTTTCAGATAGAAATGCTGCTCCAAGCTCTGCTCCAGGCATCCATGCTGCACAATTATACTATCTGTACTTTGGGTCATTGGTGACATTTTTCCTGGTGACTGCCCCTAATTTGTGCTGTGTGGGAAGCTTTTTGGCCCCTGAAGGTGTTGTCTATGCGTTTGGTTTTGCCTCTCACTGAGCCTCCAGCACCGACCTCCACCCGCAGAGCCTCACTCCACATAGAGAATAATGGAGCCTCCAGCACTGACCTCCACCCGCAGAGCCACACTCCACATAGAGAATAATGGAGCCTCCGGCACCGACCTCCACCCGCAGAGCCTCACTCCACATAGAGAATAATGGAGCCTCCGGCACCGACCTCCACCCGCAGAGCCGCACTCCACATAGAGAATAATGGAGCCTCCAGCACCGACCTCCACCCGCAGAGCCACACTCCACATAGAGAATAATGGAGCCTCCAGCACCGACCTCCACCCGCAGAGCCGCACTCCACATAGAGAATAATGGAGCCTCCGGCACCTACCTCCACCCGCAGAGCCGCACTCCACATAGAGAATAATGGAGCCTCCGGCACCTACCTCCACCCGCAGAGCCGCACTCCACATAGAGAATAATGGAGCCTCCAGCACCGACCTCCACCCGCAGAGCCGCACTCCACATAGAGAATAATGGAGCCTCCGGCACCGACCTCCACCCGCAGAGCCGCACTCCACATAGAGAATAATGGAGCCTCCGGCACCGACCTCCACCCGCAGAGCCGCACTCCACATAGAGAATAATGGAGCCTCCAGCACCGACCTCCACCCGCAGAGCCACACGCCACATAGAGAATAATGGAGCCTCCAGCACCGACCTCCACCCACAGAGCCACACTCCACATAGAGAATAATGGAGCCTCCAGCACAGACCTCCACCCGCAGAGCCACACGCCACATAGAGAATAATGGAGCCTCCAGCACAGACCTCCACCCGCAGAGCCACACTCCACATAGAGAATAATGGAGCCTCCAGCACCGACCTCCACCCGCAGAGCCGCACTCCACATAGAGAATAATGGAGCCTCCAGCACCGACCTCCACCCGCAGAGCCGCACTCCACATAGAGAATAATGGAGCCTCCAGCACCGACCTCCACCCGCAGAGCCGCACTCCACATAGAGAATAATGGAGCCTCCAGCACCGACCTCCACCCGCAGAGCCACACGCCACATAGAGAATAATGGAGCCTCCAGCACCGACCTCCACCCGCAGAGCCGCACTCCACATAGAGAATAATGGAGCCTCCAGCACCGACCTCCACCCGCAGAGCCGCACTCCACATAGAGAATAATGGAGCCTCCAGCACCGACCTCCACCCGCAGAGCCGCACTCCACATAGAGAATAATGGAGCCTCTGGCACCGACCTCCACCCGCAGAGCCACACTCCACATAGAGAATAATGGAGCCTCCTGCACCGACCTCCACCCGCAGAGCCGCACTCCACATAGAGAATAATGGAGCCTCCAGCACCGACCTCCACCCGCAGAGCCGCACTCCACATAGAGAATAATGGAGCCTCTGGCACCGACCTCCACCCGCAGAGCCACACTCCACATAGAGAATAATGGAGCCTCCGGCACCGACCTCCACCCGCAGAGCCACACTCCACATAGAGAATAATGGAGCCTCCAGCACCGACCTCCACCCGCAGAGCCACACTCCACATAGAGAATAATGGAGCCTCCAGCACCGACCTCCACCCGCAGAGCCGCACTCCACATAGAGAATAATGGAGCCTCCAGCACCGACCTCCACCCGCCGAGCCGCACTCCACATAGAGAATAATGGAGCCTCCAGCACCGACCTCCACCCGCAGAGCCGCACTCCACATAGAGAATAATGGAGCCTCCAGCACCGACCTCCACCCGCAGAGCCACACGCCACATAGAGAATAATGGAGCCTCCAGCACCGACCTCCACCCGCAGAGCCGCACTCCACATAGAGAATAATGGAGCCTCCAGCACCGACCTCCACCCGCAGAGCCGCACTCCACATAGAGAATAATGGAGCCTCCAGCACCGACCTCCACCCGCAGAGCCGCACTCCACATAGAGAATAATGGAGCCTCTGGCACCGACCTCCACCCGCAGAGCCACACTCCACATAGAGAATAATGGAGCCTCCTGCACCGACCTCCACCCGCAGAGCCGCACTCCACATAGAGAATAATGGAGCCTCCAGCACCGACCTCCACCCGCAGAGCCGCACTCCACATAGAGAATAATGGAGCCTCTGGCACCGACCTCCACCCGCAGAGCCGCACTCCACATAGAGAATAATGGAGCCTCCGGCACCGACCTCCACCCGCAGAGCCACACTCCACATAGAGAATAATGGAGCCTCCAGCACCGACCTCCACCCGCAGAGCCACACTCCACATAGAGAATAATGGAGCCTCCAGCACCGACCTCCACCCGCAGAGCCACACTCCACATAGAGAATAATGGAGCCTCCAGCACCGACCTCCACCCGCAGAGCCACACTCCACATAGAGAATAATGGAGCCTCCAGCACCGACCTCCACCCGCAGAGCCACACTCCACATAGAGAATAATGGAGCCTCCAGCACCGACCTCCACCCGCAGAGCCGCACTCCACATAGAGAATAATGGAGCCTCCAGCACCGACCTCCACCCGCAGAGCCGCACTCCACATATATGGCTGCTCTGTGCGCACAGGACCTGTGATGAGGTCACATGAGGGGAGGAGTCAGGGGTCACATGATCGGGGCCTCAGTGTATGCAGGACTCTGCTGTGCTGGTTGTCATGGTGCTGGATGAGGGGAAGTTTATGTGTGGGGTCAGGAGGGGTTTACAGGGTGGATATAGGAGGGCTGTGTGTTTACCAGGTGGTGTACGGAGCAGAGCCGTGTGTGTACGGAGCAGAGCCGTGTGTGTACGAGGTGTACGGAGCGGAGCCGTGTGTGTACGAGATGTACGGAGCGGAGCCGTGTGTGTGCGAGGTGTACGGAGCGGAGCCGCGTGTGTATGAGGTGTACGGAGCGGAGACGCGTGTGTATGAGGTGTACGGAGCCGCATGTGTACGAGGTGTACGGAGCGGAGACGCGTGTGTATGAGGTGTACGGAGCGGAGCCGCGTGTGTATGAGGTGTACGGAGCGGAGACGCGTGTGTATGAGGTGTACGGAGCGGAGACGCGTGTGTATGAGGTGTACGGAGCCGCATGTGTACAAGGTGTACGGAGTGGAGCCGTGTGTGTACGAGGTGTACGGAGCGGAGCCGCGTGTGTATGAGGTGTACGGAGCGGAGACGCGTGTGTACGGAGCGGAGACGCGTGTGTATGAGGTGTACGGAGCGGAGCCACGTGTGTATGAGGTGTACGGAGCGGAGACGCGTGTGTACGAGGTGTACGGAGCGGAGACGCGTGTGTACGAGGTGTACGGAGCGGAGACGCGTGTGTACGAGGTGTACGGAGCGGAGACGCGTGTGTACGAGGTGTACGGAGCGGAGCCGCGTGTGTACGAGGTGTACGGAGCGGAGCCGCGTGTGTACGAGGTGTACGGAGCGGAGCCGCGTGTGTGTGAGGTGTACGGAGCGGAGCCTCGTGTGTATGAGGTGTACGGAGCGGAGCCGTGTGTGTATGAGGTGTACGGAGCGGAGCCGCGTGTGTACGAGGTGTACGGAGCAGAGCCGCGTGTGTACGGAGCGCATACGCGTGTGTACGAGGTGTACGGAGCGCAGACGCGTGTGTACGAGGTGTACGGAGCGGAGCCGCGTGTGTACGAGGTGTACGGAGCGCAGACGCGTGTACGGAGCGGAGCCGCGTGTGTACGAGGTGTACGGAGCGGAGCCGCGTGTGTATGAGGTGTACGGAGCGGAGACGCGTGTGTACGGAGCGGAGCCGCGTGTGTACGAGGTGTACGGAGCGGAGCCACGTGTGTATGAGGTGTACGGAGCGGAGCCGCGTGTGTATGAGGTGTACGGAGCGGAGCCGTGTGTGTATGAGGTGTACGGAGCGGAGCCGCGTGTGTATGAGGGGTACGGAGCGGAGACGCGTGTGTACGGAGCGGAGCCGCGTGTGAGGTGTACGGAGCGGAGCCACGTGTGTATGAGGTGTACGGAGCGGAGACGCGTGTGTACGGGGTGTACGGAGCGGAGCCGTGTGTGTACAAGGTGTACGGAGCGGAGATGCGTGTGTACGGAGCGGAGCCGCGTGTGTACGAGGTGTACGGAGCGGAGCCGCGTGTGTATGAGGTGTACGGAGCGGAGACGCGTGTGTACGGAGCGGAGCCGCGTGTGTACGAGGTGTACGGAGCGGAGCCGCGTGTGTATGAGGTGTACGGAGCGGAGCCGCGTGTGTATGAGGTGTACGGAGCGGAGCCGCGTGTGTATGAGGTGTACGGAGCGGAGCCGCGTGTGTACGAGGTGTACGGAGCGGAGCCGCATGTGTATACGATGAGCATGGAGTGGAGCATTGTGTGGACGGAGCCGAGCCATGTGTGTATGGAATGGCCCATTCAAATGTCTTGGGTGGCCATCTGGGCATGGACAAAACTCTAGAATGGGTTACGTGATTGTTCTATTGACATTGATGTTACCAGGAAATTTTAACTTATTGCAGGTCCTGTCCCATCTGCCAGCCCCCTCCTCTCACTTTCAAAGTCCCCTCATGCCATTAGCCATCATACAAGTGGCATTTGTGCAAATTGCCATGGACTTGGTATGTCTCCTGGATAAATCTGCTAGTGGGCATCAATACTTGTTGGTCATCCTTGACTATGCTATGCGGTACCCTGAAGCAGTTCCCCTGAGAATCTTCTCTGCGAAAAGTATAGCCCGCTTGCTGGTACATGTTTTTCCATACACAGGATTATAGAGGGAGATACTGACCGACCAAGGAACACTTTTTATGAGTAAAGTGATGAGGGAACTGTGTAAGGCCCTGAAAATTACACCACTGAAGAAGACCATGTACCATCTCCATTGATGGCCTTGTGGAAAGGTTCAATAAAACATTGAACACTATGCTTTAGAAGGTCATAGAGAAGGACGGTCGTGACTGAGACTGTCTCCTGCCTCATCTGTTGCTTTCTATCCAGGAGGTTCCACAAAGCTCTAACGGATTCTCTCTGTTTAAACTTCTGTATGGCTGACATCCGCGGGGTCTCCTTGATTTAGCAAAGGAAACCTGGGAAGCCAAAATCCTCCCTCCCACCGGAGCTTTATGGAGCACATCACCCAGATGCAGGAGAGGATTGTGAAGGTGATGCCCATCGTAAAAGGACATCTCCTCTAGAGGCTCAATCTAGTGTCTACAACTGGTCAGCCAGGTTGATGAAGTTTAGCTCTGGGGAGTGAGTCCTCGTACTAATTCCCACAGTGGAAAGTAAGTTCTTGTCCAAATGGCAAGACCCCTATGAGATGGTGGAGAAGCTTGGTGAAGTGAACTACAAGATTCCCCAACCAGGAAGGAGAAAATTGTACCAAGTGTACCATGTCAATTTGATCAAGCCATGGCAATACATGGAGCCCATTGAAACTCCATGTTTGCTGGTCAAGCCAGAAGCAGATGTTGAAGAAGTTGCAGTAACGAAAACACTGTTGAAGGTCCAAAAACAGCAGTGTTGGGAGTTGCTGCAGCAGAAAAGATACCTGTCCTCAGCTTTTCCCGGGTGTACAAAGGTCATAGAACATGAGGTTCTGACTAGAGTTGAGCGATACCGTCCGATACTTCAAAGTATCGTATCGGATGGTATCGGCCGATCTTTAAAAATAGTATCGGTATCGCCGATTCCGATACCGGAAGTCCCATTCAAGTCTATGGGACTTCCGGTATCGGAATAAGAAAAACCCTTTCCTGCCCTTGTACAGCCTCTCTGGGGTCTGTACGGGCCTTTCGGGGGGCTGTGCCGGCCTGCCAGGGGGTCTGTGCAGGCTCCGGTGGTCTGTGCCGGCCTGCCGGTGGTCTGTGCAGGCTCCGGGGGGCTGTGCCGGCCTGCCGGGGGGCTGTGCAGGCTCCGGGGGGCTGTGCCGGCCTGCCGGGGGGCTGTGCCGGCCTGCCGGGGGGCTGTGCAGGCTCCGGGGGTCTGTGCCGGCCTGCCGGGGGGCTGTGCAGGCTCCGGGGGTCTGTGCAGGCATCGTCCGATGGGACTACAAGTCCCATCGGG
This sequence comes from Dendrobates tinctorius, assembly GCF_039654945.1. NCBI lineage: Eukaryota > Metazoa > Chordata > Amphibia > Anura > Dendrobatidae > Dendrobates > Dendrobates tinctorius. The sequence continues at coordinate 18,373,998 of NW_027361731.1, read as the reverse complement.
CGATGCCTGCTACCATGACAGTGATTGACACATTAGCCAATGATGGGACAGTAGTAGTCCCATCATCCGGCTAATGTGTTAGGCCGGTTTCACACTAGCGCATTTTCAGCGCGCGCACGGCCGGGGGTAGCTCCGCCCCCGAGCCGGCTCTCTGCCCGGCGTGCCCGCCCCTTGCCTGTAGCGCCGCCTCCTAGCGGACGGCGGCGCCTGCGATCGGCGCACCCTATCTTTAGCATAGGGTGCGCCGATCGTGCGCAGGTCGTGCGCTAGTTGCGCTTTGACCTGCGCTGCGCACTTATGACGGTGCGCCGTGCGTGCCAAAATCCGAAAAGTTCGATTTTGGCGCGCACGGCGCACCGTCAAAAGTGCGCAGCGCAGGTCAAAGCGCAACTAGCGCACGGCCTGCGCACGATCGGCGCACCCTATGCTAAAGATAGGGTGCGCCGATCGCAGGCGCCGCTGTCCGCTAGGAGGCGGCGCTACAAGGAAGGGGCGGGCACGCCGGGCAGAGAGCCGGATCGGGGGCGGAGCTACCCCCGGCCGTGCGCGCGCATAAAATGCGCTAATGTGAAACCGGCCTTAAATGTAAAAAAAAAAAAAAAATTACATGCTACATACATACAACATGCATACTACATACATGCTACATTCATACATGCTACATTCATACTACATAAATACTACATGCAACATACATACTACATATATACTACATGCATGCTACATACATACTGCATGCTACATACATACCACATATATACTACATACATACTACATGCATGCTACATGCATGCTACATGCTACATACATAACACATATATACTACATGCATGCTACATACATACTACATGCTACATACTACATATATACTACATGCATGCTACATACTACATGCTACATACATACTACATATATACTACATGCATGCTACATACATACTGCATGCTACATGCATGCTACATACATACTACATGCTACATACATACTACATATATACTACATACATACTACATGCATGCTACATGCATACCACATACATAACACATATATACTACATGCATGCTACATACATACTACATGCTACATACATACCATATACATACTACATGCATGCTACATACATACTACATGCATACTACATATATACTACATGCATGCTACATACATACTACATGCTACATACATACATACTACATGCATGCTACATACTACATGCTACATACATACTACATATATACTACATGCATGCTACATACATACTACATGCATGCTACATACATACTACATGCTACATACATACCACATACATACTACATATATACTACATGCATGCTACATACATACTGCATGCTACATGCATGCTACATACATACTACATACATACTACATGCTACATACATACCACATATATACTACATACATACAATACATTCATACAATACATACATAGACATACAGTACATATAACAGAGTAACATACTTACCAATACTTGTCACATTGTTCCCCGAAGCCATTGTCTTTTCCGGAATAAATATTAACATAACAAACCACAAAAATACTCACCCACGATCCGAAGCAGTCCACGAGTGTGTCCCACGACGATCTTGGGTAGAGAACTGCAGCATCAGCTGTTGCTGCCGTTCTCTACGGGCTGCAGGAATCCAATGACGGAAGGTAGGTATCCTTCCGCACTGTATTCCTCCGCCACTTAAAAAAAAAAAAAGTCCCTAGTCTCACTTTATGCCATTGCTGTGTGGGAAATTCCCACACAGCAATGGCATAAAGTGAGACTAGGGACTTTTTTTTTTTAAGTGGCGGAGGAATACAGTGCGGAAGGATACCTACCTTCCGTCATTGGATTCCTGCAGCCCGTAGAGAACGGCAGCATTATCTGATGCTGCAGTTCTCTACCCAAGATCGTCGTGGGACACACTCGTGGACTGCTTCGGATCGTGGGTGAGTATTTTTGTGGTTTGTTATGTTAATATTTATTCCGGAAAAGACAATGGCTTCGGGGAACAATGTGACAAGTATTGGTAAGTATGTTACTCTATGTTATATGTACTGTATGTCTATGTATGTATTGTATGAATGTATTGTATGTATGTAGTATATATGTGGTATGTATGTAGCATGTAGTATGTATGTAGTATGTATGTAGCATGCATGTAGCATGTAGTATGTATGTAGCATGCATGTAGTATATATGTAGTATGTATGTAGCATGCATGTAGTATATATGTAGCATGTATGTAGTATGTATGTGGTATGTATGTAGCATGTAGTATGTATGTAGCATGCATGTAGTATGTATGTAGCATGTAGTATGTATGTAGTATGTATGTGGTATGTATGTAGCATGTAGTATGTATGTAGCATGCATGTAGTATATATGTAGTATGTATGTAGCATGTAGTATGTATGTAGTATGTATGTGGTATGTATGTAGCATGTAGTATGTATGTAGCATGCATGTAGTATATATGTAGTATGTATGTAGCATGTAGTATGTATGTAGTATGTATGTGGTATGTATGTAGCATGTAGTATGTATGTAGCATGCATGTAGTATATATGTAGTATGTATGTGGTATGTATGTAGCATGTAGTATGTATGTAGCATGCATGTAGCATGCATGTAGTATGTATGTAGCATGCATGTAGTATGTATGTAGTATGTATGTAGCATGCAGTATGTATGTAGCATGTATGTAGTATGTATGTAGTATATATGTAGTATGTATGTAGCATGTAGTATGTATGTAGCATGCATGTAGTATATATGTAGTATGTATGTAGCATGCATGTAGTATGTATGTAGTATGTATGTAGTATGTATGTAGCATGCAGTATGTATGTAGCATGTATGTAGTATATATGTAGTATGTATGTAGCATGCATGTAGTATGTATGTAGCATGTAGTATGTATGTAGCATGCATGTAGTATGTATGTAGCATGTATGTAGTATGTATGTAGTATATATGTAGTATGTATGTAGCATGTATGTAGCATGCATGTAGTATGTATGTAGTATTTTTTTTTTTTTTTTTTTTTTTAACATTTAACACATTAGCCGGATGATGGGACTACTACTGTCCCATCATTGGCTAATGTGTCAATCACTGTCATGGTAGCAGGCATCGCCCGATGGGACTTGTAGTCCCATCGGACGATGCTTGCACAGACCCCCGGACATCAGCACAGCCCCCCGGCAGGCCGCCACAGCCCCCCGGCAGGCCGGTACAGACCCCCACAGGGTGCACAGACCACCGGCAGGCCGGCACAGCCCCCCGGCAGGCCGGTACAGACCCCGGGCAGTCCACACAGCCCCCCGGCAGGCCGGCACAGCCCCCCGGCAGGCCGGCAGAGACCCCCGGAAGGCCCGAAATGACGGCGCATCATGATGCGCACACACCGCGCATCATGATGACGTCAGGCCGTCAATCAACTGAACTTCCGATTCCGATGCCGAATTCCGATATTGAAAAAATATCGGAAGTCGGTATCGGAATTCCGATACAGCAAGTATCGGCCGATACCCGATACTTGCGGTATCGGAATGCTCAACACTAGTTCTGACAGAATCCATGTGCGGGTGAACTTGAAGCCCTAACTAATTCCCGAGGCCCAGCAAGAGCTGATTTACAAGGAACTAAAGCATATGCCGAATCTCTGAATGAAGTCTCCAAGTTCGATGCATATCTGATGCCATGTGTCGATGACCTGATCGAAGAGACTTGGGCCAGCAAGGTATATAACCAATTTGGATTTAATGAAGGGATATTGGCAAATCCCCATGTCAAAATATGCCAAGGAGAACACTACTTTCTCTACACCTGACAGATGCTTCCAAAACACATGGATGCTGTTTGGTTTACAGGGAGCCCTGGACACAATCCTGAAGGCCATGGATCGGATCCTCGCACTCCATAAGAATGACACTACAGCTGTGCTTGATGCTCTCAGGAGAGCCGGGTTTTCAATAAATCTGAAAAAATGTGCCATGGGGAAAGAGGGCAAATACCTAGGATATGTAGCAGGTAGACGTGAGATCAAACCCCAGATCAGTAAAATGGACACAATCCAAAACTAGCCAAAACCACTCTCAAAATCTTTCTGGGAATCGTGGGGTACTACAGGAGATTCCTCCCAAACTTTGCTATGATGACTGCACCCCTGACTGACCTCCTGGACAAAATAAAGTATGGCCAAATTGACTTCGGAGGCGGAGATGGACTTTCAAGAACTGATAGTAGCTGATATGTAAGCAGCCGGTTTTGGTTGCCCCCGATTTTAAGAAGGAGTTTGTACTCAAGAAAAACACCTCAGAAGTTGGTTTAGGAGCAGTCCTTTCTCAGGTGATACATGGGGAGGAGCACCCCGTTCTCTAACTTAGTAGAAAGCCATCGGCTTGTAAGAAAAATTATACCATCATAGAAAAGGAAGGCTTGGCTATAAAGTGGGTGGTGGACAAATTACAATACAATCTGTTAGGGCCCTACTCAGGTGGATGAGGGAGAAAAAGGGGGAAAATGCTTGCATTACCCCCTTGTTTATAGCCATTAGGATTTTGGTTTCCACGTAGCACACAGAGCGAGGAAGCTACATGGTTGTAGTAGTTGAGTGGCTGGTGCTTTGTTCCCTGACACTCCAAGGGTTAAATGCATTTGCTGTCTATGCATGCTATAAAAGGATAATACCCACTGGGGCTGCAGTTAGCTTAGACAAAGTTACCTGTAATGGCTTGCCCAGTTTGGGAGGGGGAACTGAGAGTCAAGCCCAGGAAGATACAGAGTCAGTCAGAGAGTGAAGAGCAGTATGTGAAGTAGCAGGCCTAAGTCAAGTGACTGCTGGACAGCTTGGGCCTAATACCTGGGCAGTAGATTGCCAAAAATACCCTTCCATGTGATTCTGTCTAATGACCTGGGGCAACCTCAAGATGGATGTCGGGGGCCTGGTTTGAACTCAGCTACAGGGAAAGATGGACTCAGACTACATGCGGCAGAAGGTATGGTAATCCAAATATACTGCTAGTGGTGGAGAAGACTCCCTAGGGCCAAAGAAGCCAGTGAGATGGACATTCTACCTTTCCCGAGAAGCAGGGCTGAAGTTGTATCTGGTACCTGTGGGAAAAGATAACAATCCGTTGGGTCTTATCCTCTACATCTGCCTGTAGATACTGCTATTCGGCAAGTCAAAGTTTGGTTGTTTTTATGAACTTTGTGTTTCCTGGATTAATAGCTGCCCTGGTTCCCGAAGAGGGATTCCTGGACTCAGAAGGAGAAGAGGCCTGCAGTCCTAAATAAGTGTGATGCACCTCACACACAGCAGCACACTGGGACATGAGATGTCTCTAGGAGGCCAAAGCAAGTGGGAACAGAAGCTCGCCCACGACTACCTGGCTTGGGCATCTTACTTGGTAATGCCGATGACCTCTCGAGAATCGCATGCTTGTAGTAGAAGGTGCCGGTAAGAAGGCCTCTTCTGTGTTATCTCCAGACTGAGCTGTATAATGGATGCTATCCAGCCTGTGTTCTGGACTGTCTCTAAATTGCCATTGATGGAAATGTTTACTTTGCTTTCCCTGCACTGAAAGGCCGTTTATTTTCCTGTGCTTGTCGCTCCTTATGAAGCACCAATAAACCAGCATGGACATTTAAATGGAAACGGTTCCTGTGTTACCATGCACCTAAGAAGTAGCATTCCCACAATGACCGCTGCATCAGACGTGAGTTATATGCAGGTGCCAACTTTCTTCCTGGGATTTTTAAAGATAGCCGCCACTGTTCTAAGTTGGTCATGCCTTCTTCTATGCGCCCATTCTGCATATCTGAGGGACTTCAAAATCCCATGTGATTTCAGCAGTTTAACCCCTTACCGACATCGGAGGTATAAATTATGCTGATGTCGTTATCCCTCCCTTTCATGTGGGCTCCAGAGGTGAGCCCACATCTTTCCTGAGACATGTCAGCTGTTTTGAACAGCTGACATGCCCTCAATAGCCACGGGGGGAATTGCTGACAGTGGCGTTTAAATGGCGCTTCCGGCCATCGGGACGGAAATACACACACCAGTGACCCATCTCACGTGATCGCGGGTCACCGATGTGTCGACATAACAAACCGAGGTCTGCTGGAGACCTCTATGGTTGTCAGTGCCAGATTGCTATGAGCACCACCCAGTGGTCGGCGCTCATAGCAAGTCAGTAATTCAGCTACATAGAGGCAATCTGCACATCGCCTCTATGAGGCAGGGCCGTTCGAATTGTGCTAGCTTATAGTTTCCTATGGAGACTATTGAAGCATGGCAAAAGTTTAAAAAAAATGTGTTTAAAAATATTATAAAAGTTAAAATCACTCCCCTTTCACCCCATTCAAAATAAAAATAAAATTAAACATACACAAATTTGGTATCGCCGCGTTCAGAATCGCCTGATCTATCAATGAAAAAAAAGGATTAACCTGAACGCCAGAATTAATGTTTTTTGGTTGCATTAAAATTCATTGCATTAAAATTCAATAACGGGCGATCAAAAGATCGTATCTGCACCAAAGTGATATCTTTAAAAACAACAGCTCGGCATGTGAAAAATAGGCCCTCACCCAACCAGAGATCACAAAAAATGAAGATGCTACGGGTATCGGAAAATGGCGCAATTTTTTTTTTTAGCAAAGATTGGAATTTTTTTTCACCACTTAGATAAAAAAGAACCTAGACATGTGTGGTGTCTATGACCTCGCAATGACCTGGAGAATCATAATGGCAGCTCAGTTTTAGGCAAACAAAGCCAAAGCAAAAAATAAGTGTGGGATTGCACTTTTTTTGTAACTTCACTGCGTTTGGAAATTTTTTCACGTTTTCTAGTACACAATATGGTAAAACCAATGGTGCTGTTCAAAAGTACAACTCGTCCTGCAAAAAATAAGCTCTCACATGGCCATATTGATAAAAAAATAAAAACGTTATGGCTCTGGGAAAGAGGGGAGCGAAAAATATTTATATTTATTGTCCATTAATATGGTTTGATCATGTCACATTTATTAATACAGAGATTCCACAGGGCTTTGTGCCCATTTTCTTTTATAGTTTATATTGTGACTTCATAGCTATTTACACTACTGTCAGGAGTCCATATATATATACAGTGGGGAAAAAAAGTATTTAGTCAGTCAGCAATAGTGCAAGTTCCACCACTTAAAAAGATGAGAGGCGTCTGTAATTTACATCATAGGTAGACCTCAATTATGGGAGACAAACTGAGAAAAAAGAATCCAGAAAATCACATTGTCTGTTTTTTTTTATTTTATTTGCATATTATGGTGGAAAATAAGTATTTGGTCAGAAACAAGCAATCAAGATTTCTGGCTCTCACAGACCTGTAACTTCTTCTTTAAGAGTCTCCTCTTTCCTCCACTCATTACCTGTAGTAATGGCACCTGTTTAAACTTGTTATCAGTATAAAAAGACACCTGTGCACACCCTCAAACAGTCTGACTCCAAACTCCACTATGGTGAAGACCAAAGAGCTGTCAAAGGACACCAGAAACAAAATTGTAGCCCTGCACCAGGCTGGGAAGACTGAATCTGCAATAGCCAACCAGCTTGGAGTGAAGAAATCAACTGTGGGAGCAATAATTAGAAAATGGAAGACATACAAGACCACTGATAATCTCCCTCGATCTGGTGCTCCACGCAAAATCCCACCCCGTGGGGTCAGAATGATCACAAGAACGGTGAGCAAAAATCCCAGAACCACGCGGGGGGACCTAGTGAATGAACTGCAGAGAGCTGGGACCAATGTAACAAGGCCTACCATAAGTAACACACTACGCCACCATGGACTCAGATCCTGCAGTGCCAGACGTGTCCCACTGCTTAAGCCTGTACATGTCCGGGCCCGTCTGAAGTTTGCTAGAGAGCATTTGGATGATCCAGAGGAGTTTTGGGAGAATGTCCTATGGTCTGATGAAACCAAACTGGAACTGTTTGGTATTAACACAACTTGTCGTGTTTGGAGGAAAAAGAATACTGAGTTGCATCCATCAAACACCATACCTACTGTAAAGCATGGTGGTGGAAACATCATGCTTTGGGGCTGTTTCTCTGCAAAGGGGCCAGGACGACTGATCCGGGTACATGAAAGAATGAATGGGGCCATGTATCGTGAGATTTTGAGTGCAAACCTCCTTCCATCAGCAAGGGCATTGAAGATGAAACGTGGCTGGGTCTTTCAACATGACAATGATCCAAAGCACACCGCCAGGGCAATGAAGGAGTGGCTTCGTAAGAAGCATTTCAAGGTCCTGGAGTGGCCTAGCCAGTCTCCAGATCTCAACCCTATAGAAAACCTTTGGAGGGAGTTGAAAGTCCGTGTTGCCAAGCGAAAAGCCAAAAACATCACTGCTCTAGAGGAGATCTGCATGGAGGAATGGGCCAACATACCAACAACAGTGTGTGGCAACCTTGTGAAGACTTACAGAAAACGTTTGACCTCTGTCATTGCCAACAAAGGATATATCACAAAGTATTGAGATGAAATTTTGTTTCTGACCAGATACTTATTTTCCACCATAATATGCAAATAAAATGAAAAAAAAACAGACAATGTGATTTTCTGGATTTTTTTTTCTCAGTTTGTCTCCCATAGTTGAGGTCTACCTATGATGTAAATTACAGACGCCTCTCATCTTTTTAAGTGGTGGAACTTGCACTATTGCTGACTGACTAAATACTTTTTTTCCCCACTGTATATATGTACACACACATACACACAGGGTGGGCGATTCATGCGGATACACCTAAATAAAATGGGAATGGCTGGTGATAGCAACTTACTGTTTGTGGCACATTAGTATATGAGAGGAGGAAAACTTTTCAGGATAGGTGGTGACCATGGTGGCCATTTTAGATCCAACTTTACTGGATCCAATATGGCCGACTTCAAAATGGCCACCATAGTCAAAACCCATCTTGAAAAGTTTCCCCCCTCCCATATACTAATATGCCACAAACAGGAAGTTGATATCACCAACCATTCCCAATTTATTTAGGTGTATATATACAAATGGCCCACACTGTATCTACACTGCCCCAAAAAATAAAGGGAACACTAAAATACCACATCCTAGATATCTCTGAATGAAATATTCCAGATGCAAATTTTTATTCATTGCATAGTGGAATGTGCTCAGAACAATTATCAATGTAAATCAAATGAATATCCCATGGAGGTCTGGATTTGAAATGATACTCAAAATCAAAGTGGAAAATCAAATTACAGGCTGATCCAACTTCAGTGGAAATGCTTCATGAAAAGGAAAAGATGCCTTAGTATTGTGTGTGGCCTCCACATGCAAGTATGACTTCCATACTGTACAACGCCTGGGCATGATCCTGATGGGGCGGCGGATGGTCTGTGGGAGCTCCTTCCAGACCTGGACTAAAGCATCTGCCAACTCCTGGACAGTCTGTGGGGCAATGTGACATTGGTAATGGAGCGAGACCTGGTGTCCCAGATGTGCTCAATCGGACTCAGGTCTGTGGAACGGGTGGGCCAGTCCATAGCTTCAATGCCTTCATCTTGCAGGAACTGCTGACACTCCAGTCACATGAGGTTTGGCATTGTCCTGCATTAGGAAGAACCCAGGGCCAACCGCACCAGCATGCGGCCTTGCAATGGGTCGGAGGATCTCCTCTCGGTACCTAATGGCTGTCAGGCTACCTCTGACGAGCACATGGAGGGCTGTGCGGCTCTCCAAAGAAATGCCACCCACACCATTACTGACCCACTGCCAAACTGATCATGCTGAAGGATGTTGTAGGCAGATCGCTCTCCACGGCGTCTCCAGACTCTGTCACGTGCTCAGTGTGAACCTGCTTTCATCTGTGAAAAGCACAAGGCGAATTTGCCAATCCTAGTTTTCTGTGGCAAATGCCAAGCATCCTGCACAGTGTTGGGCTGTGAGCACAACCCCATCTGTGGACGTTGTGCCCTTGGACCAGCCTCATGAAGTTGGTTTCTAACCGTTTGTGCAGACACATGCACATTTGTGGCCTGCTGGAGGTCATTTTGCATGGCTCTGGCAGTGCTCCTCCTGTTCCTCCTTGCACAAGAGCGGAGATAGCGGTCCTGCTGCTGGGTTGTTGCCCTCCTACGGCCCCCTCCACGTGTCCTGGTGTACTGCCCTGTCTCCTGGTAGCGCCTCCAGCCTCTGGACACTACGCTAACGACATAGCAAACCTTCTTGCCACAGCTTGCATTGATGGGCATCTTGGATGAGCTGCACTACCTGAACCACTTGTGTGGGTTGTAGAGTCCATCTCATGCTACCACAAATGTGAAAGCACAACCAACATTCAAAAGTGACCAAAACATCAGCCAGAAAGCATTGGTACTGAGATGTGGTCTGTGGTCCCCACCTGCAGAACCACTCCTTCATTGAGGGTGTCTTGATAATTGCCAATAATTGCCAGCTGTTGTCTATTCCATTTGCACAACAGCATGTGAAATTGATTGTCAGTCAGTGTTGCTTCCTAAGTGGACAGCTTGATTTCACAGAAGTTTGACTTACTTGGAGTTATATTCTGTTGTTTAAGTGTTCCCTTTATGTTTTTGAGCAGCGTATATATATTTTTTCCTAATATAAATTTAACTTAATTCTTATATCTTTGGATGAGCAAACATATAAATTATGTTAATTATAACAATAAATGTTTAGCATATTATAGGTTCCGTTACACTTTGTTCCCAACTTGTGACTATTATGTGCTGGATTAATATAATTATATCTATTTCTTTTCCAACAGAGTCTTTAACAACAATTATCGCACGGGCCGTCATGTTTGGTAACTAATAAATATGAAGCGACGTACTGAAAATTCTCACTCCGGTCACACGATGGCGCACTTTTGTCGGATACCTCTTCAGCTGGGATGGTCTGTACGCTTCTACCTTTCAGATACGAGATGCCAATCCCTGTTGCTATAACGTCACATCACTTCCAGGGGTTACGCCTTTGAACTTCCGGTCGGAAATACTAATCTCTGGCTGTTAGACGCTGATCCTTGTAACTATAACGATGGTACTGCGTCACTTCCGGCAGTGACACTATGCTGGTGGGCCCAAGTGATTCGATCACCTAGGTTACGGCGTCAACACGGCCCTGTATACCAGCAATGTTTGGCCGTCAAACTCAGTGGGAATAAAGGACACCTGACTAAAAGTTAGCTGATGGCCAGTACCCAACCACTAGAGTTGAGCGACTTTGGTCGGATCGGGTTTCATGAAACAAAATTTGTTTCAGATGAAACTCGTCCGACTAGGGCAAAAAAAGTCGGAGTTTCGTCCGAAACCCGACCCCAATGCAAGTCAATGGGAAATAAAAGTCGGCATTGAGCGGATGAAATTCATCCACTCAATGCCGACTTTTATTCCCCATTGACTTGCATTGGGGTCGGGTTTCGGACGAAACTCCGACTTTTTTTGCCCTAGTCGGACGAGTTTCATCTGAAACAAATTTTGTTTCATGAAACCCGATCCGACCAAAGTCGCTCAACTCTGCCAACCACCCCTGGACGAAGCATCTCCAAGCGGAACGCCCGTTGGATGTGGTGAGTTCCTATATACAATTCCTAGATAAATATAGCTTCTTCTTGCAGTAATCATGTGCCACAATTTAGGTCTTTCCTTATATTGCAGTATTTGATATCATTGGTGTTTTATATGCATACTTAACATTGTGGTGGCAACATGGGGGCAGTATGGTGGCTCAGTTCGAATCCCACCAAGGACCACATCTGCAAGGAGTTTGTATGTTCTCCCCGTGTTTGCGTGGGTTTCCTCCCCCTCCCACATAACAAAGACATACTGATAGGGAATTTAGATTGTGAGCCCAATCGGGGACAGTGATGTTAATGTGTGCAAATCTGTAAAGCGCTGCGGAATATGTTAGCGCTATATAAAAATAAAGATTATTATAGTGGTGCCTTATTATAGGACATTATGTTATGTGACTAGTGTTACCCTGCATTCTCTTTCAAATGATTTTATTGAAATTTCAATTTTAAAGGGTAAGAGGGGGATACAGAAGGGAAAAGGGGGAAATAAAATTTAGAGAGCTCCGCTCTATTTTCCCAACTTTGGTCATGAAAATACTGTAACAAATACTTATATAATTCAGACTATAAACCTATTAGATTATAGGTATAATGAAAGGCAGACTTATCTAAACTTAGAATTCCATACTTCCCACTTTGAGTAATATCTATTTAATGTACCCGAGTGGAAAGCTATTTTCTCGTCCATCCAACTATGTGTATGCATGAGGTCTATAATATCATCAAGTTTTGGCACATCAGGTTTTTTCCACCATATAGCGATGCAATTTTTAACCGTCACGAGGATATGTATAATCACAAATTTAATAGATGGGCTGACATTCTCTAAGCCCAAGGACAAAAGCACCATTCTTGGGGTAATCTCAATAGGGGTCAGAGATAATGAGGCCACGTGAAGTTGAACTTGCTTCCATAGACCTCGCAGTTTTGGGCAACACCAGAATATATGATACAGGTTTCCAGGTTGTAGGCATCCACTCCAGCATAAGGGCGAAATGTCTGTGCTAATGTGTGCCAGATGTGTAGGCGTGTAATACCAATGAAGCATAACCTTTAAATAGGTCTCATGTAAGCTCATCAACACAGTGGATCCATAGGATAGTTTGATAGCATGTGCCCATTGATCCAACTGTATAGATGAATTGAGGTCTGCCTCCCGCCTGGTCATGTAATCATTTTTTGAGAACTCCGTATCCCCATTAAAGTGAAGGTTAATATTTAAAGAGAGACCATTTGATTTTTAGGGTGGGGTTACCCACTAGTGTAGCAATAAGGTTCAGATTGGAGACTTTTTTATGCAGTAGTTTCTGAATATTATCTTTCAACATCAAGTACGGCATACACTCTACAAAGGGAAGATGGAATTTGTCCTTGAGCTGAGAGAAAGAGAGCAATTGATTTCCATCCCACAAGTCGCCAACCCGTGTTACTTTTGAGTCATCCCATACTTTTGATAATGAAGATTTAAAGAGAGTCGCAACAAATTTGAGGGGAAGAGATTTTAAAATAGCTAGTTTATCGTCATTTTTTTAGTTTAGCGTATTTCGTCCAGGCATCGAAAATGGCATCAAAGATCGGATGTCCATGTGATCTTGACGTACATTCTATTATAAATTTGAGTAAAAGATCCCTTAAGGGTAGTCATTCTGAGCCAATTCTAAGTCTAACCATGAAGGACATTCCCCCTCCCTAAACCAATGGTTACTATGCCTAATAAGAGTCGCTTGATGGTAGGCCCATAGATTTGGCAAAGCCACTCCTCCATTACTTTTACTTCTGTACATAACATTATGTGCTATCCGCGTTTTTTTATTTTGCCAAATAAACGAATTTATTAGATTTTGTAGCTTATTTACCAGTTTCAGATGAACCTTCAACGGGATTGTTCGAAATACATATAAAATCTTAGGTAAGATGAAAGATTTAACCACCAGTACCCTTCCGAGCAATGTGAGTTCCAGAAGGCCGAAGTGGTCAAAATCCTTAGAAATAGTTTTGGCAAGAATGTCAATATTGGATGACATTATAGTTTGGACATCCTGTGATATTGATGCCTAAATATGTCAGGCTCTTTTTCTCTAACTGAAACTCTGTTCGGTCCAAAATGTCCTCAATATTTTTACGTGTTAACCCAAAAGGCAGAATTTTAGAGTCATTAATTTTAAAAAAGGAAACGTTGGAAAACTGTTTTAGTATGATTTTCAGGGCCTCCACAGATGCTACCGGATTTGTGATAGAAATAAATCATGGGCGAAACGGTTAATTTTATTGGAACAAACTTTAGTTTGAATTCCCGATATTGAGGTAGATGTCCGTATGGCTTCAGCGAGAGACTCAATGGCAATTGCGAAAAGTAAAAGGGATAAGGGACATCCTTGTATGGTGCCGTTGGTGATAACAAAAGGTTTGGAAAGATGGTTGTTCAGGTATACTCTAGCAGTGGGTTCTTTATATAATGACAAAATATTGGATATAAACTTATTATCAAACCCAAACCGAGACAACCAGTTTACTCTATCGAACGCTTTTTCAGCGTCGAGGGATAGAAACAAAGAGGGAATATTAGAGGATTTTATCATGTTTAAAATGTTAATTATTCTTCTAGTACTATCAAGCGCTTGTCTGCCTAATATAAATCCCACTTGATCATCTTGGATTAATTTTGGTAATATGGTTTTGAGCCTATCCGCCAATATCTTGGCGTAAATCTTAACCTCACTATTAAGCAAGGGAATAGGCCTAAAATTTTCTACCTTATCGGGTTCGCCTTTCCCTTTAGGTATTACTATTACCATTTCTTCTAGCATGTTTTTGGGAAAGAGTCCACTAGTCGAGACATGTTCAAAAAGAGACTGTAAATGTGGGGTCAATAGATTAGAAAACGTTTGATAGTATTCATTAATGAAGCCATCCGGGCCTGGAGATTTCAATTGTTTGAGGTGACTTATAGTATTAGTTATTTCTTCCTTACTGATAGAACTAGAAGCTCTTTATCGCCCTAAGTGATCGATTTGTGGGAGATTCAGACCTGAGAGGAACGAATCAATAGATATCTGGCTTGGGACACTGTTCTGGGAATCAAGGCTTAAGTTATATAGTTTTTTGAAATAGGCTGAAAATACATTTACAATGTCCTGTGGGTGTGTTTTCGTGGTCCCCGATAAGGATTGAATTTGAGAGATTCTTTTACAAATACGTTCTTGTTTTAGCTTGTTCATCATATATTTAGTTGGACGGTTTTTGGATGAGTAGGAGGCAAATTTGTAGGCTCTAAGAGCCGAGTCGTACTCATTCAAAATCTGAGCGCTAAGTTCTTGTCTCAGTTTCAGAATTTCCATGTGAATGGCATGGGATGGTGTACCTAGTTTAGCCTGTTGATCCTCTTTTGCCTTAATTCTTTCTTGTAGATTAGTGATCTTTTCCCTATTCTCCTTTTTATGCCTGGAGGAGAGTTGCATAAGGCAGCCTTTAATGACCGCCTTGTGAGCCTGCCATAGGGTGAATGGATCTATGTCATTAATGGAGTTTTCTTTGAAGTAATTTTGTATGGAGTATCCCAAGGATTTACTATATTTAGGCATTTTCAGTATGGTGAGATTTGTTTTCCATAAAAATGCAATATTAACTGAGGGTCCTATAATAAATTTAGCAATCATTGGAGTATGGTCAGAAAAGGATTTTTTGAGGCTCTCTACCTTTTTGAATTTGGGTAAGGAGAATATATTAGTTAGAAAGAGGTCTATCCTAGATGAGGAGCCGTGGACATCTGAGTAACAGGTATACTCACGGGAGGATGAGTTTAGACATCTAAAGGTATCGAACAACTCGCTCCTAAGCAACCATTTGCCCAAGGATGAGGCCGACATACGTGCGGAGGAGGAATCAATAAGTTTATCAGGAACCATGTTAAAGTCGCCCAATATCAACAATTCTCCTTTTGGTTTTGTTAAGTTTTTTAATGACCTTGTTGAAAAAGGGAAACTTTAGTATTTGGTGCATAAATGTTAGCTGTAGTGAATGTTGTGCCATTAAGTTTGCATAGCAGAATGTGATATCTCCCCCCTGGATCAACTAATTCACTGATGTGCTGGAATGATATTTTGTTGCTGATAAAAGTCATGACTCCAGCTTTCCTTTTGTCCCCAAGAGCTTCAAAAGCATGAGTGAAATGTTTGTGTTGAAATAGTGGGTGATTATTTCTGATAAATATTACCTCCTGAAGGCATACAATGTCTGCCTGGTATAGTTTTATTTCCTTCCACGTGACGTGCCTTTTATATGGGCTATTTAGACCTCTTACATTATAAGACAAAATATTAATTTCCATCTGTAACTGCCTTAAATTTAAATCAAGACCAAAGTCTAGAAGTACTTATAGGGTAATATCCTAACAAGAACAATACGAACAAAAAAAGTACAATACAAAGTTAGAACTATGGAGTTCTCCTGGGAGAAACCGACCTAGGTTTCTCTCCTTAGTTTGGAGTATTAAAAATGTGGCTAAGGTCCTACGCGACCTGCCATTTTTCTTTCAGAATTAAATTGTTTTTGTTTTAGAAAATAGAGGTTAAGTATTAGTAACCTTGGGTATTCGCTAACATGATAATCATCAGTTACATTTATTCAAAAAGAGTATAAAGATAAGAAATTCTTGTCCCTCTTTCGGATTTTGTAGTAAGACATTCTTCCCCTTGAACCACACAATTAGTTAAGTAGGGAAACCCACCTGTAAGAGATTTCCAAATCCCTTAATTTAGCGGTCACTTCTTTGAATGACCTTCTAGCTTCCATGGTGTTTCTGGAGAAGTCTGAGAGCACCTTTATGTTTTCATAGGGAGCCGGAAAAGCACCCTTGTTTCGTATGAATTTCAGGATTCCTTCCTTAAAATAAAACTAAGGAAAGAAAAAGCGCAATAGGGTCTTATCTGGGTGGAAGATAGATTAAATTCAAATGGAATCTACTCACCTTTTCCAGAGGGGATAAAAGCATGTAAATCAATGTCAGCCTGCTGCACGCCAGAAGGTTCACAAACGTGACCGCCAATATAACTCCTTTTGGATAAGATATTTAGGCTTACTGTGCGCTGCTGAGACCAGGATAAAATCACCACATGAGAAACTTTAACTATTTATTCCCAACGCGTTTCAAAGTGAAAAACCACTTCTTCCTCAGGGGATTCCTTCCTTGGTTTTGAAGAAAAGTAGACGTAAAATGACGTCTCTGGGCTTAGCCAAGGGGATGCCCTTGGGACGTGGAAGTTTGTGAATCCTATCTATGGTTAGCTGGATATCTGAAGGAGAAGGAATTACTTTTTGAAAGAGTGATTTGGCATATCTCGAAAGATCATCTTGAATTATGGTCTCCGGGATCCCTCTAAGCTTTAAATTGTTTCGACGACTCCTATCCTCAATGTCTGTTATCTTTTGTTTCATGTACAAAACCTCCTCCCTCAGAGCCTGATTCTGTTGCATGAGAGTTTCTGTACTTGTCTCCACTTTCGTAATTCTACTCTCGTTTAATTCAAATCTGTTAGAAAATTTGTCACTCACTTCTTGAATAAGGTTTCTCTGTGTTTCGAAACCTAAGGTGATTGAGTCTTTGAGGGCCTTGCAAAAGTTGGCTAGTACCCCCTCCGATACCTGTTTGTCAGAAGAGAGAAATGTCTCGTAATTGATCAAATCAAGTGAAGGGGTACTGATAGGAGAGACCCCTGCACAACCCTTTTTGGAAAGAGGTTGGCTTGATCTACCGTTACTAGAGAGTTCGTCTGAGGTGCTATCTGAGTCAATCACAGCTGCCCTTTTCCACGGTGTCCCCCCTCTAAACTCTTCCTTTTATTTGTCTGACATATCCATCTCATTTAGCCTATCATCAGTTTTATTAGACCAAGTAGATTGCTGTGATAATTCATGGAACTCAGTGAATTGGTTTCTCTGAGACTGCTTCCCCTGCGCCGATTTCCCATGACATGCATTGGAAGCAGTCAAGGAAGATCTGTTTCTCTCCTCTGCTGTCTACCGGGGACCTGGATTTAATAGGACTGGCCGAATCTGTGGGTTCTTTCACAGATCTAGGTTTAGTGGCTTTCCAATCCCTCTGGGACCCATTAGAGAGCTCTTTATTTTTGGAATTTCCCGATGCCATGTTAAGACTTGATATCAGAGCGTTAAGGAACCACAAGTCAGTGAAGTATGCTTACAGTAGTATAGTCAGAGAACAGCCTTGTCGTTAATGACAGTATGTGGTGCAACTCTAGAGGGTGTGCCCAAAGTTCTAGACGGCGATAGGTTGTGCCTTCCTCCATTTTTAGCAGAGTGAAGACCCAAACATTCGCCCTCAAGTTTTAATCACAGCCTCTACACTAGCGTTTATAGCGGGGTTTGATATATCCCCTATTTCGCTCAGTGTGGGCAACAGGTTGTGTTCATTTACTTCAATGGGTATCTCTTTATATATTGTACTTTCCAATATGCTTAACAGAGTGATATAACAATTAATATCATGTAACTATAGCAATATACAATACTTTACATTAATATGGGCTACGAGTACCAGGTAGATATTTAAAGGAAGGCACGTATAGATTATTGGTGTTTCAAAGGTATATGGGCAAAGTATTTTGCAATAGTTCACAGCCCCTTAAAATAGAACACCAAAAGATATGTCGGCAAAAATTTTTAAACTGTGCAGAAGAGAAATAGGAAGGTGCTGTATTAAAGATCAAAACCTTCCCCCTCAAGCTTTAACACCAGACCACTATGTAGTAGTGTCTGCTAATTATGGATTATTGGATTGAAAACACTGTCACTTACTTAGCTAGAAAGTATCAGCAGACATCCTCTATTTTATGGAAAGATAATAAAAGGTGTATTAACGAGGGTCTTTGACTTTGTAGAAGAAATTGAGGATATAGAAACTGAGAATAATGTCGCAGCAGGTTCCAGGGATAGTTTATAATGCGCCGAATTATCCTCCAGAAGAAAAAATAAATAATTAAAGAAAGAAGAGTACAAGTAGTCTCCAATAGGAAAATGGTCCACCCTGTAAGAAAAAACAAAGTGCAAAGAAAACTAGAAGAATAGATAACCGCTGTCACCTGCAGCACAAAGAGGCTTATAACTTTTTGCTTAGCACAGCCCCAGCAGGGCTATTGTATATCCTTCCTCTAGTGTTAGCTTTCTGTTACTCTTTCTTATGTTAACGGGTCGGTTTTGACCCGTGTCTTAAATCACCCCTAGGATACCTAAAAACAGTTATTTATGATCCAATTTGCTTCTTACCTCTTAGTTACCTTGTTAGGGTTTCTCATCCATGGAAGGATTGATTTTAATATTTTTGTTGTGGCCCCCTGGGCCTTTCATTTGAGAGCATACCCTTCATTTTCAATATAAAAATATTGTCAAATGAACCTCAAGAGATTATAAACTTAAGAAAGTTTGTTATATTACCTATTACTGAAGGGTTTTAGAACACATTTCTTAAATGTAAAAAAAAAATATACATATATTTTATATTATTAACTCTAGTAACATCTATGGTATTACAGGTCAATTTTGATCCATATCTAACTACTTTATGAAAAAGGCAAAAAACAGATTTTTTTTTATAGAACTTTAATACAAATAAAAGATGAAAATTATATTAACATTAATAGCAATAATAAAAAGTAGCTTTTCTAGGACAAACAAACAATCAAGCAAATCAAATCAACAGAAATCAAGTACTAGTTTTTAGATGCATTAGTATTTAGATGCATGTGTGGCAAAAAGTGACACTTTTTGTGTGTTCTTTGCAGAGGTATTTTTTGCAGGTGAAGCACGATGTGTTTGTCTTTCTGTCCTTATTGCTAGGGCAGACCTGACACCTCTTTCTTTTAGAATCAGGTGGTCTCACTGGGGTTGTGGCTGTTGTGGTTGATGTTGAGGTAGTCCTGGTTGAGGAGGATGCTGGTGATGATGCTCTTTGTGTTGCTGTGGGTGTGGACGAAGCACTTGTTGAGCTCTGGAGTTGTCGGACCAAGGCTGCAGCGGCTGGGTCTCGGGGCACTCGTTCCCTTTGGTCAATGTGCGCCTTGACAAGGGATCTTCCTAGTTCCTCAAGAAACATCCTCGCTTGTTTTTTTCATTGAATTCCATCCTTGGTGAATGTGGGTCCACAACACAAATGAATTGCACGCTGACACATCAAGGATGTTGTAAAATACAACCATTGGCCATCTCCTAGTCATTCGCTGGCAAGTGTAGGTGGCAGTCAGCTTGTCCAGGTTGTCCACTCCTCCTTTGTTTTTGTTATAGTCCAGGATGATTCTGGGCTTTTTGTCACTTCCTGATGACACAGCTGCATCTTTGTGAAGTGTGGACATCAGTACCACATTCCGTCGTTTTTTGGGGCAGTATGAAACAGCAGTGGTGGTGTCTGTAAAAACAAACTTTGTGGAAAGTGGAGCCCTGTCCTTCATCTGCAACAATTCAGCGGGCAGCTCAGGTTTGTTTTTTTTCACTGTGCCCACCATGGTGATTTTCCTCCTGAGTTCTTGTCCAAGGTCATAGCTGGTAAAAAAAACTGTCACAAGTAATGTTGTGACCCTGTAGTCCAGTAGTCTTATCGAGGACTACACGTTTTCCTTGTTTTTTTTCAGGGATGCCGCTTGCAGACTTGCCTGTGTAAATCTGTAGATTCCATGCATAGCTAATTTTTGCATCACAGGCTGCCCAGATTTTTATGCCGTATTTGCCTGGCTTACTTGGCATGTATTGCCGGAAGGGGCATTTTCCGCGGAAAGGGAGAAAACGTTCGTCTACTGTCACCTGTGGCCCTGGGTTGAACATCAGTGGAAGGAGCTGCACCCATTTCTCCCAAACATCCCTGATGGGAGCAAGTTTGTCAGATTTTGTTCTGGTGTCTCTGTTGTCAAATCTGAGGACTCTTGATATCATTTGAAACTTTTGAAGTGACATTGTTGCCTGGAAAATATTCCTGCCTGTCGATGCATCCCAGAGACTATCAGTGGCCTCACTGCAGGATTTGTACACTCCAGCAAGGAGAAGAACACCAATGTAGGCATCCAGGACATCATCATGAAGGTCATTCCACATGTTGCCGTGGACTTTTTTTCCTTCAAGGTTTGTCATAGCAATAATGACTTTTTTTATTGACAATGGCATAAACAGATCAAAACATGTCTTGATGTCACTTACTCTTGTCACAGCAAACCTTGTGATCCCAGGGGTCATTTTTATGACATTTGCAGCATCTGCCCTGCCATGTACATCTGGAGGTACTGAGCTCCAACTGATCTTGCCACTTTTGGATTTGAATCTTTCAGCGGGAGCAGCTTCAGCACCAGTGACCTCCTCATCAGACTGATCAGAACTGTCTGTGTCTTCCGGTTGATACTCCACATCATCTTCCTCCTCAGAATCCTGTTCATCTGAATCAGTTTGCTGCTGTGTGTCCTCTGATTCATTATCATCTAAGATATAATCCAGAATTTGGCTTACATCAAATCTTCTCCTCATTGTTGCATGTGTAAACTGGAGATGTATACTCTGCAAAGTACCAACTCTAAGCTGATTTGGCCATACATGCCTGGACATGTCCCTAACTCAAGTTGTTGGAGGTAGAGCTGGCTGTGGGCTGTTGGTTTATATTGTGTTTATGAGTTCAGTTTTGGGACTTATTATTGTTTTTTTATTCTTATATTAGACCTGGGTCGAAATTGACCCCAACAACACAAATGTTATAATTTTAATAAGAGCATTTTACAATTTAGTAAAATAGTTTTATTTTATTGTATTTTGTTTAAAAATAAGTTCCTGAAAAAGTCAAAAAGTCTTGATGCAATAAACAAATGTATGTAGAATTTGTATGCATTTAAAACCTAAAACGGGTCGGTCACGCCCCTAACACTAGAGGAAGGATATCCAGCGGCTAGTCTTGGTGCTTCCAATCTCTCTACTGCAGCTATGTTATCTTCCTTTCTTCTTCTGTATCTTCTTGTTATCCTCACCGCCTCTTCTCTTTATCTGCTTCTTTCTTTCTTCTGTCCTGTCAGCTGTTTCGTTCCCTCAGCTCCGTGACAGTCCCTCCTTCCCTCCGCCTCTTGTTTACCTCAGAGTGCGGCGCCCAACTGTCCCGTTCTTTCAATTGCCGCGATAACTCCTCTGTTCCCGCCTTTTTATTTCATCTTTGTCTCTCTCTGCAGCGGCACCTCTCTCACCAGACTTTCCAATGGCCGCGATGGATCTTCCTCTCTCCACAGCAACAGTGGGCCTGTCAGGCTCCCCAGGGATCTTCAGCCCTGGACACAGCGGTTAGAGGCCGCACAGTTCTGACACCTCAGCTGCCACAGGAACGTCACTGAGGGACTCCCGGACTCCCAGGCATTTCACTGCCACCAGCAGCTGTGCCCACCGCCTCACCGCTTCTTCACCTGAAGTACCGGTCTCACAGACACAGCGGCGGTAATCAATTAAATTTCTCCACAGTTCAATTTTCCCGGGTTACTTCAGAGTGAAGGGACTCCCGGAATCTTAAGGATGGTTTCCAGCCAAAACCACTTCACCTGAGGTCCTGGTCTCACAGGCACAGTGGCGGTAATCAATTAAATTTCTCCACTGTTCAAATTTCCCGGGTTACCTCAGAGTGAAGGGACTCCCGGATTCCTAAGGCTGGTTTCCCGCCAAAGCCGCTTTGTGGTCCCCGCAACTTCCAGACAGCTGAAATTTGAAAACTATAAGGTCCACAATTAGGCAAATGGTAACAAAGTGTTCCAAAATGGATGTAGATAACATTAGAGGCTTTTTAATCCAAGTTATTCCTTTTGCTTGAGATTTTTGTTGCTTCTCTGGCTGGTCACGCAGGAGCTCAGAGCTCACACGACCGCCATCTTGCTGAGCTCAAGCCACACCCCCGTTACCCTGCATTCTGTCACTTTCTTTATGTATTGATTTATTTGCCTGGATAACTAAGGTCTGCTTCAACCTTATATTGATTCTTGGAATATAATTTCACATTTTAATTTCTACAGAATCATTACCTATGTACAATGGACTAAACCAACGCTAGTACCTGCACTAAGACATTACCCATACAAAAAACTGTGCCTTGAAGGTTTACCAGGTGTATGCTACTGTCACCACTTTGGGTTGGGTGTACCCACCACTTTTCCTGAAACCTGTTGTATTGTGTCTGATTTTTATGATTTCTTTTTTTTATGCAGTATTCAATAACATTTGTACTTTTTAACTTTTACTCTGGCCTTGGTTAAAGCTTTTTTTTGTGGTCTATTTATATTCATGCTTTATGGCCCGTTACATAGGATAATTTTGCTGTGCGAGTACGATTACAGCAATACCTCATTTATATTCTTTTATGTTTTATCGCTTTTACACAACAAAAACTATTTTATTCAAAAAAAGAATCGCTTTATCTTGAGAGCTATAACTTATTTATTTTTCTGCTGACGGACCTGTATGGCGGCTTGTTTTTTGCAGGACAAGGTGACGTTTTCAGCTGTACAGTTTTTATGGAGATTGCTTTTTTTCTATCGCGTATTTTTCCACTTTTGTTCAGCAATATCATGATAAAGCATAGCTTTTTGCCTTGTTTTGTTTGTTTTTATGGAGTTCATTGAAGGGAACAGTGGGACAGTTTTATAGGTCGGGTCGTTCCAGAAAAGGCGATACCAAATAGGTGTACTTTTTATTTTAAACATAAATTTATTTATTGGATTAATACCGTATATACTCAAGTATAAGCCGACCCGAGTATAAGCCGACCCCCTAATTTTGCCACAAAAAAAACTGGGAAAACTTATTGACTCGAGTATAAGCCTAGGGTGGGAAATGCTCCATAGATTATTCCCCCATAGGGTGTCCCCATAAGAAGCTCCATAGATTGTTCCCCCATATGCTGCCCCCATTAGAAGCTCCATATTGTTCCCCCATATACTGCCCCCAAAAGCAGCTCCATAGATTATTCCCCCATATACTGCCCCCATTAGAAGTTCCATATTGTTCCCCCATATACTGCCCCCATAAACAGCTCCATAGATTATTCCCCCATATACTGCCCCCATTAGAAGCTCCTTAAGATTATTCCCCCATGTGCTGCCGCTGCTGCAGCATGTAAAAATAAAAAAAATGACATGCTCACCTCTCCGTCGCTGGGTGTCAGATACTCACCTGTCCTGAGTCCATGGCTGCTCACCGCTATCTGCCACGTCATCGGTCAGTGACGTTCAGACTGCAGGGGGAGCGGCGCGCACTAACCACGTCACCGCGCCCTCTGCTGTCTGAACTCACTGACCGATGACAGACAGCAGCAAGCAGCCATGGATGCAGGACAGGTGAGTATCGCTATACTTACCCATCCTGACGCTGTCGCTTGAGCCCCCACCTTCTCCACGCTCTCTCTTCCTGCGTTCAGCGGTCGTGTGATACCGCTCATTAAAACTCATGAATATGCGCATATTCATGAGTTTTAATGAGCGGCACCACGTGAGGAGTGCGGAGAAGCTGGGGGCTCAAGAGACAGCGTCAGGACGGGTAAGTATGACCTGACACCCCCGCCCCCTCTCCCCCTCCGACCCCCCCGGTGTATATGACTCGAATATAAGCCGAGAGGGGGACTTTCAGCCCAAAAAAACGGGCTGAAAATCTCGGCTTATATTCGAGTATATACGGTAGTTTGTTTTTTTGCTTGTGATTTTTATAACAATATTTTTACAATTTTTTAATCTTTTTTACTCTTGTACATTGTCCCCGGATAAGACATCAACTGTATAATGACAGATCGCTGATCTAGCTGATCACAGCACCATATCTATACGGCAGATTGAGGGAACACAGCTCCTACTGCGCGGTATATATACAGCGCTAGTCGGGAATTGATTAAACAATGCTGTCTATGAATGGACAATGAGCCAAGCTGTGCCCTTTCAAATAGGAGATATTCCTTCTAGTACAGACCATTTGCTATCCCCCCCTCTAAGCTGAGAATCCAGGAGCTAAGGTGCCAGGATTGACACCTACCTCCAGCAAAAGCCTTTGTCAACTAAATGGTACTCTCCTGCCTTATTAATATCCCTTATTATTTCCTTCACACTCTAGATGAGTTTTTAGATGATGAAGATTCCCAGGAATAACATTTCCCACATTCTGAACATAAAAAATGGTTTCTACCCTGTATGAGTTCTCTGATGTGCAACAAGCTTTGAACTCGAACTATAACATTCCCCACATTCTGGACATGAATATGGCTTCTCTCCTGTGTGGATTCTTTGATGTTTAAGATGATCTGATCTCTGCATAAAATATTTCCCACATTTTGGACATGAATACGGCTTCTCTCCTGTGTGGATTCTTTGATGTTTAAGAAGATCTGATCTCTGCATAAAACATTTCCCACATTCTGGACATGAATATGGCTTCTCTCCTGTGTGACTTCGCTGATGCATAAGGAAATGTGCTTTCTGGTTGAAACATTTCCCACATTCTGAACATGAATATGGCTTCTCTCCTGTGTGATTTCTGTAATGTGTAACCAAATTTGACTTACGGTTAAAACATTTCCCACATTCTGAACATGAAAATGGATTTTCTCCTGTGTGAATTGTGTAATGTGTAACCAAATTTGACTTATGGTTAAAACATTTCCCACATTCTGAACATGAAAATGGCTTCTCTCCTGTGTGGAATTTTTGATGTCTAAGAAGATTTGATCTCTGGATAAAACATTTCCCACATTCTGGACATGAATATGGCTTCTCTCCTGTGTGGATTTTTTGATGTTTAAGAAGATTTGATCTCTGGATAAAACATTTCCCACATTCTGAACATGAAAATGGCTTCTCCCCTGTGTGACTTCTGTAATGTGCAACCAAGTTTGACTTACGGTTAAAACATTTCCCACACTCTGAACATGAAAATGGCTTTTCTCCTGTGTGAATTCGATCATGTGTAAGCAATTTAGATTTAGAGTTAAAATATTTCCCACATTCTGAACAGGTAAATGGTTTCTTCTCTGTGGGAATTATTTGATGTTCAACATCACTTTTGCTGCTTTCATTTTCCTTAACAGTCTGTGATGAATCCAAATAGGTGACTGATTGAAAAGGCTCCGATGATTGATTTTTGATCTGAAGGGCTGGAGGTATAGCTGGAATAATGGCATGCTTTTCATAGGTATCTGGTTTGACACCACAGTCACCTACCAAGAATGAAACGGATTTTATTATTTTTCATCATGAATGCCTTATATTTTATATAATTTCTATATACATTATTCTATACAACTCAAAGTATAAAGAAACTATGACCTCAGAATGTGGTGAGTCACCTGTTCACAAATCCCATGGTACTGAACCTCTAAAGTACAATCGACAAACATAATACACAAACGCAGAAAAGTTTGAAGCAATAAAGGGAGGATTAAAAATAAGCTTTATTACATTACAATCTGTAGCAACAGATAAAATATATACACTATAAAAACAAGCAAGATTCTTAAAAGAGTATTCCCTTCTCTTGTCAATTATCCCAATATGTATTAGGTGTAATAATAATATTAGGAAATATGTAGCATAGTTCTTCTGACTATGTTGCTAACCCCATGTGCAGAGCATTGCATTAGCTTAGATATCCATTGTTACTACCACTCATATAGTGACTGTTAGTTACTAGTGGTCATAACCATGGATACCTAAGCTACTGCAATACCCTGGATATGGGGTAAGGGACATAGAGAAACAAGAAAACCATACCCCATTTCTAATTGGAGGTATTTGCTATTATTATTTTTACACCTACTTGATTTTTGGGATAGGATCTTGGAAATGAGAGCACCCCCTTAAGGCCTTCTTTACAGGTCAGTGTGTCCGGTACGTGTGGTGACAGTTTTCATATGTACCGGAGACACTTAAACATGCAGACCCATTCAATTGAATGGATCTACGCACATATCAGAGAGTGTTTCCACGGACCGTTTGTAGGCAAGGCATGCTGACATGACATCTGTGTGACACGTAATGGAGCCTGGGAATCAGCGGTACTGTTCGCGCTGATACCCGGCTCCAAGTGTTGAAAACAGCTCACTTCATTCTGCGTGTGATCAGCACAAGCAGGGGACAAGGTTAAGAGTTGTATTCGGCCCCCGCTGTCTATATAGAGTAAAATTAAGTATAAAATAAAAAATACTCACCTTAACACCTAATCCAGTGAAGCCATTGTCCCATGTAAAGAAGCAAATGAAAAAAACCCACAATATTCCTCACCTGTCCAAAGTGTTGAATCCAAAGTGTCCCACGCCGTAATCCTTCTGTGCGACATTTGGTCATCAGCATAAGCGGTGACCTGAGGCGACCACTCACGTTGAAAAGCTGGGTAGAATGACTCGTTGCACCCCGATTTCTCAAGGTGAACTGCGATGAGCTCACTCTCGCTGCAGGGAGTCATTTTCTCCTGCTCTTCAGCTCAGTGTCTCTGCTGGATGGCAGCCTGCCATGTAGATGTAGCAGAGCTAGACCCGTCATGGAACAAACGGATTAATATGTTCTCGGAGGAAAGGTGAGGAATATTGTTGTTTATTATTGTAATTCTGTTACAGAAGACATTGTCCACCCAGTGGACTGGGTGATGATGCGAGTATGGTTCATTTTAGATTCATTAAGGGAGTTGGTGTCATTCTTTCAATTCTTGTGTGTTTTTTTTTAATTCAATTTGACTATGTGGTTATTTATGGGGACATCTTAAAGACGCCTCTCCATTACTAATCTCTGGGCTTGATGTCACCTGACAATACAAAGGTGAAATCAATACCCCTCCATCACCCCACTTGCCATCGCACCAGGTTAAGTGGGAAGAGCGAGGCTAAGTCTCAGAATTGGTGCATCAAAATTCATGTAGGGTAAGCTGCACACACAATGTACTAATTCTGTATGTAACTGACATTTTTCTATCTACCTATTCTACCAATTCTAATCTGTTGGGTCACGCCGTGATTTTATTGTATGCGGCAGTTGAATTGCCGGCTTTTCAAATGACATGGGTGTGTAAAAATCGGATGGCACTCACATGGTCTGAGTGCCGTGCGATTTTTATCTTGCACCCATTGACTTGAATCGGCGAGTGTCGTCCGAGATACAAGGACAGTTGCAGCATGCTCATAGAATAACACTGATCAGAGTGCGGTCTGATTTTTTTATCGGATTGCACTAGTCCATTTTCCTCACAGATGAGTATGAGCCCTTAATGTGACTATAATGTGATTTTTTTTATTTTATTCTTAATTGTACACAGCAGACTCTGAATACAACTCTCATCATTGTCCCCTGCTCGCGCTGTTTGCAGGCAGAGTAGAGGACAAAGATGCGAGCTGTCTACAACACCTGGCACCGGGGATCAGCGCAAACAGTACCGCTGACTCCCAGGCACCGGTGTACTGGTGCGGCACATGGTTGCCACACGTATGAATAACATAGACATGGATATCTCCAGGCCAGACAAAAAATTGTTGGTACTTTGCCAAAATGTGCAAATCGGCAATGACTGCAGGGCCGGACTGACCATCGGGCACTTCTGGCAAATGCCAGAAGGGCCGGTGCCTGTAGTGGGCCACTCGATCCATTTCCAGGGCACTGTACGCAAATGCGGGGTCCCCCTCCTGCAATGACGGGATGAGATGCTGCACAGCCCTTCTGCCCCCCCCGCAGGCAGCTCCGTTCTCAGGCTACAATTGGCTGCGCTGTGCGCACAGGACCAGTGATGCGGTCACAGGAGGGGAGGAGTCAGGGGTCACATGATCAGGAGCCTCTGTGTGTGTGTGTATGCATGCAGGACTCTGCCATGCTGGTACTTGTCATGGTGCACTGCTGGATGCGAGTAAGATTCTGTGTGGGGTCAGGAGGGGTTTACAAGGTGGATGTAGCAGAGCCGTGTGTGTACAAGGTGTACGGAGTAGAGTCGTGTGTGTACGAAGTGTACGCAGCAGAGCCGCGTGTGTACGGAGCGGAGCCGCGTGTGTACGAGGTGTACGGAGCAGAGCCGCGTGTGTGCGAGGTGTACGGAGCAGAGCCGCGTGTGTGCGAGGTGTACGGAGCAGAGCCGCGTGTGTGCGAGGTGTACGGAGCAGAGCCGCGTGAGTACGGAGTGGAGGCATATGTGTACAGGATGTACGGAGCGGAGCCAAGTGTGTACGAGGCATACAAAGCGGGCTTTTCCCACGGACACAGGAGTACGCGGTGGAGCATTTTAAAACTCGTACTTGACGTTCCACCGGAAGTGATGTGCTGGAAGCTGACTGGAAATGAGATAATTTCATGAGGAGATTGTGACGGAACTAGGAATGCTTCAGATCCATCACCATGTCCTCCGACAGCGCAGACAGCAGGATCGCCTTGGAATCGGGGATGTCGGCCATGTGAGCGGATCATGATATGTCCTGCATTGGGAGGCTCAGGTGGGCACTACAATGGGAGACGGGCTGCTATAGAATCTCTCTCGCTCTCTGTTCTTTCTTTCTCATTCTCTGTTCTGTCTTTCCCTTATTTTCTCTCTCTGTTCTTTCTCTCTCTAATCTTTTTTTTTTCCTTTCTCTCTGTTCTTTCTTTCCTCTTTCTTACCTCTCTTTCTCTGTTCTTTCTGCTTTCTCTGTTTTCTCTCTTCCTTAGTACCAGTGTGCCCACAGTACCAGCAAATGTGCCCATAATGCCAGCGACTGTGCCCTCAGTACCAGTCAGTGTGACCAGCAGTGCTAAATGGGTGCGGTTGGGCGTGGACATGGGTGTGACTAGCTGTGAAATGGGTGTGTCCGGGGCATGGCTGTGACTACACGTTATATGGTCGTGTTAATCTCCTCTCACTTCTTGTAACCTACAATTGGACAAAGATATTATATAGTCACCATGTGACTAGTGGGCCTGTGTAACTTCAAGTGTCAGGGCTGAATTTTATGAAAAATGAGGATGAATGAACTCATGGAGATCAACATCCAACACTGCGGAGACACCATCACATGTTTCTCAACACAGTGATTCTAGAGCAATGCCCCCATCCCTTATGGGAAATATGCAAAACACAAGCCACGGAGACACCATCACATGTTTCTCAACGCAAGCATTGACTAGCCAGGTCTTTCCCCGGGAAGGAATAACCACGGGAAGGGCAGTCTCCAATGAAGGAAACCACCAATGCCAAAACATGGTATCATAGAATCGTAGATTTGGAAGGGACCTCCTGGGCCATCTGGTCCAACCCCCTGCTCAAAGCAGGATTCTCTAAATAATCCCAGTCAGATGTCTGTCCAGCCTCTGTTTGAAGACTTCCATTGAAGGAGAACTCACCACTTCTCGTGGCAGCCAGTTCCACTCATTGATCACTCTAACTGTCAAAAAGCTTTTTCTAATATCTAATCTGTGTCTCCTCCCTTTCAGTTTCATCCCATTGCTTCTAGTCTTTCCTTGTGCAAATGAGAATAAAGATGATCCTTCTACAATGTGACAGCCCTTTAGATATTTGTA
Source organism: Dendrobates tinctorius (assembly GCF_039654945.1). Classification (NCBI taxonomy): domain Eukaryota; kingdom Metazoa; phylum Chordata; class Amphibia; order Anura; family Dendrobatidae; genus Dendrobates; species Dendrobates tinctorius. The sequence goes on along the minus strand of NW_027361731.1, from coordinate 18,343,861 downwards.
GACAGCTATTAAGTCTCCTCTCAGTCTTCTCTTTTGCAAACTAAACATTCCCAAATCCTGCAACCTTTCCTCATAAGACAGGGTTTGCAGACCGGTCACCATTCTGGTCGCTCTTTTCTGAACTTGCTCCAGTTTGTTGATGTCTTTTTTAAAATGTGGTGCCCAAAACTGGACACAATATTCCAGATGAGGTCTGACCAAAGAGGAGTAGAGGGAAATAATGACTTCACGTGATCTAGACTCTATGCTTCTGTTAATACATCCTAGAATTGCATTTGCCTTTTTTGCTGCTGCATCACACTGTTGACTCATATTCAGTCTGTGATCTATTAGTATAGCCAAGTCTTTTTCACATGTGCTGTTGCTTAGCTCTATCCCTCCCATTCTGTATATGCTTTTTTCATTTTGCCCAGATGTAGTACTTTGCATTTTTCCCTGTTAAAAACCATTCTGTTAGTTGCTGCCCACTGCTCCTGTTTATTTATATCTTTTTGAATCCTCTCTCTCTCTTCTCTAGTATTAACTATCCCTCCTAGCTTTGTGTCATCAGCAAATTTAATCAGTTTACCCTCAATTCCTTCATCTAAATCGTTGATAAAGATGTTGAACAATACAGGGCCCAGGACAGAGCCCTGTGGTACCCCACTTGAGACATTCTTCCAACTGGATGTGCAGCCATTTACGACCACTCTTTGGGTCCGATCACTAAGCCAGTTATGAATCCACCTAACAGTTGCCTTGTTCATTCCATTCTTAGTCATTTTTTTTAATAAGGATTGTATGAAATACTTTGTCAAATGCTTTGGTGAAGTCAAGATATACTATATCTACAGCATTTCCTTGATCCACCCAATCAGTTATTCCTTCATAGAAGGAAATTAAGTTAGTCTGATATGACTTATTAGTTACAAACCCATGCTGACTCTGTTTAATCACTTCACTCTTATCCAGGTACTGACTTACATGTGGTTTAATAATTTGTTCAAAGATCTTTCCTGGTATAGAAGTCAGACTCACCGGCCTATAGTTGCCTGGGTCCACCATATTCCCCTTTTTGAAGATAGGAACAGCATTTGCTCTTCTCCAGTCTTCTGGCACTTCTCCTGTTCTCCAAGAATTTTCAAAGATTATGGAGAGGGGTTCAAAAATTTCTTCTGCTATCTCCTTCAGTACTCTGGGGTGTAATTCATCTGGACCTGGAGACTTGAATTCATTTAGGTTAGCTAAGTGTTTCCTCACTATCTTTCTGTTTATAGATATCCTGGATTCTTCTATTCCCTTAATAGGACAGTGAAGAACAGTTGATGTTACATTTCCTTTCTGAGAGAAAACAGGTGCAAAATAGGAATTTAAAAGTTCGGCCTTCTCAACATCCTGTCTTACCATTTCATCATTTTCATCCTGTAAAAATCCTATAGCATCTTTGACTTTTCTTTTACTTTTGACATATCCCCAAAATCCTTTATTATTGCTTTTGACATCTCTTGCAAGCCTCAATTCATTGTCAGCTTTAGATCATCTGATTTGTGCCCTGCAGGTTCTGCAGACAGCATTATATTCTTCTTTAGATATGCCTCCCTCTTTCCATTTTATAAACATTTTTTTCTTCCTTTTTAGCATGTGCTTAAGTTCTGTGTTCATCCATCCTGGTTTCCTTAAATGCTTCCTATTCTTCCCTCTTTTTGGAATTGTTAACAATTGTGCTTTGAGAATTTCATTTTTCAAGATTTCCCATCCTTCCTGGACATTTTTGTCTTTAAGGATATCCAGCTATTGGATCCCTCCAATTCTCTTTCTAAATCCCTTAACATCTGCCTTTCTGAAATCTAACCTTGAAGTCTAAGTCTTCACAGGTCTTCCTCCTCTAGTTATCCAAAATTCTAAAGTAGCATGGTCCCTACCACCTAGGGTCCCAGCCACTTTTACCTCCTCAACCATTTCCTCCCTGTTTATAAGGGTTAGATCCAAGGTAGCAGTTCCCCTTGTTTTCTCCCCTACCTTTTGGAAGATAAAGTTGTCAACAAGAGAGGATAAGAATTTCCTTGACCTGTTAGTTTTGCCTGAGAGAGATTCCCAACAAATGTCTGGATAGTTGAAATCTCCCATGGCAACAATGTCATATTTTTTGGAGAACTTGGCCATTTGATGCATAAAGAGTTCATCCATATCTTCAGCTTGCACAGGCGGCCTGTAGTAAATGCCTACAATGGTGTCCTTTCCATTGTTCTGTCCTTGTATTCTTACCCAAACAGTTTCCACAGAACTCCCAGTCTCTGAAGCTTCAATCTCTGTGCAGATATACGTGTTTCTAACATACAATGCGACACCCCCTCCTCGTTTATCAAGTCTGTTTCTTGCAAATAAGTTGTATCCTTCTAGTCTTGTATTCCAATCATGTGTATCGTCCCACCAAGTTTCAGTGATTCCAATGACATCATATTTCTTTTCCTGTGTTAGTAGTTCCAATTCTCCTTGTTTGTTGCCCATGCTTTGTGCATTAGTATAGAAACATTTTAGTTTGTGATTGGTTTCTCTTTCTCCAATATTTTTATTAATTAGATTCTTTTGTCTTTGTTCTTCCCTTCCACTTCTAATAGCAGAGCTCTCAATAGCATTTGTCAGGTGTATGGCTTTTTCTGGTCTTTTGCTTCCCTTCCCACATTGTTCTAGTTTAAAGCTCTCCTTACAAGTGTAGCAAGGCAACTTCCAAATACATGTTTTCCAGTCTTCGTAAGGTGCACCCCATCTCTAGCAAGTAGTCCATCGTATAAGTAATTCACTCCGTGATCCAGAAATCCAAATCGCTGCTGACGGCACCATCGACGTAGCCAGTTGTTCACCTGCAGAATCTTATTCCACCTCCTTGTTCCATGGCCATCCACTGGGAGGATGGAAGAGAAGACCACCTGCGCTCCCAGTTCTTTCACTTTCTTGCCTAAGTTTTCAAAGTCTCTGCAGATGGTTTCCAGGTTGTTTCTTGCAGTGTTATTTGTCCCCACATGTAGTAGCAGGAATGGGTAGTCATCTGTAGGTCTGAAGAGTCCTGATATCCTGTCAGACGTCTTTAATTTTTGCACCTGGAACACAGCACATTTCTCTTGAAGTTATATCCGGTCTGCAGATAGCGGCCTCTGTTCCTCTCAACAGGGAATCCACCATGACCACCACTCTCCGTTTCTTCTTCACAACATTTTTCTTTCTCCATCCAGGAGGACTCTGAAGGTGTACAAGGTTGCTGTTTGTGGGCAAAGTCTTATCCTGATGTATTTCTTCATCGTTCTCCTGTGTGAGAGCCTGGTACTGGTTTCTGAGCAGTATGGGTGCTGACTGCCTCCTGATCCTCCTGCTTCTCTGGGTCACATGCTTTCATTTCTCTGTTTCTTCAAGTGCACTTTGTATTTCTTCTCTTTCTGTAACATGAAGAGATAACTCTGCTCTGTCTAAGAACTCTTCACCTTCCTTAATGATCTTCAACGTAGCTAACCTCTCTTCGAGATTTTGCAACTTTTCCTCCAACAGGGACACAAGCTTGCATTTGTGGCATGTGAAGTTTGGCTTTTCCACTGGTAAGTCTGTGAACATGTAGCAAGAAATGCAGCTCACCAAATGGCTCCTGGCCTCTTCCATATTGAGATTTCTTAAAAACGATGAAAGATTCAGTCACCTTCCTGATGGGTGTAATGACGACCACGGGTTTTGGCTGACGAATAAAGGGAATTTAAAGGCCTTCTGTTAGGATGGTCAGGATCCAGGCATTGGAGGAGATCTTTTCCCAAGCCTGGAAAAAGAGTGCCAATCTCCCCCCCACTGGAATACTGGCGTCACTGTGGCGACTTCTTTGAGGTGGAGGTGCCTCCACCAAACATAAACCCCGATTCTTTTTTTCCTCTTATCCTCTCATCTTCTCCTGTCAGCGGGAGGACGCCCCCTATTAAATCTCCCCCTCCAAAAGGGCTGTCTCCTATGATCCATAGGGAATCTGGGGAAGCCTTTTTTCTTATCGCCTGCTTTTTCCAAAATATCGTCCATGTTCTTGCCGAACAAGAATCGACCATCGCAGGGGAGAGAGCATAATTTGGCCTTGGACTGAAGGTCACCCGGGACAGCCCTTAAGCCATAACGCGCGTCTAGCAGCATTTGATAGTGACGCTGCCCTGGCTGTCATCCGCATAGAGTCCGCCAAGGTATCGGCCAAAAAAGCTGCTGCCCCGTGCAAGAGATACATCTCCGATAAGATTTTCTTTCTTGAGACCCTTGAAGCCAGCTTTTCTTCTAACTGCTGCAGCCAGATCATGAGGGAGCGTGCCGTGCAAGTGCCCGCTATCGCCGGTTTTAGTCCTCCTGCTGTCGCTTCCCATGCGTGCCTCAAATATGGGTCTGCTTTCTTGTCTAGCGGGTCTCTAAGAACCCCTGTGTCTTCCAGGGGCAGGGCCGACCTTTTGGAGGACCTGGACACTGCTGCATCTATTTTGGGGATTTTGTCCCATATCTCCGCATCATTATGATCATAGAATCATAGAGTTGGAAGGGACCTCCTGGGCCATCTGGTCCAACCTCCTGCTCAAAGCAGGATTCGCTAAATCATCCCAGTCAGATGTCTGTCCAGCCTCTGTTTGAAGACTTCCATTGAAGGAGAACTCACCACTTCTCGTGGCAGCTTGTTCCACTCATTGATCACTCTGTCAAAAAGTTTTTTCTAATATCTAATCTGTGTCTCCTCCCATTCAGTTTCATCCCATTGCTTCTAGTCTTTCCTTGTGCAAATGAGAATAAAGTTGATCCTTCTACAATGTGAGAGCCCTTTAGATATTTGTAGACAGCTATTAAGTCTCCTCTCAGTCTTCTCTTTTGCAAACTAAACAATCCCAAATCCTGCAACCTTTCCTCATAAGACAGGGTTTGCAGACCAGTCACCATTTTGGTTGCTCTTTTCTGAACTTGCTCCAGTTTGTTGATGTCTTTTTTAAAATGTGGTGCCCAAAACTGGACACAATATTCCAGATGAGGACTGACCAAAGAGGAGTAGAGGGAAATAATGACTTCACGTGATCTAGACTCTATGCTTCTGTTAATACATCCTAGAATTGCATTTGCCTTTTTTGCTGCTGCATCACACTGTTGACTCATATTCAGTCTGTGATCTATTAGTATACCCAAATCTTTTTCACATGTGCTGTTGCTTAGGCCTATTCCTCCCATTCTGTATATGCTTTTTTTCATTTTTATTGCCCAGATGTAGTACTTTGCATTTTTCCCTGTTAAAAACCATTGTTAGTTGCTGCCCACTTCTCCAGTTTATTTATATCTTTTTGAATCCTCTCTCTCTTCTCTAGTATTAGCTATCCCTCCTCTAGCTTTGTGTCATCAGCAAATTTAATCAGTTTACCCTCAATTCCTTCATCTAAATCATTGATAAAGATGTTGAACAATACAGGGCCCAGGACAGAGCCCTGTGGTACCCCACTTGAGACATTCTTCCAACTGGATGTGCAGCCATTTACGACCACTCTTTGGGTCCGATCACTAAGCCAGTTATGAATCCACCTAACAGTTGCCTTGTTCATTCCATTCTTAGTCATTTTTTTAATAAGGATTGTATGAAATACTTTGTCAAATGCTTTGCTGAAGTCAAGATATACTATATCTACAGCATTTCCTTGATCCACCCAATCAGTGATTCCGTCATAGAAGGAAATTAAGTTAGTCTGACATGACTTATTAGTTACAAACCCATACTGACTCTGTTTAATCACTTCATTCTTATCCAGGTACTGACATACATGTTGTTTAATAATTTGTTCAAAGATCTTTCCTGGTATAGAAGTCAGACTCACTGGCCTATAGTTGCTTGGGTCCACCTTCTTCCCCTTTTTGAAGATAGGAACAACATTTGCTCTTCTCCAGTCTTCTGGGACTTCTCCTGTTCTCCAAGAATTTTCAAAGATTATGGAGAGGGGTTCAAAAATTTCTTCTGCTATCTCCTTCAGTACTCTGGGGTGTAATTCATCTGGACCTGGAGACTTGAATTCATTTAGGTTAGCTAAGTGTTTCCTCACTATCTTTCTGTTTATAGATATCCTGGATTCTTCTATTCCCTTAATAGGACAGTGAAGAACAGTTGATGTCACATTTCCTTTCTGAGAGAAAACAGATGCAAAATAGGAATTTAAAAGTTCGGCCTTCTCAACATCCTGTCTTACCATTTCATCATTTTCATTATGTAAAAATCCTATAGCATCTTTGACTTTTCTTTTACTTTTGACATATCCCCCAAATCCTTTATTATTGCTTTTGACATCTCTTGCAAGCCTCAATTCATTGTCAGCTTTAGATCATCTGATTTGTGCCCTGCAGGTTCTGCAGACAGCATTATATTCTTCTTTAGATATGCCTCCCTCTTTCCATTTTATAAACATTTTTTTCTTCCTTTTTAGCATGTGCTTAAGTTCTGTGTTCATCCATCCTGGTTTCCTTAAATGCTTCCTATTCTTCCCTCTTTTCGGAATTGTTAACAATTGTGCTTTGAGAATTTCATTTTTCAAGATTTCCCATCCTTCCTGGACATTTTTGTCTTTAAGGATATCCAGCCATTGGATCCCTCCAATTCTCTTTCTGAATCCCTTAAAATCTGCCTTTCTGAAATCTAACCTTGACGTTGGAGTCTTCACAGGTCTTCCTCCTCTAGTTATCCAAAATTCTAAAATAGCATGGTGGCTACCTCCTAGGGTCCCAGCCACTTTTACCTCCTCAACCATTTCCTCCCTGTTTATAAGGATTAGATCCAAGGTAGCAGTTCCACTTGTTTTCTCCCCTACCTTTTGGAAGATAAAGTTGTCAGCAAGAGAGGATATGAATTTCCTTGACCTGTTATTTTTGCCTGAGAGAGATTCCCAAAAAAGGGATATCGTATCTTGGAGGTGGATGGAAGGGCCCCCGATTTTTCGGGCTTTTTCCACTCTTTCTCAATAAGTGCCTGGATTTTCTCGTTTACTGCAAAGGTTCGTTTTTTCTTCTCCTGAAGCCCCCCAAACATGACGTCCTCTAGGGTTTTAGCCGCCTTTTCTTCCTGTAGGCCTTTTGTATTTCTAATGGCCTTTAGGAGGGCGTCTGTGTCTTCTACGGGGAAACATGGTTTACCCCAAATGTCACTGTCTGAGGAGGATGATTTTTCCGCCTGAGATGACATTGACGCGGAATCCGAGGGGGAACTAGGGGGATCCTTCCTGCTTTTTTCCCTCAATAGGGACTTAATTGAGTGTTCCATTTCTGACCTTAGGGCAGATATCAGATTGGCTGCGAAACTAGGCGCTTCCTCCGCCATAGTCCGCTGAATGCACGAAGCACAGAGATCTTTTTGCCAATCTCTTGCTAGGGGAGATTTACATATAACACAATCCCTATTGTTCTTCTTGCTTCCCGCTTTTCTGGGCCTTTCCTACAGGGTGAAGCATACAACAGAAGCCCCTATTAACATAATGCTAACATTAACGAAGATCACTCACCACCCGAAATCAAGGGTACCGGACTCGGAGGCTGCGTCGGAGCACATGACTTGCGCTCTTTGGATCTTGAGGAGTCCCCCGACCTGCGGCTGGGGCGACTGCTGCTTGAATGGCTTCCATGCTTTCTGCCAGAGGGCTGAGAGGGAGGCAGGGACGCTGAACGTTCCTGCTCTGACTCCGTGTTGCACCGCCCATTTGCTGCTGCCTCCTCTTTTTAAATGACGCCCGCACGAACCCGGAACCCCGGAGGGCCCGGGGACTGCGCGTCCAGCACCCGACGGCCGACGCTACAGGTGAGACACCTGTTCTTCCCGTGCCGGGACGGGGTTGGGTTCCTTTTCTTTTCTTTGCCCTTGACAGGCACCGCCGACAGTGGGGTTCCTTCCAGGACAGGAACCCAACTGAAGCGGGGGGAGAGGTGCCGCCCCCTATGTCTCAGTAGGTTCCTGTCCTGGCGGGCGGATCCCTCTCTCAGGTGGTGCTGTCATGGGTGAAGGGAAAACTACTGTTTGGGCACACGGTGGGGCTCGGAAGGGAAGTAGTGACGTTCTGGAATACAGACTTTGATGGAATGGTCTGCGGGTGTCATGTCACGTTTGCAGAGCCCCTGATGTACCTAAACAGTGGAAACCCCCAATTCTAATTCCAACCCTAACCCCAACACACCCCTAACCCTAATCCCAACCCTAACCATAACCCTAACCATAACCCTAACCCTAGCCCTAACCCTAACCCTAACCTGTGTACCTGCTTTTTTTTTTTTTTTTTTTTTTTTTTAACTTTTTGTGACAAGAACGCTGCCCTGCGATCTGACTCATAGTAACGCCACTTCTCCTCTGATCTCACACTGACAGATGATCAGAGGAGAAGCAGCATTACTATGTGACAAGATCGCTGCCTGGCACATAGTAACGCGACTTCTCCTCTGACCACACAATGTCAGATGATCAGAGGAGAGGCAGAGTTACTGTGTGACAAGATCACTACCTGGCACAGCTGTGCCAGGCAGCGATCAGCTGTGCCAGGCAGCGATCTAGTCAAACAGTAACTGTTATGAATGGGTCACCTGAGGAGGAAAAAACAAAAATACAAGCTAAGTCCTGAAAACCGGAGAGGTTGGCAGCTATCGGATTGCAGACCCCTGATCCTATCCACAACAACTAACAGTAGCTGTGGGGGGTTCCTATGATGCCCTAGACCCCTCGATCACAGCCGGAGAACTAAATAGGCCTAAAGAAAGAAAGGGGAAATCTAAACTGCCCCGGAGCAGACCCCAAAGCAATAGGCAGCCCCCAACATATAATGATGGTGAAGCAAGATGAAAACACTAACACAGATAGAAAGATAGGTTGAGCAAACGATGGGGCCCAAGCTAACTAAAAAGGACAGGATAGAAAAGCTGCTGTCTGCAATCCGTAAAAAACCCTACCAAAAAATGTCCCAACCGTCTGATAGGAAAAACAGGCCCTGAAGTCGCTAGGATTTCAAAATGACTATATCAGCACTCAGGTAAATTCTGAAGACAGAGCAAAGAGACAAACTGATCAGAGACAAAAATGGAACTCCGCACACCCCCGACCGGGGATGGCTGAACTCCAAAAAACAAGGTAAACAAAACAAAACTAATAAGTTCAATAGCAGAGCAAAAACTTATCTTTGGAAGCAGGAATCAGACTGGTCTCCAAGAATCCAGCAGAGAAATCACCAGCGACTCAGAAGGGCGTCGGCTGCCTTATATCCAGTCAGAATTTCCTGTTATCCAGTCATCATCTACCAGATCAGGTGTTTGGTAATCAGCCTCACTACCTTCCTTCACCAGAAGAGGGAGTTCATCAGACATCGACGGTGAAGGGGAAAATGAACTCACAACAGTAACGCTGCTTCACCTCTGATCATCTGTCAGTGTGAGATCAGAGTAGAAGTCGCGTTACAATGAGTGAGAACGCCGGGAAACAAGCAGCTTTCCCAGCGAGCGCTCTCATTGGCTGCTGTGACGCTGACGTCATCAGGACCTGAACCAATCAGGTCTCGATGACGTCGGGGGTCCCAGCATGCATTGTGCACCGGGATCCCCACGTTATAAGGTATGTGGGGGTCCCGGGGGGCACAAAACCGCCGACAGTAGATAAACGTCGGCGCTGCACAAAGCCCAGCAAGCGCCAACGTTTATCTACTGTGGGTGGTCAGGAAGTGGTTAAACAAAATGGCACCGGACAGCACGGTATGAGCATGTGCTGACTCTGGCGCCATTTTATTTAAATATTTAATTCAGACAACATGTAACAGAGGAAAGGTTTATTTTACTTTTTGCTTGTTTGTTTGTTTGTATGTATAGAATAGCACCACATGCAAAATGGGGAAGCATATAATAGGATGGGGGAGCATATACCAGGATGGAGAAGCATATACCAGTATGGGGGAGCATATACCAGGACAAGCTATTGAATCAGTTCTATGCTCGAATTGCGGGAATTTTTAGTGGTACATTTTTGTGCTATGTTAACCCTTTCAAGACCTTGCCCTTTTTCGTTTCTGATTTTCACTCTTCTTTTCCCAGAGCCATAACTTTTTATTTAGCCATTAATATGGCCATGTTAGGGCTTGGTTTTTTTAGGACAAGTTGTACTTTTGGCACCATTTGTTTTACCATATTGTGCACTCAAAAAGGGAAATAAAAATTCCAAGTGCGGCGAAATTGCAAAAAAAAGTGCAATTCCACAACTTTTTGGGGATTTTTTATACCATGTTCACCAAATGCTAAAACTGCCCTGCCATTATGATTCTCCAGGTCATTATGAGTTCACAGACACCAAACATATCTAGGTTCTTCTTTATCTAAGTAGTGAAAAAAAATCAAAAGCTTCGCCATTTCACGATCAGGTTAACCTTTTTTTTTTATTGATAGATCAGATGATTCTGAACGCCAAATATGTGTATGTTTGATTTTTTTATGGGGCAAAGGTGGGGTGATATAAAAGTTGAGGTTTATGTTATATTTTAATATTTTTTTTTTTACTTCATGCTTCAATAGCCTACATGGAAGATTAGAAGCTGCCATAACCCGATCTGCTCTGCTACATACAGGTGATGATCAGATCGCCTTATGCAACAGAATACCTCACTTGCTATGAGTGCCGACATCTGGGCGGCGCTCACAGCAAGCGCAAGCCGGCAGTGACAACCACAGAGGTCTCCAGGAGACCTCTGGTTGTCATGTCAACCGATGGGCGGATGTCAACCTTCCGGTCCGATGGCCAGAAGCGCGTATTAAATGCCGCTGTCAGAGATTGACAGCGGCATTGAACGGGTAAATAGCAGCGGGTGGATTGCGATTCCACCCGTGGCTGTTCCGGGCATAGAAAAGAAAAAAGATGTGGGCTCACCGCCGGGGCCCACATCAAAGGGGGAGACACGACGTGCGCCATAATAGTAAGGCGCATATTGCAAAGGGGTTAAAGGGAACCTGTCACCAGACATAACGTTGTTAACCTGCCGATATGCAGTCAATCTGCAGGTTAACATTGTTATCATGCTGCCTGGTGCCCACACGTAGCCGAATGCAGAGGGGGAAAATGATCTTTATTCTCACTAGTATGGTTATTTCAAAAAAGTTTGCTCATTTCTGCATCAAGATGTTTATTCTTCCCAAATGAACTCATCCAACAAACACATCACATAAAGTAAGGTATCAATAATCAGTTGTGTAGACAAGGTATAGAGAAACACCTTTGTACATAGAAGAACTTCATATGCTGCCATGTCACGTCTCACCATGACTACTCTGTAATGGTCTTGTACTGGCATGCTCCTGCACTGTCACTTTTCTAACCAGCCTTCCCAATATAGTCCATGGCTGCGCTGGTGGAGATGCTGCACTAAATTCACAGGGTCACTTAGTTCATTGTGTAAGAGTCAAATTAGCCAATCTGCTATTACCAGAGCTAAGTTGTTACCCGGTTTTGAGTAGATTATTACCGGACCCTACTTCTATATCCTTTCCTGATCTGTCTACATATTTCTTGTAGACCTCAAAACGGTTTGACTTCTCACTTGACTGTCCTTCCAGGACCGGTACGGCCGCTAGAAACTCAACATATAATTACAGTAGAATCTGTGACTTCTCTGCATTTAGTGGTCACTACTCACCTGGGTAGTCATATGTAGGAATCTCCTCTTTACACCGCTCATCACCCCTCACATATGTCTCTGTAGTATTAATATGGGTCAGATCTTCACCCTGAAACAAATATTGTAAAAGTCACAGACAGATGGAGAAGTCACATAAGCTCTAATCCTACCACCTCCACCATTCTCATTACATAATTATAAAACATATAATACTGGTGGATAAAACAAGACTGAGCACAAGATCACAGCCGTCTACACATCATAGGGGAGATCTCATGACACCTTCTCTCCATCTACCTGATGATCCTGAGGAACATTGGGATCTTCTTGGTTACAGTCCTGTGGAAGAAGAGGACGGGGACATCTCTCTGGTGTTGTCCTCTTACTGGATAGATCTGGAGGAAACACATACAGGGACTGCATTTATTCTCTACATACAGATAATTATAGGCCGTGTGTATTTAGTCCTGTCTATTACCTGGTGATGTGAGGGGCTGGGGAACCTCCATCATGACGTCCTTGTAAACATCTTTGTGTCCCTCTAAATACTCCCACTCCTCCATGGAGAAATAGACGGCGACATCCTGACACCTTATAGGAACCTGACACATACAATGACACCGTCATCCCCCGATCCCTTCATAGCGTTACTGTATAATGTCCCAGCATTCCCAGCAGTGTCACCTCTCCAGTCAGCAGCTCAATCATCTTATAGGTGAGTTCTAGGATCTTCTGGTGATTGATGTCCTCATTTATCAGGGGGTGAGGTGTAGGCCCCATGATTGGGCTCAGGGGTTTTCCCCATCCCTCAGACACAGGGTCCTGACAGCGCTCACTAGAGGTCTTCTTCACTACTGTGTAATCCTGGTTATGGAGAGACACATTAATAAATCTCACTACAGACATTTCCAGAGTCCTCACCTCTCCAGTTCTGTCCATCTGTTATTCCCATAGATAAGAATGATGTAATGTGGCGTCATCAGAATCTCTCACCTCTCCAGTAAGCCGGAAGAGGATCTCTAGGGTGAGGTGTAATATCCTGTCCGCCATCTTGTCCGTAGCCATTCATTAATGTTTAAAGTAAATCTTCTAGAAGATAATTATACCGATTGTATCTGCCAGGATCCTAAATGGAAGGAAGATCAGCTGATGAAGAATCATACAAAATACCATGGGAAAACAAGATACAGGCGCAGTGATGCTGGTATAGTGTAAGGACATGTGCACACCGTGTATTTTCAGGTGGACACGTCCTGTAACCAATCCGAAAAAGTGCAAAAGTTGGAACATAATGCACAAAAATGAAAAACAACTTCACTGTTCATACTTTGTTTTAAAACTTCTATTAACCCCGTCAGGTTTCTAAAGCTGCAAAAAAGAAGTGACCTGAAAACAGCAGATAAGACACCAAAAAATAGCATCTCAGGACCCTGTCAGTTCTGAGGACCAGAGATGGTGCCTATAGTGAGGTCACTGGACTCATTCTGTTACGAGTCCATGAAAAAAAAAAGAAAAAGGATTGTCCAGAAAGGCATTAATATGCAGTGTACAATATGAGGAGCAGAGATGTGCGAACTTATCAGAAAACGTTAGCCAAACTCAAATTCGGCACAAACGTAGCACATTCGGATTAGTGTTCCAGAGCAAAGTTCGAGCACATTTCGGTAAATGATCGCGTTTCCAATGCTTTTGTTAGGCATCACGGGGTTACCGCAGAAAGTAGCCAGAAGACCGCAGCGTCTGATTGCTCCTACTCCTGCGCTGAAAAGCAGTTCTTTTTAATGGTGTTTATTTCTTTTGGCAGAACAGGGGTTAATCGACCATGTTGGAAACTATGAGCGATCAGCTGTGCTCGGTTAGCCATTCCCATCCCCTATATAATCCGGGTCCTGATTCAAACTCATGTCAGAGCTAGCATTTGTTTCATGACTTAGGAGAGGTTTTCACATGAGAAGGAGTTTTGGAGGAGTTATAAGTGACTGTTGGGTGGTTTGTAAGTGTGGTAATTCTCTTCCCTCATCTACTTTGCTTTTTTTCCCCCCATCCTCCACTCCCCGATGCATTCCTCTGTTATATGTGAGTGAATATTTGTATGCATGGTGTTTTCAGTTTACCCTTGTTTGTGTAGCCTTGTTTGTTGGGTTGGTGTACTGCAGTGCACAGTAGCGCCCCTCTTCCCTGGATGGGGTAAGAGAACAGATGGAGGGTTAACTCAGGAGATCAGGCAAGGCTGGCTGCCCCGGCATCTTCACCTTCAGAAGTATCAACGGGGAAAAGGGTAAGCTAAGGCATCCCCTAATGTTAGGGACAGGGAAGAAGCGCCTTGTCCCGGGTCACCTGAAAGCTGAGTCGTGACATTAGGACTTTGGCTAGGTTAGAGGGGTTCATGTTTGATGAGGGGATGGGGTGATGAATGGGGAGAGGTCAGAGTACCGGCAGTCTGTATGTTTTTTTAATAAACTTAATGTGTGTATTCCAGCAGGCAAACAAGGCACAGAAACCATCAACAACGTTATGACATAAGGGCTTCTGTCATTGGTGAAGTCACATGTCCCTCTCCATATAAAAAGCGGACATGCTTTGCTGGTGCTATTTTCTCAGAGTAACAGTGCAGCGAGGCCACTACTGCAAGTTGTAACACCGGTTTGGTTTTGCATAGTTTCCCCGGCGTTACTCTGCATGTCTGTGCTCTAACCCTTTGCTCCTTTCCCTCTAATCAGCTGGGATACTGTAGTCTGTAACCTGTATGGATGCTGCTCAGTTCCCTGCTCTGCTGCATAGCCGTACATGTGTTGTAAAATCTTTGCTCTGCAGCATGACCATCTGCGTGTGCGGTCCCTTGCTGACGCTGTGGAAGCTGTCCGCGGGTTGGGAGGTCCTCTGCAGCGGGTGCATTACTTTCCACGTGTCCAGGCTTGCAGCCGCTGCCAGGTGCCTTAAGCCTCAGTTCCTGTGCTGGCTATGCTGTAATGGTTTCTGTCTGTGATTTGGTGCATGCGGCCACACCTTACCTGCTTTTATTAAGTGTAGTGTGTGCGCTTGAATTGCTGTCCCTAGCCTATTGCTGAGGGGAAGCTCCCATTTTAAGTTCCTCTTCCCTGCTGGGCGTCAGCAGAGCTTCTCATTAGGTTCCTGAACCTAGCCATTGTTGTTTGGTCCTCCATGTTGCTCCTGGTCTGTTTTGTCTTCAGCTCCAGTTCTGTCTGCAATCAGTTCTGGGAAAGCTGATGTCTTTGTCCCCCCTGGACCTGTCCTGTCTCTGTGTTGGTACCAAAGCCCTTGCCCTGATTCCTGCTTTGTGATGTTCTTGAAGCCCTTCTATGGCTCAAACCATGTACCCAGTGACTGAATTTCCTGTAATTTGTGTCCTGTGAATAAACCTGTGTTTATCTTTTGAAGATTGAGTCCACTGTTTCTGCTGAGCGTCTACTACGCTGTGCTCAGCTTGTTATGCAGAGCTAGCTCCGTCCAGCTCTGGTCCAATCCTGTGATGCTTGCACCATACCGCTTGAGTTCCTTTCTAGGTCGTGTTCGATGTCCAGTGTCTGGTGCCTGGAGGTCATGTCCGAGGTCCGGAGCCTGACGACTGCTGCCCAATGTCTCTGATGTCCTGCCTGTATCCTGATGTTCTCTGACTGGAGTCATGTCTGTAGTCCTGATGTCCTGCCTTTGTCCTAGATGTCCAGCCTGTGTCCAGATGTCCAGTCCGTGGTCCTGATGGTCCAGCCCGTGTTTCAGAGTCGGTCCTGAGCTGCCATGCTGATGTTCCTGGACCTGTGCTGTCCATGTCTTGCCTGTGTCCCAATGTCCTGCCGGTACCCTGAGGTCCTCCCTGTGATGACATCGATCCGAGGGAGGTGTCTGATGTTCTCCTGCTGTGCCTGCGCTACACCAAAGGCCTGAGATTCTCCTGGTATGCCCATGCCAGATGACCCTGGACTGCGGCAACCCTTATTGACCTCCTGCCATCGTCTGCTAACCTGGGAATTGTGCCCTTCCTTGATGTGCGGAATTGGGTGCCTGGCATTGTTATGTCTTGTGTTCTGTATGTGACCTTGTCTTAGTAAACTTAATGTTCTTTATACCTGAAGTTGTGCAGTGTCATATAGTCCTGCATGTCGCCACTTTGCCCACATGCTCAGCTGCCACAGACCACGGTCGCTACCCTTCTCTAGGCTCGGGTCCCCCTCTGTGGTCCAGTGGGTCCATTCCCATTTAATTTAGGTGTATCCATATAAATGGCCCACCATGTAGTTTGTGCTAATAGTGTTGTGCATGCAGTAGTCAACATTTCCTACTCAAAATCGTTTGGGCTACAACTGTGTTGCAGTTAGGACTCCAGAGGTCACATTTACTAATCAAAATAGTTTGGGATAATACTCTGATGCAGGCACCAGTCCACATTTCAACATATTAATCTTTTGTGCCAATTCTGTGGTCTAGCCACACTATATCAACCAATAAATACTGATTATTAAGTGACAGGTGACTTACAGGTCTGGGCCCAGGGTTGTGAAACAGCTAGTTAAAAAAGTGGAAGGGTACAGCCAAGATGAGTGGGAAAAAGTAAGGTTGTGGTGGAAGGGGGAACAGGTTTGGTGTTCGAGGTTTATGTGGGATAGGTGGTAATGTTGCTGAAAGATTTACTGAACAAACGTTGTCCTATCCAAAAACAACTGACAACTTGGGTTGCTGAAGGGATACTCATCCCCCTTTCTTTTGCAGCCACACAGCGGTACAATTTATAGATGAGGGCCAGAAAGAGCATGTGCTCCAGTAGATGGCAAGCACTGCATCAAATGGCCTCTCCTCCTCTTCCTCCACCCTAACATGACACACAGTACAGAGCTCGGATGTGGCACCAGAATTACCCTTGTTTTTCCCCGCATCAAAATTCTCCATTGGCCCAACTCATCCAGAGCACTAATCATATAATCGCAATGCATGGATGCATGGGGCAGGGCCTGGAACATGGCATGGACCAGCATTTCTAGCTTAAACATTGATCATTAACAGGTGGACGAGAGACAGGTGTAGGCCTGGTGCTCTGAGAGACCTGCCAAATTCAGGCAAGACACATGTGGGAGACCCAATTTGGAGTCCAAACATTTCCAAAAATTAGGGGAAGACATCATTAAATTTTAATCAATTTCCCCAAAGTACAAATAGAATAATGAGGCTTTGACACTCCTTCCACTACAGGCAAGCCACCAGATGAAGACAACTTAAGAGTCTAGACATTTCCAAAAATTATTAACAACAATAGCAAGAGCACGCACAGGATCCATGACAAAGGCGTTACATACTGCAGTAACACAAGATCAATGTAGCCAACTGAAAACTACACCATCGCCCAGTCTGCGATTGGGGTGCAAAAGTCATTGGAGATCCAGGACTTGTTCATCTTGATGAAAGCTAGGCCACTCAGACATTTTTGAAGACCCAAATGCAAAAGTTTCCAAATTCCCCCTGATGGTATTGATATTGAGCTGAACATACTCCTGCACCATCCTCTCCAGTCATTCAAGTGTCAGACTTACACACTCTTCTGCTAGTGTACGTGTTGGTCTTAAAAATGTGTGAAATGACTCACAGAAATTGCTTATGCCACTTACACTATTGATGCTAATGTTCTTGCACATTCCCAGGGTTGGAACTCTATAACTGTGATGCAGTAATTGTGCGTGACTGCTGTCTTGGTTAAAACCACTCTTAATTTTGTGTACAAATGTGTTCTGATACTCAAGCAGCATATGCGCATCCCATTACAGGAGGAAAGGATCTGGTTGTAGATAGCGCAGCAAGAAGGCGCTCATATGTGGGGTGCTTTCATGAGAGCCGAGTCCATGGTGTTTTGGCGGCAGGGTAACACTTAAGCTTGCTTCCTACATTCTCTCACGCCAACCACAGAAAACAAAGAGGGGATCATTATTCTCTTCATCTTCTGACTGTTGCATCACTCTCACTCCTTGTCCTCCTCCATTTGTTTCTCGGCTCCTGCACCGTCACTAACAGTTTGTCTGGTACCATGACCCCCCCCTCGACCGTTGTAATAAACCCTCCCATGGCACCTGCTTGTGCGACAGAAGTACGGAACTTTTGATATCTATCCATCTCTGTGTGTAATGGAGTGTGGGTTGGACCAATGTAAATGAGGAGGTTGGGCAGAAATGACATCACAAATATTTTTTTTTGTTAAATAACATACCCTCATTTTGCATACAAAAACGCAGACAATCTGCATGAAAAAATGCATCAAATCCGTGGCAAAAACGCACCCACAGCGCACCTGCGTTTTCTGCTAAGAGCTGCGGTTTTTGTGTGGAAAAATCTGCGGGAGAATCCGCACTGTGTGCACATAGCCTTTGTGGGGATTTCACCTGCGGAATCCGCACAAAGAATTGACATGCTGCAGAAATGAACTGGCAGCGTTTATGCTGTGGATTTTTCTGCAGCGTGTGCACAGCGGTTTTTGTTTTACATTGAAATTATGGTACTGTCCAACACCGGAGAATCTGCTGCAGCTCCGCAGGGCCAAATCCACTGCATATCCGCGGTAGAATCCACAGCGTGTGCACACACCCTTACAACAAGATGAAGAGGCTTGGAGAGAGAGGAGGGAGGGGTTTGGGTGTGGTTTGGAGTGGGTGCTAGGTGCTGGCTTACAGGCCAGTGCAATGCATCATGGAACTTGTAGTATTAGAGCACAATAGGTCAGGAGAAAGGAAGTTGTCGATTAACCCCATGAGAGCTGGAGCCAGCACTGAAAATTTGCTGCGAGAGGATGATAAAAGGTAATATTGCTAAAATAAACACAGTGGATGTTTTTAGTGGCACACAATAGCAAGATTTATGGAAAAAAAATTTATAGTAGTGGACAACTTCTTTAACCCCTTCCTTACCGATGACAGAATAGGACGTCATCGGTAAGGATCCCCGCTTTGAGGTGGGCTCCGGCGCTGAGCCCGCATCAAAGCCGCGACATGTCAGCTGTTATGAACAGCTGACATGTGCCCGCAATAGGCGCGAGCGGAATCGCCATCCACCCGCGCTTATTAACTAGTTAAATCCCGCTGTCAAAGCTGACAGCGGGCATTTAAATAGCATTTCCGTTCGCCGGGCCAGAAATGAGCTCATCGCCGACCCCCGTCACGTGATCAGGGGTCGGCATCACGTTGCCTGGACAACCACAGGTCTCATAGAGACCTCTATGGTTATTCCAGGCAGATTG